>NC_090021.1:76959952-77559952 GCF_037176765.1 Anolis sagrei
ATTTTTTTTACTTTTGAATGGTCTGAGATATTGTAATGAAACGTTATACAAATGATAACTTCCATTGGCAAAAGACTCTTGCTCTTTGAGATCAATGCATGACCAGAAATGTTGCTATAGAGCTTCCTACCTATATGAAGATATGGAGAAACTGTCCTGTTAAAGAAGTTACAAAATAGCTCTGCTCAGTCCTATTACTCTGTGCAAATGAGCTGGATGAGGGAATTGTTTCTGCCAAGTTTCTCAAACCAAGCCCTTGATTGTTTTGATTGTTATAACTGTTTAACTGCTGTTTTTATATGTTTTGTATTATTGTGTAGGCATCGAATTGTGCCTGTTTGTAAGCTGCCCTGAGTCCCCCCTCGGGGGTTGAGAAGGGCGGGGTAGAAGTAAACGAAATAATAAATAAATAAATAAATAAATGCTTCTGCAGCTATACCATAGTTATTTGACAGAAACTACAGGAACACAATGCCCCCTTTTTTGTCAAAGTTTTAGGACAACCATCAGAATCTAGCTCAATCTAATGTATAAAAAGAAATTATGTCCACAACCATGGCCTGATAAACTATCTTTAACATAATGATAACACATCCATGTTCAAACAGATAATTAAATTCATACAGCAGTGTCATCCTAGAATGATGTGAACACTTTGTAAACAATGCCACCTAAGTCCATGTTGCATTTCTAATATCGTTGGATTTTGATCTATGACTGCTTGTTAATTGTCTCCCTTGCTTATAGTACAGTTAGTTTCCACCACAAGGAACTCTACCATCTATGGATCTATGCACCTGTGGATGTATGGATCTATTTATACACCTCAGTTCTCAGGGAGGTGTATATAAAGGGAGGTGCATCTTTACATGTCTTAGCCTTATAGATAAGAATGAAACCTCTGAATCGCAGTGTCTCCTTAACGATGGAGATTGTCCAGTAGGATATTGTGATCCTGTCCTTCACTATGAATAGATCAAGGCAGAAACTAACACATTTTTATTTAAGAAATGTGAGCTCTGCATATACGTTTCTGGCAACACAGGAAGACATGCCCTTCTGAATTCATGTGGAATTTCCATAGAAATTGTGCTATAAGGCTTTTAATGATCCAGCATGACTTATTTTCCTTACATCCTATTTAATTTTGATTCCTACTGGCTTGAATTAATCCCCATTCATTACAGGGTTGGGACAAAAAAAAAAACACCCTAAGCCAGTGGTTCTCCATTTGGGTCCCCAGAATGTTTTGGCCTTCAACTCCCAGAAATCCTAACAGTTGGTAAACTGGAGGGGATTTCTAGGAGTTGTAGGCCAAAACACCTGGGGACTCATAGATTGAGAACTACTGCCCTAAGCTATTTTTAGTGAGCCATTATGCAGAAAAGACAGTGATGTACTCACTAAGATATGTAATTTGGGGGAAATGGGTTTTTTTGTCCATTTAACTAACCCACAATATGAAATATTCCAGGCGTACTTCAGTTAAGCCTTTTGTATGAGGCTTCTTTTTAAGAAAGCTTTTGGGCACACATGGCTACTGAATAGACAGGATTCTTGAGTCTTTACATGGCTTATAATAGGTTTTCTTAGAATCATAAAGTTGGAAGGAACCTATTGGGTCATTGAGCCAAACTCCCTACTCAGTGCAGGATCTCCAGCTAAAACATCCCCAGCAGGAGGTAGCTGTTAAGACTTCCAAAAAGGAGTCTCCACTACCCCTCTAAACAATTAGTCCCATTGCCAAACTGCTTTTATTGCCAAGATGTTACTTCCAATATTCAGTCGAGATCTACTCTCAGTGAATTAAGACATACATACTTACAGTGCAGAGCAGAGGGAAAGTGGAGAAAGAAAGAGAAACAGACTGAAATAGGAAGTGGCTGAAGGGAATTCCTAACCCCCTTAGTAAAATAACCCCCTTAGTAAAATATACCTTAACCCTTTGTATTCGGGTTTTAAGGGAGTCAACCTGAGTTGTTCAACAGAAACCTTGAAATTTGCCCTATTAGATTGCTACACTGAGGTGCTGTATGATGAAAGAAAGAAAAAAGAAAGATATACGTCCTTGTATTTTGAAAGAAGCTGCCAAACAGTCTCAAAAAGTATCAAATAGTATTGTTTACTTATATATGGCTTACCTGATCTGGTTGTTTTGAACTATTATTAGTTTGTATAAAAGGTTTCCTGAAACATGTTTAACTAGTTCTTTTTTGCATTATTGGAATCTATCTCTACTTTTCTCATGTTATTTCTGTCTCTGTTAACAAATTTTCTGGTTAACTGAGGAAATCTGCACATTGTACCCGTATCTTGCCTATGATCAATTCCTGCAACACAATGGAATACTCACTGCTGTCAGAGAATGCCTAACAATTCACTCAGTGCAAGTGCTCCTTATCCTAATGCTTGAAAGTTACCAAATCCCAGTTTATTTAAAAATTATAATAGTACAAGGAGAGGCTCACAACCTGTTTAAGAGGTGATTGCTGCTGCAAAAGGCTTCCAGAAGAAGCAATTCAGGTGAGTCAAAGCAAAGGGTAGTGTGGTGAATCAGAAGGGTCTGATAGGCTACAAAAGGGCCATGCCTTTTCCATCTCTGATACAGAGAAGGCTCAGTCACATTTCGAATAAAAATGCTGCAAGAAGGGTGGATGTGTAAATCTAACTTCCACGTGTTTAGGATGTTTGTTTACATAGCAAGGACAGTATGTGCTGGAGATTTTCTGCATGTACCATTTACTTTCCATACCTTTGAGTGAGCTCCCAGTTGAATGCCTTAATTGGGACTTTGATGTACCCCTGTTGATTATGGAAATTATTTGGTTTTCTTTAGCATTCAGAAATGTAGTATGCTTGTATTGTTTTCATTCTAGAAACAGCTCTTATAAAGGTGGAAAGTCAATAGGAGTCCCCTTCTCTTAAAAAAAGACAGTGTACTGCTGAAAGGTTCATTCAGTCCATTTTCTGCATCAACTTATTTTCCGTTTTCTGAACAGATGTGGAAGTTTAGAACTATGCAAGGAAGGCTGACCTCAAAATATTTCCATCAGGGGTACATTAAGCCAAAGGACTGGAAACCTCATGAGGAAAAGTCTTCTCAGCTCTATGTTTTCAGGCCAGTTCAACAGGCTTGAGCAGTTTGGAAACTCTGGATAAGTTTTAAATAAGCATCTCCAAATTTTGCCAAATATGAAAATCAAAACTAAATATTAAAACCTTTGATGTTTCTTTCTATTTTTCTTTTGTTTTATTGTATTCTTTTATGTCCATATGGTAGTAGAATTTTGTAGAGCACAGAGTGGTTAAAGAGTTATATGGCAGCTGCCATCTACTGACTTCAAGATAAAATATAATTAAATCACAGTTACTGATCTATAATAAAGATGGAAACAAAATGTTGAATGTTAACATAGAAGAAAAGAATAATCAAGAATTAATTTTAAAAATGTTGCACAGTAACTAGGCTATGGGTAAAAGTGATAGATCATGCAGATTGCTTTAAAATAAATCCTACTGGTGCTTTATATAGTTTTGTAAATATGTGTAGAGGTTTGCGCATTGGCCTTTGGCCCTGGAGTTCAGTTCCATGCTGAGCCATGGATCTTGGGAGAATCATACAAGCTCAGTCCCAGAAATTCATGTTCACCAAACATCAGGAACATTTTGAAGGCACACAAAAAACAAATTTTTTTTATGAAAGAAATTCAGCCTGGTGAGAGTTTTTTCCCATTCATGTTTTATTATATTGAGGTTGTGGCTAGAGAGAGCCTGTGTCCGTATGGAAGAGTGGGTCAGATTATTCTTTTTGGCCCCTGAAGCTTAACATGCTTTTATGATATATTGATCCAGTATCTGCTGGTCTCAGAGCATCCCAAATGCATAAAGTCATTTCCCACAATTCTCATGGCATACATATAAGTTGTATGGAAGCAAGGCTCAGCAGGGGAAAGAAAATAATGAAAAAATATTCAAGAGGTGAGTTTTGTGAATAATAATATTTGTATTGGCTTTAATGAAAAGAATTGTGTGTAGTTGTTGGATGAAAGCCATTTCCCCCTCAAACAACAGAAACATGTTATATATTTCTGCAGAGAGGACAAAATAAAATAAAAATAGGAAATTGGTCATGTCTCCATGTGTGCAACATTTCTCATTATTGACGTCTAATGGAATATAGGTGACTAGCATAATAATGTTGTTTTTTTAAAACAAAAATCAGAAAGCAACAAAGATGAGAAGAAATGCTGAAATTCCAGTGAAGTTTAAAATCTTATGTGAGTATTTAAATTTTAAAATAAAACATCAAAATCTAATGTATGTTGGTTATGTTTCTGGTAGGAATCATAGGTTGAAACTACACAGAGTTTTGTTTAAATGCAAAAGCCTCACCATGTGGCATGGAGATTGCCAGCACTGGATTCAAGGTGACTACATCATAATAGAAATGTTATACATAGTAAAATATTTCTATTGCCTTTTTGATACCATTTATGCTATTTATTTTTGCATCAACATTTCATACATCTGGCTGTCTCTGGTAGGAAAAAAAGGAATATACATTCTGATACTGGGATATGATATACTCAGCAATGGTTGTCAACTTGTGGGTCCCCAGATGTTTTGGTGTTCAACTCCCAGAAATCCCAACAGCTGGTAAACTGGCTGTGATTTCTGGGAGTTGCAGGCCAAAACACCTTGGGACCCACAGGTTGAGAACCACTCAGTACTGTATATAGACCATATGAAGAATTCAACATAGCTTTGTATGCTTTGAGGGCGGATTCATATTTCTTGTAATATGCTATTTGTTAACCAATTCATTGAGGATAAAAAGAGGAGGAATAAGGAATCTAGCAGCACTTTTCTTTTTTATTGTACGAATGCTGGTGGATTTCAATTCACTTCTTTAGATGCACCAATGAAATTAATTCAAACTATAGATATATTAGCAGTCATCAGCATTAATTTTCTAATTTTGAACTTCAGATTTCACCATGTTTGCAGAATCTGATTGTCACTGTATAAATGCCACACTTGTATCTTTAAGTTCAAGATAGGATCGTGGTTGTCATTAACTATGAGTTCAAGGTTCTTCAAGCCTTCAGCTTCTTTTTCATAATATTAAGTACTCATCCACTTGGTTGTAACTGTATTTTGAGTTTACTTATAGAATTGTGTACAAAAATACTTTTTGATTTATTCTAAATCACTTGTGAAGATGTTGCTCTTGTTATATCTGTTCCAAATATAATCATATGAACTGTGAATGTTTAGAAATCGATCTCTGGATAGCTATGGAAATTGTTCATAAGGCAATGGACTTCTCTGCACAAATAAAAAAACCCTGCAGTCACCTTGACTCCAGTGCTGTGAATCTCCATGACACAAAGTGAGTTTCACTAAATATCTTGAGTCTTTTGCATTTAAACTGTCTTCATTCTGCTTTAAGCAATCTCAAGCTATACTCTGGAAACTGTAGGAAAGTCTGGAATATCTGCTGGCTTTGGACAACTGCATCAGGTCCTTTTTGGTCCAATATACGGTCCAGACATACAACACCACCATCCCCACATAGGGATAGGTCATCCCCATGTTGCCATCACCGCCATTACCCACCCCCTCCAAATGCCTGGACATCACAGTCATTTCTGCTGTATCAGAAATCAGAAAGGGTGTCTGCATGACCAGCAAGAAGTAGTGGGTTTCCCCTCAAAATGCTCTGCACTGGCTCTGAATTAAGTGTCTGGTGTAGACACAGCCTTGGATTCCACTTTGGAGGGATGGTGGGATATAAATCCAATAAATAAAAGCTTATGTTTCTAAGCCACAGAAAATAGGTTTTCTTTGAAAAAATGAAATATTTTTGCATAGCAAATGCTAACCTTTGTGGCTTCATTACAATCTCTTACTTTCTGAGAACATAGTAATAAATATATTACTTTGATCTCCATTTAATCGCCAAACATTTTGCCAAGAAAACACACATCTTCTCAGGGAAAGCAAGTAGAAAGATATGTGAATACACATTATTCTGTTTCACTGTTATTTTTTCCTCCTAATGCTTATAATAATGGGTACACCCTGTAGAGCTTCAGTGCATCTTACATAATCACAGCTGGTTCCATGAAATGTTCAATTTTTCCCTGTTTCAGAATAAGAAACCTATGAAAATGTGGGGCAAACAGAATCCTGTGAGTGTTAGGTTATTTCCATTTCCACATTGTGAGCAGAGTTTTGAAATAACCCCAGGAGCATTTTAATTATTTTTTAGAGAATCAGTGTTACAAATACAAATTACATAAAACAGTCACAGTTAACAGAACTCCAGTCAGTGAATCCAACTTTTTCATGAGTCCAGCCACATCTCTAGAGGGGGAAGGAGAAAATTCTCAGACAGCCATTCTTGAAATATTATCAAATGTCATGTATTGTTTTAACTAAGAACTAGACATGATAACTTCAATTTGACATGTTCCTGTATTTATGGTCTCACCTGTGATCGAGTGACCAGCCCATGGTAGAAATTGAGGGTTTCCTCCTTGTTCCTTCATTTCATTTTTCTTTATAGTCTGCTTACCGGCCTCCCATTCTCTTGTTCTTCCTCCTTGAAATTGTTTCATTGCTTTTAGCTATTACCAAAGACTTCACAAGCTGACCTTTAATTATTAATATGAAAAACCCAAGAAGACTGATGGCCAACCATAATAATTAAAGATGGCTTCCTTTCTGAAATGTATGAATTGTATTATCCTGCACAGTATTCTTAGAGCTCACTCTTTTATGTCCCAGACTGTTGTTTCCACTTATTTCATGACATTTCAGATTGAATAATTGTAATATCCTGAGCTCAGTTTTATGCGGGAACAGAAGGCACATGTAAGGAAATTAACTTTGTCTGGATCCTGTCATTTGCATTTATGTTTTATGGTATTCTTCACATTTATATTTAATCACATTTCTTTTTTAAAATACAAACAAACCTCAAAATTGTGAGTGATTTAAATAACCCCTTGAGTCTCAAGTAAATGTTTTACTTTATCTTCAAAAGAAAACTTCAGAGAAGAAAGGAACAAATATTTACAGATACAAATTACTCTGATTTTGTTTACTGAAAAATGTATGAGGTCAAATAGCCTTTGGGTGGAATTGCATGTAACTTCATTGCAGAGAGAGATATACAAAGGTATCATTTCTAGTAAAAGCTTAACTAGTTCAGTGGAAAGCATTGTGTAACATCAGGAAGCATTCACTGAAAATGGGTGGCAGTGTTAAGACTTACATCTGTATGTGTGGTAGAAAAGCACCCTGGCATACTAGAACAACTTGGATGTCTGTATAGTTACAGAATTTGAGACTAAATCACTCTAAAACTGTTTCAGAGTGCTCACATATGTCTGCATTAGTTTGCTCACATGGTATGGCTTTTGTGAACAAATTGCCTGCCTAAACCACATCTGGTATTAATTGCCACACTCTGTCAGGTGAGATGTATAGAGAGAACAACCCTGTCACCTTGTTCCAATCCTGTTAACAGGGAAAGCATTCCTATTCAGTCCATAAACAACCAGCTTATCTTACACCATAACCCTAGGATGAGAAAATGTACAATGCTGAAAACGCAGAAAAGAGGGTTAGTTGAGTAAAGGGTCATATATATCAGTTATGGACAAACTTTCTAACTTGGGGGCTGCATGGTGGGCTGGAGTGGAGTGGTCAGGAGGGAGGGGGTTCTCCCTAAGTCCCCTCCCTGTTCTTTCCTCCCCTTCCTCTTCTCTTTCAAGGTAGAATGGAAAGATAGGAAACGTTTGGATCCCAAAATTGTTAGCCTTGGTCAGGATGAGATGGTGGATGGGAGAGGAGAAAGTGTATCCATTAGGCCCCATATTCCTTACTCCTGATATATAATTCTACAACCCTAGAGCTGGAAGAGACCCCCTAGGGCCATCCAGTCCAACCCCCTGCCATGCAATAAGGAACAATCAAAGCAATCCTAATAGACAGCCTCTGCGTAAAAACATCCAGCAAAGCAGACTCCACCATACTCCCAGGCAGCCTAGGCCACTCTCCAACAGCTCTTACTCTCAGGAGCTCTTCCTAATCTTTTCAGTTGAATCTCTTTCCTTGCCATTTGAAACTATTGTTCCCTTGTGCCCTGGCAGAAAGCCAGTTCCCCCCTCCCCCTTCTCAATGGGTTACCCTATAAAATCTTTTTTAAATCTTTATTGCAGTTAGGTAAAACATAAAAATAAAAACAGAATAAAATGATTACATTGAAAGTGGGGGAACATTGTATTCAAGGAAAAGTAGGAAAATTGGGAGGTAGGGAGGAAAGAGTGAAAAAGAAAAGGAAAAAAAAGACGAGTGTATTTGAATTTCAGAGGGAGTTTGCTTCCAAGTTCCACCTTGCTGAAGAACCATCTCTATTTTAAGCTCTATTAGCCTTTGTGGCATTGGTTTCTTATTTTTCTAGGTCCCTGAGATTCTTTTAGTTCTTTCTTATATAAATTCCTGTATTTTCCTTTTTTAAGAAGTCCATAAATTTTCCCCAGTCTGTACCCTGGTTTTTGGGTGAGGATATCCTTTTAAATCTTGAAACGTGGTTTTCATGTTCCCTCTCTATCTTCTCTTCTCCCAGCTAAACATCCCCCAGGAAGAAAGGAGAAAGGCAAAAAGAGAAGGAAGGAAGGAAGGAAGGAAGGAAGGAAGGAAGGAAGGAAGGAAGGGAGAAAGAGAAGGAAGGAAGGAAGGAAGGAAGGAAGGAAGGAAGGAAGGAAGGAAGGGAGAAAGAGAAGGAAGGAAGGAAGGAAGGAAGGAAGGATGGAAGGGGATGGAGGGAGGGAGGGAGGGGGAAAGGGAGGTAAGGAGGGGAGGGGAGGAGGAAGGGAAGAGAGAAGGAACAAAAGATAGGATGATATGAGAGAGGAGGGCTTGAGAAAAGAGCCCAAGGGGTCACATCTGGTCCCTGGGCCTGGGTTTGCCCATACGTGATCTATACTGTAGAAGTAATGAATCTTGATGCCACTTTAACTGCCATGGCTCAGTGATATGGCGTTGTTTTGTGAGGTCCCAATATTCTTTGACAGAAAAGTCTAAAGACTCAGTAAAACTACATGTTCCCATGATTCCATAGCATTGAGCCACTGGATTAATTCTTCAGTGTAAATGTAACATGTTAAAATATCCTACCTGTTCCACACAATTATAAGGCTAAGAGTCTACTTTAACTGTGATGATTCCATCCTATGGAATCCAGGGACTTGCATTTTAGCGAAGGATATTTAGAATTCTCAGCTAGAGAGACCCAGTGCTTTCTCAGACTATAAACCCAAGAAATCCATAGGATGCAGCTATGGTGGTTAGAGCAGAATTATGGAATTATAATGGTATTCTGTGTAAAGACCATTTCCAGCCATTTTGGGAATGCAATATGCACCTGCATGTTGCGTTCTTGTTTGCCTTGGCCCAGTCCACAGTTGCACTACCATTCCAGCCCAAACACACTTGAGTCAAGCAAAAATAGTATGTTTCTCTTTGCTGACAGTATCAGATGACACCCTTTGTCTGGCGTAAGAAGCTGTCCACAACAATTATGTCTGCCATGGCTTTTCCATTGTTATGAGAAGCCTTCCTATGCTGAGAAACAAAATGTTCAAGATTCACATAATGAAGCATAAAACAAAAACCTTCCTCTTTGCCTGGCAGAGTATTATCCATTTATTGAAAATAATTTCAAATTATTTTCATCCAAAGTTCATTCCAGGTCAGTTCACAAACACAAAGCTGGGGAAAAAAAGATAAATAGGTCTCACGAAGCCACACTTTCTGGACAAATTCTGTGTGGGACAGGCAGAACTTGTAACATACTCTTAAGTTGTCTCAGTTTGGCATGGAGAGTCCTCTGACAACCCATTTTTCAGATGGTTTAAAATTGTCCTAGTTTCAATCTCCCCTTCTCACATTCCCCTTTTGTCTTCAGTTTGCTTCCATTGGTGGAAACTGAGTTCAAAGTACAAAACTAGATTGCCCTCAATTAACTCAGTAGAGGGAAGAGAAGGGGGCCAAACCCTGCCCTTCCCAATAGGGCAAGGCAAAAACAAACAGCTTCAGCCTCTTCCGAGGTTGCATGTTCTTCCTCATTAATATCCTTTGGCATTTTGACTACACTTCATGTTCCTTGGCCACATGTTTCCTTGTTTTCATCTGCAAAATAAAAGGATTCAAACTTGCAGAACCAAAAACAGTTATGTGCGCACAAAACAAAGGACAGTGGTTTGGTGTGGGAGTCATATGTTATTTTGTTTTGCCTAAGTGAGACCACGTACAAGGCAGAGCAGAAAACTGTAAGCAAGATTTTATCCTAGAACCAGAAGCAAGTCGATCTAATCCACACATGAATTGACTTTAGCATTGAGAGAAGACATGTGAATCAACCATTTCATGCTAATTTAGATTTTATTACATCCAAGTCAATGCAAACACAATAATATCAACTGAAGTCAGGAAGTTACATATTGGCTTGAGTGCTGATTACAAAGAAGCAAGTGATATAACTAGCATGCTTGGGAATACATTGTATTTGGAAACTGCCCTGAAGCCCCCGGGAAGATAAAGCAGTATATAAATAAAGTTTTATTATTATTATTTATTATAGTATTTATGAAGAAATGTAAGTTTACAAAAAATGTTCAAGAAATGCTGAAAATAGTAATATAGACATGTAAACATACTTGGCAGGATATAGACAGAAGAAATTTATTGAATTGTAGGTATATAGCCAAATCTCCATGCATTTTATCCACATCTGTTATCTAATATATTGCAGTTTACCCATTAGATGGAACAGGTAGATGCCATAGGCACAACCATTTTTCTTACTCTTTAAATGTGGAGTCAATGTTAAACTTCACAAACTAGATGTTTAAACATTGCTTAACAATAAACTAATTGCTGCATCATTAAATTAGGGTTTCTGCTGTTATGGGGGTACAAATTAACAGGCCTCCATTTAGATCCTTCTGTCATTGAAATGGAGCATTTAATTTTTGTGTATTTGCTTCACCAAAACAGTGTATGCTTATCAGCTTAAGCCTTAAATGCTTTGACTCAAATGCCATTGTTTTTAAATCTTTAAATTAAAGGAAATACAGCAGGGATTGATTTCTTCCTTGGAAAGAAACACTTCAAGTACAAAGGGGCACATGTTAGGGGAGAAAGTTTTACATTATTTTTGCAACCTTTTGGGGTTGTTCAGGACTGCAAAGAATGAGAGGGTTGATCCAAATTATAATCTAACATTTGCTGAATTAGCTTGTGTGGTACTGGTTTAGTTCATTTGAGAGACATATTGGTTGAAATTGGTGACTTATGATTTCATAGTTCAAATATTTATTCATCCTAGCCCCCCATCTAATGAATATGGAAGAACTGGCATCCAAAATGATAGACAAGGGAAATATCTAAAATAACACTTTTTTCTGTATATGATCCTGCATAGCTTTTACCAATGTTTTTAAAAGAAGAAACAATTATTTTTATTAATGTTAATATATAACAAAATCACTATGCTTTTGTTTATGAAAGTGTGATTTTGATATTTTGTGACATTGCAAGAAGGCTTTTTTTACACAATGGCTGGGGGCAGGAATTAGTGGTAGGCAGAAATGGTAAGATGGGCATGATCATTCCCATCAAAAAGTATTTATTTTCTGAGTTTAATTTTTTTTAAGAAAGTGTATATCAGTACATCAGCATTGGTACACCTCCACTTAATGGCAAATTAATTTGTATGCATGCATGGTGTAGGTAAAAAATAAATAAATCAGGGCATCCACAGACATGTGGCTGAGAATAATACAAAAGGCTGGAAATCTGGAAAACTTAACAGTCAGGTGAGTTTGCTGGTGGAAAATATGTGGCTGGTTAGGATAATCTCACTACAATGTATGTGATGTGTGTGGCATTACCAGGCTTGTTGCAGGGTCAATGCAGACCAGAAAAAATGTAGTACTAAACAGATGTTGTCTCTGTCTGTGTAAACAAATTTGTGTATACACCTGCAATCTGTATTTATATTTAAAGAGACAAGACTGTTATCCTATGCATTCTTACATAGAGCATAGTGATATGTCTGAAAAACATTTATAAACATAGATTTTGGGAGTGTTGTTTTCTTATTTTGTTTTGTTTTTTTAAAAAACGTTTTTGTCGGGAAGGAAGTTAAGGAATTGCAAACCTGTGGTTTAAGGCAACAGATGCTGCAGAAGTAGTTGGAGAGGCATGGGAAAGTGGAGGTCTGTGGGTTGTCCATCCTGCAACCCCCTAAGGTACCTGCTTCAAGATGTGTGTAAGAGGTAGGCGCAGGGTTGGCATTTAATCTCTCTTTGTCAATATGGAAGTAAGATTCACCCGCCACCTATGTATGGGAAGTGGAAGACACTATTTCCTCATTGGCCCCAGGCAGCAAACTATCTTGGCTCAGTTTTAATTGGAAATACAATTTAGAACATTCCCCTCCCACTTGTCTCTTGCTAGATTATGCCATTCAAAAATCATAAGAAAGAAACCAGAAAATTTCAAACTGTATTCCAGAAGCTGAGCAGTACCAAAACACACAAAACTGTCAGGAACTCCATCAGTAAGAGTTGAAAGAAATTACTATCAAGAAATAGAAAAGATCATCCCAAAAGACTTAATGCTTATTTGAAAGGTAGTGATGCCCTTTGTGTCTGTTTATAAAGAAAACAAACCAATATATCTCCCAGAACTTGTGTGTGTTGAGAAAGCCTCCTGGAAATAGAATACTCTTGGTAATGTGTCAGCCAAAACAAACGTCATTGTTCTTTCACCCTTAGACTTTGCTGAAGGAAGACAACATTTTAGGTAGGAAAAACAGGATTATTTGAAAGATAATAATATTTGTCTGCTGCTCATTAAATCATGTCTTCCCCAGTTAGATATCAGCAATGAACTCACTGTTAACATTGCAGCTTCTTTTTATAAAGAAAGCTATGGAGATAAAGTTCAACAGATTTCCACAATTCCCAGGAATGTAGGACAAAGTTTCATTCACTTTCAGAGACATTGCTTTGTTGAGCAGTTTTTAACTTTTCCCTAAATAGTTTTGCTTGCATTTGCAAAACGAATTTTAGCAAAAGTGCAAACAAAAACTGAGAGAACTATTGCAGAACAAGAGAAATAAAATATTTTCCCCATATTTACATTCAAGATATGAAAAGAAAAAGAAAAAAAGGGGGAAAGGGAGAAGGAAGGAAAAGAAAAAATCAGAAAGAAAACAGAAAAAAGAATACACCATGTTGTGAACCTCTTGAAAGTGTAATTAATTTGACAACTTGCTCCTTTAGGTAAGTCAAAAAGTTTTTTTTCCCTCATTTTAAAAGCCTGTCCCATTTAATGGGATGAGAATTGGCTGGATCTTTAAGTCTCTGTTTGTGGAATATTACATTTTCTATTGCTCACAGTGCCTGGTGTGTCTCTCCTCTCTCCTTTGCTCGCTCTCTCCTCCCTCTCTTTTCTCTGATAGGAGCCTTTTCTGGCAAAAACTTGGGGAAAGCATATGACTTTTCTGTTTGTTGCGCAGAAGGAAGAATTGTGCAGGGTGGGTGGTCAGTATAAAAGGTCCCTCTCCATGGAAACGACAGCAAGTGTGAAGAATCCTTATAGAAAATGTCACCATCCTCAACCCAAGATTTTGACCAACTATGAACCATTAGCCTTTTGTCTGAGCTGGAATGATGGGAGATTTGAAAGTGTTTCCAGATATGTGATTCCAAGGTGGAGAAAAAAGAATTAGCAGTCAAACAATGTGTTGGTGATAATCGAGTCTATCAAAGTAAAAGACCTCTTTTTCTACTTCAATTTAAGCAAAACAAGATTGCAACATTTATTTACTATGATTAGTGCATGCATTTAAATCTCAGGGGTTACTTGAGAAAAAAATGTTTACTGTAAAGTAGCTATGTATTGTTAGAGTATGCTTTAAATTCAAGAGAACTCAAGTTCAATTTCTGACTTTTCAGACAGGCCTAGATCCAGTTTAGAACCTTGAAGGATTGATGCCCATAATTGGCTACATAGCTGAGCTAGGTTGGGTGTTTCAGGAACAGGTTGTTCTATGATGAATAACCCCTTCATAAAGATCAGTAGTTTCCAACATTTCTTCCTCTCTAAAGTTTGGTTTTCAGCTCTCAGAATTCCTGACTATCAATCAAACTGGTTGGGGCTTCTTGAAGGTGAAATCCAAAAATATGGAGCAACATTGCTATAAATTAGGGGTCCTCAAACTAAGGCCCAGGGGCCGGATACGGCCATCCAAGGTCATTTATCCGGCCCTCGCTCAGGGACAACCTAAGTCTGAAATGACTTGAAAACACACAACAACAACAACAACAACAACAACAACAACCCTATCTCATCAGCCAAAAGCAGGCCACACTTCCCATTGAAATTCTAATAAGTTTATATTTGTTAAAATTGTTCTTCATTTTAATTATTGCATTGTTTTTAAGTGTTTTTGAATAACAAATATGTGCAGTGTGCATAGGAATTCATTCTTTTTTTCAAATTATAATCTGGCCCTCCTACAGTTTGAGGGACTGTGACCTGGCCCTCTGTTTAAAAAGTTTGAGGACCCCTGCTATAGATGGTCCCATGCCAAGTCAGTGCTTTTTCACACAACCGCTTAATTATAGTGATATGATTCCAATGTAATTGCCATGGCTTCATCCTATGGAATTCTGGAACTTGGAGTTTAGTGAGGAGTATTAAGCATTATCAACCAGATAGTTCCTCTAGTACAGATCTGCACAACCTGTAGCTCTCCAGGTATTTTGGACTTCAGCTTCAAAAATTCTTAACCACTGGAGAAGCTAGTAAAGGCTTCTTGTAGTTGAAGTCCCAAACACCCGGAGGGTCACACGTTGTGCAGGCCTGTTCTAGTGCCTTCCCAAACCATAAGCTCCATAGCATGTAACCATGGCAGTTAACATGAAATCACAGTCTATAACTGTAATGTGAAAGTACTCCTCCCCATGCTCCCCAAATCCTTTTCTTAACCAAAGGAAACATAACTAGTTGTTTCTTACCTCTTATGCCAAAGTACTAGACTGAAACTTTGTTATCTTGATTATTAATTATGGCAGATTTATCAAAAAGCTAGTCACCACTATTCCAACAGTGGATGGGATGATGGCAATATAATGGTGAAAATGTGCCAGGTTTAACAACCTCACCCACAGAGCTGGCCAGCTCCCATCAAACAACGTCGTACAGAGGGATGGAACTGGCATGCCGCTGCTGCCACCCAATCTATGGGGGGAAGCCGCACATACCACGCATACTCAACACTTCCCCCATGTGATCGCCCTCCCAGATTCTCCACGCCTTGTGGTGAAGCGGACCACTGCCTCCTTCTACTGCCCATCATCTGATGAGATGGTTATGCTGAACGTCAAGGGAGCTGAATCTTGCTCTCAAAATAGGTGCAGCATTTTGGATAGCTCATTAAATGTTCAGTTTAAAGCCCAGAACAGATTCTCTGGCTCTGAACTAGCAGATGCCACTGTTCTATTCCATGTGCTAAACAGATCCTTGCTCCCCCTTAAGAAAGAAAAACAGTATAAGTGCTGCAAAAGGAATGCTGTGAAACAACATGGCAGGTCTGCATCATTAGGAAAAGATAATAATGCTCTTTCCAAAACAAACTCTTTTTGATTATTATTACTATACTTTTAGTTTATTTTTCATTGCTGTGTTTGTGTTTTGATTTCCAACTGTTTTCAGTATAACTAATAAAGTCCTCTACTGAAATGATGTGATCTGAAGGGAAATGCTCTTGATCTTGGAACTCTTTAACTTGGATCCTGTTAGTGGTGGAGGTTCAACTCTTACACGTGCCAAACTGTGCATCCATAGAAAAGGCTCTTGAATACAGCCTGAGTTTCCTGCCAGTTCTATGACCTTATAGCCCTGACTTTTTGACCTAGACATATTCCTCCTCCCCCTTCCCTCTCCGTCTTTTCCTTCTGCTGCTTCATTTCCCTCTCTGCACAATGACTCTCAGTTTTGCAAGAGAGAGAAAAGTAAGATGTTCAGGATTTCATTGGGGACTTTTATGTGTGCATGAAATACATATTTCATTCAAATTTATTATACAGTTGCCAAAATACAATGTCAGGATTAGGCATCAATTATGCACAAGGATTGTGTTGAATGGCAACGTTGCATAACTGAATGTATACCCTAAAATACACTCAAATGCACAACTGGCAGAGTACTATTGCAAATTCCATCAGGGCATACAGTCTGGTTTTGGACAAAAATATGAATCCCCGTGCACAGTAGCATCTCAGACTTGAATGAAATGCAGTTGGTGCACATGGGACAAATGTGGCCAGTCTCTTTTTGGTGTCTTCTATGATTATTTATAATTTGTCTTCTTAGAGCAATAGTTTTCAACTTTGACTTTCCTGATGTTTTTTACATCAGTTCTCGGAATTCTTACTTATTTGCCATGCTTTTTGGAGCTCTTAGTTGTTAATTTGCAAAACAACTGGAGGATGTAGGGTTCAAAAACATTGCCCTAGGACAATATAGAGGTCTGATCTCACTGATGGTCATATCATTTTGGTCTTATATGCAGACCTGTTTTATTCCTTCCTGCTTGTTTGTCTTGGCTTTATGTTTTCCTTGTTTAGTTGCCATGTTATTATATTAATATTGTATTTAATATTTTTGACAAACTGTATGCCACCCAGAGAAAGCTCTGACTAGTGGACAGTTTTAAAATATAACAATAAAATAAAAATAAAATAGCAAGACCAGTGCTAAGTACAGTTAGGTGTAACTTGTTTCAGTGAGAGAGATTGATATTGCAAGTTCACTCACACTCAGCAGGATTTAAATAAGTAAATGTACACAGGAGCTAGGTTTTTTCCCTATTCTCTTGATGTCAGTTTATTTCAAAGTGCTTCACTGTGCTTGCTTATGACCTAAGACTGCAAATAAACTCAGTAACAAATTCTTGCTAGGAAAAAGAAACAAGAAAGGAGACATAATTAGTACAAAGTGAGGAACTTCCTATCCAGTATTATAGCTCAATTCTACTCAGCATCTGGAGTTTTGGGGTGCGGTGTCATCTGTACGCAGATGATGTCCAACTCTATCACTCCTTTTCACCTGCTACTAAGGAGGCTGTTCAGGTCCTGAACCGGTGCTTGGCCGCTGTAATGGACTGGATGAGGGACAACAGATTGAAACTAAATCCAGACAAGACAGAGGTACTCCTGGTCAGTCGTAAGACCGAACAAAGTACGAGGTTACAGCCTGTGCTGGACGGGGTCACACTCCCACTAAAGGCACAGGTTCGCAGTCTGGGAGTTCTCCTAGACTCATCGCTGAGCCTGGAACCCCAGGTCAGGGGAGCTTTTGCACAACTAAAACCTGTGCACCAGCTGCGCCCGTACCTTGGGAAGGCTGACTTGGCCACGGTAGTCCACGCTTTGGTTACATCCCGTTTAGACTACTGCAACGCTCTCTACGTGGGGTTGCCTCTGAAGACTGCCTGGAAGCTGCAGCAAGTATAACGTGCGGCAGCCAGATTACTAACGGGTGCTGGGTACAGGGAGCACACCACTCCACTGTTACACCAGCTCCACTGGCTGCCAATTAGCTTCCGAGCACAATTCAAAGTGCTGGTGTTAACCTATAAAGCCCTAAACGACTCCGGCCTGGTTTACCTCTCCGAATGTATTCTCCCCTACGAACCATCAAGATTACTAAGATCGTCTGGAGGGGCCCTACTCTCGGTCTCGCCGGCCTCACAAGCGTGGCTGGTGGGGACGAGGGACAGGGCCTTCTCGGTAGTGGCTCCGCGACTCTGGAACTCTCTCCCGCCAGAGGTTAGAACCGCCCCAACAATCCTAACATTCAGGAAACAGGTGAAGTCGTGGTTATGGAGACAGACTTTCGAAGAATGAGACAATGATCTGGATGGAAGACGGTGTATATTCGATTTTAGTATGATGACTGACCACTGTAGTTTTAAATATATGTGCCTTTTTAATGTTTTATTGTAATGTGTATTTTGATATTTTACCGATTGTATGTGATTTTATGGTTGGAAACCGGGCTGAGTCCCTCTTATGAGGTGAGAAGCTCGGTATATAAAACTTTGAAATAAATAAATAAATAAATAATATATACAGCACCGAGATTCCATAGTAACAGGGACCAATATGAATGCATGGATATTGCTTGGTGTTTTGTTTGTTTTGTTTTGTTTGAGGAGAGTGTGATGCAAGTTATGATAGATGTAGACACCACTACATTAGAAAGAATGGCATCCTGAAAGTAGTCTGGAACCATGAGATAGTATCCAGCGTAGCTATTTATTTATTTATTTCACTTGTATACCGCTTTTCTCACCCCAGGGGGGACTCAAAGCAGTTTCCAACATATATATGGCAAAATTCAATGTCTCACATACATAAAAACCCAACATAAAACAACAATAACATAGAACTATCAATTAAATAAAAAAAACGCAACAACATTTAAGCATTAAAATGTGAAATTAACAACATATTAATATAAATGTTAAAAATCTTATAATCCAACAATCATAGTCCATGGCTGTTCCAAATATCAATATCTATTGCAATATCCTGATTATTCCTTGTATTGCTTACTGCCGAAAAGCTTGGTCTCATAGCCAAGTTTTTACTTTTTCTGAAGGCCAGGAGAGAAGGTGCTGATCTAATTTTTCTGGGGAGGGAGTTCCATAGCCAAGGAGCCACCACTGAGAAGGCCCTGTCTCTCGTTCCCACTAGTCGCACCTGTGAGGGAAGTGGGACTGAGAGCAGGGTCCCAGAATGATCCTAATCTCCCAGAGGGTTCATAGAGGGAGATATGTTTGGACAGGTAAGCTGGGCCAGAACCATTTAGAGCTTTATAGGCTAAAGCCAGCACTTTGAAATGTGCTCAGTAGCAGATGGGCAGCCAGTGGAGCTGACGTAACAGGGAGATTGTGTGCTCCCGGTACCCTGCTAAGCACTTGAAAACTCTACTGATTTTTTGGGAGAAAAAGCTTGCTACATTTTCCTACTGAAATCAACAGGGAATTTAATATATGGCTGGATTTTGTTGGATTGCTTCAAAACTGGTTGTATCCCAAGGGATGTCATATGGAAGATGAAGCAGGCTTGTGTTCTGCTGCTTTGGTGAATGGGTCAGGGAGCAATGGATTCAAACTACAGGAAAAGCAATTCCACCTAAACTTGGAAGCACTCCATAACCTATTCAGTGGTGGAATATGCTGCCTTGAAGTGCAGTAGAGTTTCCTTCTCTGGAGGTTTTTAAACAGAGGCCAGATGCCCATATCCTTGGACTGATTTTGACTGTGTATTTCTGCAGGAGATTAGAATGGAAATTCCTTGTGGTCTCGTCCAACTCTATGATTCTATGATTCCCTTCCTCCTATTGAAAAAGTTTCCTCCAGATAAAAGGTGCCTTCAGGTGTAGTCCATATTGTCCTGTTCTAAAAGCAACTTCCTCATTAATAATGGCTCATGATATTTTTAAATACATGGATATACTGCCTTTTTGATAAAACACACCCACAGATTTACAATAGCATGTATGTAATACTCAGATTACGAATATGTGTATTAGGGAAATAAATATGATTTTCGGGTTAACTGAAAATCTTTAAAGAATTGTGTTCCCAAGCTCGCGTTTCCTCATATCTGTTTTCCCTCAAGGCACTGGACTCTTAAATAACCCCCACTCCCTCAATCTTCACTCAAGCCCATTGATGTTTCCATCAGGAAGAATTGAAAAAATGCCATGACCTTTTTTTTTTTTTGGAGCTGCGGGGTCAAGTTAGGCTGAATTAGTAGGGGCAAATCCAGCTGAAGCGGAAGTAATTTTAAAACCCAACTTTTTTAATTGCAATAATTCCTGTGGCTAAGTTAAGGGCTTTATCATTACATGTCTCCCAGCTAGAATAAGGATGATTTAAGAGGATGTCTTATTTTATTTCAGATGTAATGTGTAGATATTCATCCAGAAGATAAGGAAGACAGACGTTAAGGGGCAAAACTATCACATTCCTTTGAAGTGAGTCCAGCCCTCTGTATTAAATGGATATTTAAAATATTTCAATATACAGTTCTTTAATGCCTACTCTTAATGGCTAGTGTCAGTGGTGTGGTATATGAAATGTTTAGAGAGTTCTCCTCCCACCATTATTTTTTCCCCTTTGGTTTGGCTTGAATAAAGACTCTCTGCCCTTCCATGCCCCCATGCCAGCCTATTCCAGTTCAGGCACTGTGTGAGCTTTCTGAATGTCTTTTTCTCTAGCTCCTTTCATTTGATGGAGAAGAAAGGATTACAGTTCTGCAGTGGCTGGGTCATCCTGTCAGACAAAGCTTCTTATATTATTTCCACTTTCCAAAGTAGGTGGCCATGTCTATTTCCCCTCCAGGAGATACATTCTATTGTGGGAAAGGAAGCAAATGTAAACTCTTTGTGTGTTGTGTTTAATTGGAACACAGTGAAAAAGGCACCCAGCCGAAACCTCTGGGGCTTTTAGTATTGGTGTGAAGAATCTCAAACAAATTGCAAACATCCAGATTTGGCATATGTTCATTCCTTCAATAGTTTCCAAAACAATATTGGTTAACTTTGAACATGCGCCATTGGGGCCCTGAGCACAATTAAGGCCAAAGATTCTTCTGGAAATTGAGGTACTGTGATTTCCTGCTGTCAATTAGGATGTTTCCTGAGATGGTTTTTAAGCAACTTTTGATGTGGAAATATGTGATTTTAATGTTTTTATATATTTATGGTTTAATGTCTTGGCATTGAATGTTTGCCACATATATGTTGTGCTCTGCCCTGAGTCCCCTGTGGGGTGAGAAGGGTGGAATATAAATGTTTATTATTATTATTATTATTATTATTATTATTATTCAACTTCCATGAGGGCGTTTGTGTGTGTGTGTGTGTTGGGGGGGGGGGGGGGCTTATTAGCTAGAGTCTTCACTTTTTGTAATGGGCTCCCTATTGCTACAATTTTACAAAGTATCATTTCTTTATTCATCCATTTACTTTATATTCCACCTTTCTTCCCATAAAACAGCTTGCAACATAATTGGAACAGGACAAAGCTCAAAACCTGGCTGCAAGAAAGTTAAAACATAATTAAGCAAGCTATCATATTAAAACACAATCAATATAAAAAGCATAACGTAATTTTAAATCATTACAATAAAGATTAAATATGCAGCAACCAGGTATTTATTTATATTTATTTATTGTATCAGAAGTGAACCGAGGGTGCAGTTGTAATGTGTTTGAAAACTCCCACAAAGTTTACAAACTTGGCATTATACTAAATGTCTTTTGACCAGTAGCTGGCCACTTGGAGTGCGTCTGGTGTTGCTCTAAGAAGGTCCTCCATTGTGCATGTGGCAGAGCTCAGGTTGCATTGTAATAGGTGGTTTGTGGTTTGATCTTCTCCATACTCTCATATCGTGGACTCCACTTTGTGGCCCCATTCCTTAAGGTTAGCTCTGCATCTTGTGGTGCCAGAGCACAGTCTGTTCAGCATCTTCCAAGTTGCCCAGTATTTGGGGGAAGTCTCATTCGGTATCAGTCATAGCTTAAGGTTCTGGGTTTTAGCCTGCCACTTTTGGACTCTCACATGCTGAGGTGTTCCTGCGAGTATCTCTGTAGATCTTAGAAAACTATTTCTTAATTTAAGGCATTGGCGTGCTGGCTGATATCTGAACAGGGGATGGACCAGAGATGTCACTGCCTTTGTCCTTTCATTATTGGCTGCTACTTTCCCACGGATGTCAGGTAGTGCAATCCTGGCTAAACAGTATAATTTCTCTAGTGGTGTAGGGCATAGACATCCTGTGATAATGTGGCATGTGTCATTAAGAGCCACAACCACTGTTTTAGCATGGTGAGATATGTTCCACACTGGGCATGCATACTTAGCAGCAGAGTAGCAAAGCACAAGGACCAATGTCTTCACTGTATCTTGTTGTGATCCCCAGATTGTACCAGTCAGCTTTCATATAAAATATTGTTTCTAGCACTTTTTGCTTGATATTCAAGAAGTGCTTCTTGAAGGTCAGAGCACGGTCCAGGGTAACTCCCAGGTATTTGGGTGTGCTGCAATGCTCCAGTGGGATTCCTTCTCAGATAATCCTCAGAGCTTGAGATGCTTGTCTGTTCTTAAGATGAAAAGCACATGTTCGTGTTTTAGATGGATTAGGAATCACCTGGTTTTCCCTGTAATAGACAGTAAGAGCATCTAAAGCTTCAGAGAGTTTCTGTTCAACCATTTCAAAGCTCCCTGTTTGGGCGGTGATCAGCAACCAGGCACCCAACTGGTTATTTGCCGAATGCTTATTTAAATAAAAAGGTCTTCATCTGCCAGTGAAAAAAGAGCACAAAGGGTTCAAAACCTTTTAATTCAACTCCAGACTGAATTCCACAGTCTGGAAGGAACCCTAAGAAGACTTTCTCCAGTGTCCTCGTCATCCCGTGATGCCCTCTTCTAAAGATCTAAAGGCTCTGTTGTATTCATGTATTGAGGTCTGGTCTCTAGGGTAGTTTGACCACTAGCTGATCGAGCTTCAAAACAAATCAGCCCTAGACAGTAGTAGCTGAAGCAATTTAGACTGGCTAACATTTCTAAACAATTTCTAAAAGCCACTCCATATAGAGTGCACTTTTGTTTAGATCAGATGTAATCAAGGCATGTGTCTAATAACCCATGGAAAGGTTCAGATGGCAGATTAGTTTTATCTGCAAATCCACTCCTAGCCAGCCACTGAAATCTGTAGACCCAAGCTTCATACTGAATCCATGAATGCAGGAAGCTGTTCACCTGAAATGTCAGGGAGCTTCCAGAAGGCAGTATCTCTTCTCCCACAACTTGCCTGGATCTCCCCACCATGTCTTTCCTTTCTGGCTTTGAGCCTGTTTAAAGGGGACAATTTGTCCTCCAATTTTTCGCTACATTATTTACTCAGACTGCCTATCCAGGTCCATACTTACCTCAAAGTCAATGAATGGTAGATCTCCAGTTATCTTACTTTTTGGTATTGTTTTTGGGGATCCATTGCCTTGCTAGGAGGTTTGCTGAAATTTGGAGTAATCAGACTTTGGAAAAGTTATTCTTTGTATTACAACTTCACTAACCTTCTGACTAGCATGACTAGTGGTTATATTCGTTGGGGGATTCTCGGAGTTGTAGTTCAGAATAACATTGCCAAACTCTGGCAAGAGCTGAGTTTGTGGATTTGATTAAGCCCACTTCAGCTTTCCCCCATAATCAGCATACTATGTAACTGTATGTTCTTTTTTATTTATTTATAATTCTTGTTACCATTAGTTAATTAATAATGGTCTAGTAACCAAGATAAAGGAAGATTCTACAAGTATCTGATTTTCTCACACTTATGAGAGAGGAGGCTTCAGTGTAAATTGAATTATTATATGGATCCTCAGCAAAATTAAATTACTGAATAGTGTGGGTTTCCTTGCTCATTTCCTTGCTATATTCCCACAGACAACTTGGGTTTACTATTCATCTACTGGTAGGATGTCATGGAGTGTTCTTTTCCATTTGTTTGCCTGTCTCTGGAGTTTTTAAAAGGGAGCTTCTGTTCTGGAAAGAAGGGGCAAAACATTGTTTGTGAAACTATTTCAAACCTGTAGCGGCTATTTAAGGCCATGGGAAAGTGATATTTTCAAAAATCCCTAATGCGAAGATGTCTGCTTTTCTGGGAATAAGTCAATGTGTGTGCATGTGTATGTGAGTGTTAGAGTATGTGTATGTGCACACATGTGTGTGTTGGATAGACGAGGAAGGAGAATGTGCGTGACAATTTGCACTCCCCCGAGCTCTGATTCATCGTTATGCAAACCAGCTGACCCTCCTGGCATTCCACTTAATAACTGAAGTTTCCTCTGGAAATACTGTGGCTATTTGTTGCACCACATACCTCTCTATTCTTTGGCAGTTCACAACCAACCTGCAACCTCTGGCCCCAACCAGTCAAGAGAGGCTGGTTGCAATTTATTATCTTTAAAAAGGGTTCCATATGTCTCACCCATCTGGAAGAAGCTTTATGATGGAATGTTTTGTGCTTTAATTGCTTTTGGAGCAAAGTGGAGTCCTTCTGAAGTTGCCTTTTGCAGCTGCTAATTGAAGAGGTGAAAACCACTAAGTGGAGCCAAGGGGTCAAACCCCTCAGTAAATGTGAGGTTGTAAGCCACGTTGATTTCAGTAGCGAAGTGTCTGCATGAATGTTTCCAGATGAATTTTATGTTAAACTTTAAAATCCCTTAGTTGGACTAGATGTGTCCCTTTGTTGGTGTGAGAACTTAGGGGAGGAGTTCTTGTTTGTTTTCATTATCCTTTTATCCAGCACTGTCATTTTGCTCTAGGATACCACCTCAATTTGTTCGTATGTTAAAGCAAAAAGACAATGCAATAAATGTGATAGAAATGTACAAGATGTACATTTTAAGTAGTCCAGCTACGTTATCACACCAGGGTTTTAAAGCAGACAGCCCTGAATTTCTGCTGCCTGCAGAATTCTGGGACATGCCTTAAACTATATTTCCCAGAATTCTGCTCAGCATCAGAAAGCCCCAATTGGGGAGAGATTTGTCCCTTCTAGCAGCAGTGTTCCGTCTTCCAGGAGCTTCCTTCTAGCAGCAGTGTTCCGTCTTCCAGGAGCTTGGTTTGCATTGCCCCTTAGTTGCATGAAATACCCATCCTTTTGCATTTTCCCCAGGGTTGCTATAGTCTCAGCAGCACCCTGAAAGTTAACCATTAACAGGGGCTTAAAGCCAGCCTGCAAAGTCTTTGGCTGTTATTGGTTTAAAAAAGTATCTTTTGGTCTAGAGACTGTAATTCTTCCTGGGGATGAGATCTCCATGTTGGAAAAGCTCTCCTGCCTTCTTCAGTTTAGAAAAAGGCTCAGATGTGCTGGTGGTCAAGCTAGGTAGCTCAGACAGGCCATCGTGAGTACTTACTCTCCTGCCTTTGAAACTGGTGCTGAGCTCAGATAGGGGAAGACCTGCTCTTTCTAAAAATAGCAGCACAGGGTTAGGGTAAAAAATCCCAGGATTTTTCTACCGCTGGGGAAAGTTAACTCAGCAGCTGAAGAAAGAAGGAAGGAATATCTATATAATTTCACAAGTTGACTGTTTGTGTTTGTAACTTCAACAAGCTGTGCCAAGTCTGCCAAGGACTTTGATAAATAAATGTTCTGTTTGATGTTCAAATCTGGACTGGCCTCAGTTGCTGGGAATCCTAAGCTTCTAAGTAAGGCACCCGCAGTTCACCCGGATAAAGAGAGAAGCACATCTTAGTTTTAACCTTATAGCATCTGGGTGTGACGGCACAAGCAGCCAGAGTTCCAATGAATTGTTGAATCTGCAAAGAGGAGGACTGACTGATTCTTCAATACAAGTAAGTAAATCAGTTCTGGGATGGGAAGAAATCCCTAAATTGAAGTTCTGTTGGTTAATATGAGAGACATTCAATGAGATAGTTGTTTTGGCTTTATTTAAAAAAGCTTTTGTCAAAAATTTAAACAATTCTCGAAAATCAGTAGATGTATGAACATTTCTGAAACTTGGGGGGAATGATCCCCTGTTATCTTGTGTCATTGTATAGAAAATTCAAGGACATAGCTCTTATAGTTTGTTTGTTTTTTTAAAAAAAATGTTGCTTGTAAAAACTTTGAAAATTCTCCAGAAATTTGTGGATGAGTAAAATGTTCTGAAACTTGATGGGCTAACTTGATATTTCAGAAACACTTTAGAACTGGCTAGGACCGTTTTAAATGGTGTATTTTAATATTTTGATAAATGTTTTTTAATGTTTATGTATGTGTATGTGAATCTGTGTCCTGACATTGAATGTTTGCCGTGTATGTGTGAGAAGGGCAGAATATAAATGTTTTAAATAAATAAATAAATAATATATTCTGTAATTGAAGCATGTTTCATGTGGAGAGCTCTACCAATGAGAAAGAAAGGCACCTCTGATCCCATCCAATTTCAGAAACACTTTAGAACTGTACAATTTCAGAAACACTTTAGAACTGATTTCCCCCTCCCGCCGCACACACACACTTCCTAATTTCATAATGAGTACTGAAATTATTTTTCATTGATTGCAAAGGCCTAGTAACTAATAGTAACTTGTGTTTTCACTTGCTAACATCTCTGCTGTCTCTGCTGCACCAAAGCAGGGAAAAGCTGCTTCCCAATTTGTCACATTTATTTCTATACATTCCAATTTAAAACATCATAATTCCTGAAAAAATAGGAAACCATTGTACTAGATTACATAGATTTCTTTGAAGAAGGAACCCTATTCACTGCCACTGCAACCCTCCTCTCCTAATACCATAAATATCAAATACCCTTATACCCTTTAAGCACATTTCAACAAGCTTTCAGCCTTTTGGGTGAGAATAAAAATGACTTCAAATAAAACAAAATATACAAACAAGTAAAATAAATAAACATCTGTATTCAAGTAGGGTGTGATTGTGTGTAAGGAAATTGTGGCAATTAGAGTTTTGGATCAACTTTAGAAAGGCAGCTGGGAGAAAAAATGGAGTCTTTGACATACATTGTGTGAAGGGAAGCTTGAGGACTATCTTGGCAAGTACAAAGAAAAATATGCAGTGGAACTCAAGTACTTTTAATTTATTTTATGTGTATTTTTTACTTAATTGTAATAATTGTGACCAATTTAATTCTATTTTAATATTTATCTTTTGTTATTATTAATTGTATTGCTTTTTAAGTTGTGGGCCACATTGGGTCCCAATTTTGAGGAAAATCGGAGAATAATAATAAAAAAATAATAATTCTCTGCTATATCATGTTTAAATTCTAGTTGTGCTCTGCATTACCTTTTCCCCTGTGGTATTCAAAATACAACACAGATGAGATGTGCCTTATTATTGCCATCTGTAGATGAAAGTGGCTGTATTGGACTCACATTATCCAACAGTGAACCTTTGTGGTTACCATGCTGGGTACGGGATGGCCAGCATTTAACCTCCCAAGCTCTGAGCTAACAGATCACAGAGTGGCAGGATGGGAATTCATAGAAGAGCTTGGAAAAGTTAAGTTTTTGATACTAATTTCCATACCCATATAACACAATGGTGACATGGCCAAGGAATACTGAGTCATGGCCCAAAACACTCTTCTTCCTACCTTTTCCAAACTTTGGCTTTTAAGACTGGACCTCATTTAAGCAGTATATTTACAGTATATTTACACAATGTGTTCTTGTTCTTGTTTCATGGCAAGGTACATGGATGCCCTGTGTTTTAAGCTTATATCTTTTATTATGTTTATTTATAAAACTGCCTGGGATTTCTGGGAGATGTAGGCCCAAACACCTGGGGACCCACAGATTGAGAACCACTGCCATACTGGGACTCAAAGTAGCTCACAATTAAAAACATTACAATACAACTTAAAATATACCAATATACAAATATTAAAACAGTATTAAGTATTAATATTAAGAACAATTCAGATTAAATTGAAACAACAGCAGTTCTTGACATGAACTTTAAAACCCTCTTTGTTAAATGCCTGTATGAATATGAAGATTTTAGTCTGCTGTCAGAAGAACAACAGGGAGGGGGGCATTCTGATTTCCTTGGACAGGGATCTTCAAAATTGAGGGGCCACCAAGAAGGATGCCTTGCTCTCTCGTTCCCACCCACCAAGCCTGAGATGGAGGTGGGACCAAGAAAAAGGGTCTCTCCTGAAGATCTCAGGGCCCAGGCAGGTTCATACAAGAAGATGAAGTCATCCAAATAGCCTGGACCCGAACTATCTTGATTGATTGCAGAGACCACCAGACATTTCTTATTATCACAGGCTTGAAACCATGTAGAGGAGAAACTACAAAAAGACCGTATGGTGCTCAGGTTACCATATTCTGTATTCATTGACAATATGTTACTGCCTCCTTTGCACTTATACCTAAAAGCACTGATGACACAAAATCTTGAATGCAAGAGAGCATGCAGTTGGAGTAAATATAGGGATTAGTTTGTGATTGTGTTTGTGTTTGACTGAAAGTGAACTGTAGGGGTGATCATGTGTCTTATTTTATGGAGAATAGTTCTCCACTGGAGCAGAAGAAAATTTCTAGCCTTCCAATTGTTGTTAGATTCCACTTTCCATCTTCTCTGACATGCTAAACTGGACTGATAAAAGTTTGAGTTCACCTACTTCTTTCCCTTGGGAGTGCTGTCCAACACAGGTTTGGGTCAGATAATCTGAATTATTTCCTGCCTCCAGTGAAAATTCGAGTGTAATGTGTGGCCTAAAATCCTTTTGTCCACTGGATAGTTTGTGCATATAGAATCAAGGATATTCCACATTATTTTAATAGTCTTTTGTGACATCACATGAAGAACCAGTTGGAACCAGAATTTGAATTTCTGTTCAGCCATGGAAACTCACTGGGTGACCTTGAGCATGTCATACTCTCTCAAACTCAGAGGAAAGCAATGGGAAACTTACTCTGAATTAGTCTTGCCAAGAAGACCTTAAGATAGAGTTTTCATAAGCTGGGGTTGACTTGAAAGAAAATAATTACATCAAGTCTTCTTTCTTGGTGATGTATAGGCAGCCATTGCTGTGAGATACTCAACTATAGAAGCAGGGAAAGGCCAAGGGAACAAAATGTGCTACAAAAGAAATCGTTTTCTTTCATCTTATTTCAATAGTCTTGTAAGATCTCTACTTTCATTCTGCCTTGTACCATCCATATGTTCAACATGGAATGGAACAATGGTTAAATACCACTCCTATCCCTCTTTACCCCATATGGCATCAAGACAGCACACAATATTCATAATTAACATTGTGAAATACGGATGGTGGCTTGACCAAATGGAAAATAGGATTCCTGCATAAGAAAAATGCAAAAAGAAACTATGGATAACATCCTCCCACTGTGTTCTTGAGTGGTCTAAAATATTAGACATCCTCCCTTCAGTGAAAAAAAAAAGGGTTTTAATTATAGCAGCATATGGATTTGAGCTTGAAGTTGATTTTGAATTCATAAAATATAAATTAGTTCCAGTTATTACCATTACTGAGTGCAACTGTCTTACTCCAGTTGAATTTCACATTGGAAAAAACAGTTTGGTAGAAGCTGAATGCATGGAGGACAATGATTGGCCCTATTCTCATCTTTCTGTTTTTATTTTGGGGTTGAGCTTGAATGTTGGCTGTGGGATTACAATGTCACAAAGGTAAGACATTTGTAGGACAAAACGTGACACAATGTCAGTGTAACAGCACAAGCTAATTTGTTTCACAACAGTTCTACCAAGCCTACTAATTTTAACGAACAACTTTATATTGAGTGATCTCTTCGACTATTGAGTATTACATTCATCTGTTTAGTTTCCTACTCTTGTTCTATATATATATATATTTATTTATTTTATTTACAGTTCTTATATTCCGCCCTTCTCACCCCGCAGGGGACTCAGGGCGGATTACAGTAAACACATATATGGCAAACATTCAATGCCAGTTTGACAAACAACATTTAACAGACAAAGGCTATTTAACTTTTTTCTGGCCGCCAGGGGAGCTGCTGCTTTTCATCGTCCATCAACGACACCGATGAAGTTCTTCCGCATTCCACATTCCCCGGAGTCTTCTTTCTTTATGGCCTCATAAATTAGTTAAATTTAGCCTCCCACACAAGGTGGTCCCTTATTTTCCTACTTGACAGATGCAACTGTCTTTCGGGTTGCAAAGGTTGACAACGGGCTACACAATGGCTGGACACCCACTCCAGCCCGGGCTGGCTTCGAACTCATGACCTTTTGGTCAGAGTGATCTTAATGCAGCTGACACTCAGCCAGCTGCGCCACAATCCCGGTGCATATAGTATGGGATCATACATTCTTTTACCCCAATCCCTTATTATTCATTTAATTTACAGTACTCCCAGCTTCCAAGGGCTCTCAAGTCAATTAATAAACAAAACAAGTCCTAATAGCTAGTGGGAGTTCTTTGGTTTGTTGTTGTATGGCACCATTTTTTAAAATCAAATAATTTAAAATTGTTTTATTTCCTGTTAGTATCTGCCTGAGAACTCTCTTCTTAGGTAGCCTATAAATACTTCACATGAAATAAAAATAAAATAATATATAAATATAAGAGTTGGACGATCTCTTTGGAATTTCATATTGGAAATGTGTCAGTGGAATAATAACCATCAGACTTACTGAGATGTTTCCAAAATATGCTTGGACAGCCTTCCTTTGGAAAAGGAACATCCAAAAGTTTGAGCCTTATGAGTATAGCTCTTCTAGGCAAGTATGGAATATAAAATTAGATGGTACATTTAACTTGCATCTATTCTTAAACTGTACTTGGTGAAAACAAATATGAATCATAAAGACTAAAGATGGGTAAAATATATATTCCCTCATTTTTTTTTGGTCATTTGTTCTTCATCTGAAAACAACCCCCTTTTGGCCAGTTGGAGGAGGGGGCAACTTCTGCAAATTTTCAAGAGTGCATTAGCTTGCATTAAACACAAGACAACTAATCCCTCCCCTTCTCAGAAGGCTTTGCTGTTGTTTTAAAGGATAATTTTATAGCTCTCTATAACCCAGAGGCTCTACTGAAGCTACCATTACATCAGGGATCCTCAAACTTTTTAAACAGATGGCTAGGTCACAGTCCCTCAAATGGTTGGAGGGCCAGATTATAATTTGAAAAAAACATGAATGAATTCCTATACATACTGCACATATCTTATTTGTAGTGCAATAAAAACTTAAAACAATACAATAATTAAAATGAAAAACAATTTTAACAAATATAAGCTTATTAATATTTCAATGGGAAGTGTGGGCCTGCTTTTGGCTGATGGGATAGGATTGTTGTTGTTGTTGTACGCTTTCAAGTCATTTCATACTTAGGTTGACCCTGAGCGAGGGCCGGGTAAATGACCTTGGAGGGCCGTATTCGGCCCCCGGGCCTTAGTTTGAGGACCCCTGCATTAGATTATAGCATGACCCATATCAATGGAACTGATACACATGATTTCACCTACCCACAGTTTCTGCACTTATCCACTTAGGGTCTCCTTTAAAGGCTACACCTGCTTCCCACTAACTCGCATTTGTCTCATTGAAAATAATAGGACTTGCTGTTATTGTTGGCTTCATGTAGCCATGCAGATGCTGGGATCATAAAGTACATTCCATCTCCAACAAAATGGCCCGGGAAATTATTTCACATTATAAATATGGCATTGTTCTGGGGGTCAGTGCTTTAAAATCTTGTGTGATCAACCTTGCATAAAAATCAGATTCCAGAACTGACGAATAAATCTGTTCCAGAATCTACCTTACACATTTTAAAATAAATCCAGGAATTCTGGATCGGTCCTATGTCTTGCCATCTTTTTGAAGAAGTCACTGTTAAAGTGACTACTAACTAGCAGCCCTCTGACAATGATAAGCATGTTGGCTTGTTTGCTTCTAGAAAAAAAAGTCCAGGATGGCTAACAGTGTAGAAAGTTCAAACAATATATACTTAAAATAGCACCTCCTAAATCCCAAACATAAAAATATGTAATGAAAGACATCAATATTTTCAAGAACAGTAAAATCAAATAGAGCACATGTCTATATTCCAAAGGCTGGGATAGTGTGTGAGACAGCTGAATCTCTTTCTGAAGGTTCTCCAAAGCATGGTGATGCCCCAGGTCAATGTCCACATATGAGAAAGTTCTTAACACCCATTCAAATCTTTTGTATTAATTTTTTTTGATTGTTTTACAACATGGGTTCTCATGGAATGAGAAGTTAAATAGAGGACTAGGGAAACTGGAGCAAGAGGTACCTAGTCATTCAGATCCCCAATCTACCAGATCTTTCCTACCATAGCAGGAAAACTAGCTTTCCAGATAGTGTTCTTAAAATATCCCCAATATTCATAAATATAATTAGTCAAATTATTATTTAAAGAGTGGGGTGGGTGGGGTGTAATTCAATTCCACTTCCTGAATAAAACGCTATTGAAGACATTCTGGAACAACCATGGAAGCAAAAATGAAAACTTTGCTGTTTGTACAAACATAATCGCATTATGATACACCTTTGGCTTTCTTATCTCCTTTCCTCCGAATGTTAACATTTGAGAACACATGAAGGACAGCCTTGCTTGATCAGTCTAAAAGTTCACTGCTGTAGGGAAGTGTATGAGCAAGGCATGAAAGAGATTGCTATCTACTCCTTGGTTTATTCTCAGTATTGCATAACAATACCATATTGCCTCTGATGGTGGAAATTCTGCAGTTGCTTTTCTAATGTAATGGTAATGCATCATTTTCTATTTTTAAAGATCATTTTTGATGGGTTGGTCTGGTCTGCTGGGAAAATGTTAGAGGGTTTTGTATGAAAAAAAAATCTCATTTTCCCATCATGGCATTTTAGTGGGCAAAGATTTTCTCAGCTTTGCTGGAGAAAAGAAAACAAGACAAAGCAACTAGTCAGTGGATGTTGAATGCTAAAAAGACATGCAAGGGCCTCGACTTCCTAGTTCTCAGTGTCTATGCCAGAGTTTTTAAGGTTAGCTTTGAGTCCATCTTTCAATCTCTTTTCCTGCACACCAACATTCCATTTTCCATTCTTGAGTTCGGAGTAGAGCAACTGCTTTGGAAATTGGTGGTTGGGTATTCAGACAACGTGGCCAGTCCAGCAGTGGAGGACCATTGCTTCAGTGCTGGTGGTCTTTGCTTCTTCCATCATGCTGACATTTGTCTGCTTGTCTTCCCAAGAGATTTGCAGGATTTTCTGGAGGCAGCTCTGATGGAATCATTCCAGGAGTTGCATGTGACGTCTGTAGACAGTCTACGTCTCACAGGCATATAGCAGGATTGGGAGGACAATTGCTTTATAAACAAGCACCTTGGGATCCCTACGGATGTCCTGGTCCTCAAACACTCTCTGCTTCATTTGGAAAAATGCTGCACTCGCAGAGCTCATGTGATGTTGTATTTCAGTGTCAATGTTGACTTTTGTGGAGAGATGGCTGCCAAGGTGGCAGAAATTATCAACATTTTCTAATATTACACTATTAAGCTGTATTTCTGGCATTGGAGAGGGATTGGCTGGTGACTGCTGGAAGAGCGCTTTGATTTTTTTCGATGTTCAATTAAAGGTCGAGCTTCTCGTATGCTTCTGCGAAGGTGTTTAGAGTGACTTGTAGGTCTTCTTCTGAATGCGCACAGACGACGTTGTCATCAATGACTGCTAGCACACCTTTATCTAAAACATACAACTTAAATATTCTAAACAGATATCTACTTAAACCAGTATACAGGCTTCACCCTCATTTCCTGCTGCTTTTCACTTCCTACTTGTTACTTCCTTAAAGTGTTCCTTTATTTCTATCCTTCTACTTTTAATATCACATTTCTAGATCAAAAAATCAATAATTGTTTTGGTCTGTTGCTGTTTATCTGGGATGTCAACATCATTTTCTCCATGTAGGGAACAATTAAATATGACTAGTACTAGGCCTGGGTAACAACGCAAAAATTTGTTTCTAAAATCGATTTGTATTTGGGGGGTTTTTGCGTTTCGATATTTAAAATAATTACAAAACTTTCCTTTAAAAAAGTTCAGTATTTAAGAAATTTCGTTAATATTAACGAATCAATTCGTTAAGATGGCGCATGTGCAAATCACCTCTGAAACTTCGTTATGAAGACGGGGGTCGATTCGTTAAGGTGGCAACGAATCGATTCGTTAAAAAAGAAATATTTTTCAGAAATATTTAAAAATGGAAAATTAACAATGCTTGCCCTGTTGTGGAGCGAACACAGCCACAGGACAGGGACAAACTCACACACACAGGCACACAAGGGTCTTTTCTTTTTTTAGAATATTTTTTGAATTTTTTAAGAATAAAAGAAAGATATTTTTCAGAAATATTTAAAAATGGAAAATTAACAATGCTTGCCCTGTTGTGGAGCGAACACAGCCACAGGACAGGGACAAACTCACACACACAGGCACACAAGGGTCTTTTCTTTTTTTAGAATATTTTTTGATTTTTTTTAAGAATAAAAGAAAGATATTTTTCAGAAATATTTAAAAATGCTTGCCCTGTTGTGGAGCGAACGGCAAAGCCTCCCCGCTGCTCCCAGCCCAGGGAATGAATGAATGCAAGCAATGAATGAATACAAGCCAAGTCTCCCTCCCGAACCTCCCGTCTCCTCGCCTTCCCCAGCAATGAGCAATGCGGCCACGCGGAGCCGCTTTTAAAGGGCAGCCCGCCCAATCACAATCAGCCACGGTGCTTGGGAGCGCAGGATTGGCTCCCAGCACACCCAGCATCCTCCAACCCTAAAACGTCATTTCCAAAATGGGCGGAAGCCCGTAAAAAAGATGGAGGATGCCGTTTTGATATTTAAAAACACTTCCGGGTTTGAAAATATGTTTTGTAATCGTTTTGTAATTGCTAAAAATAACGAATATTTAACGAATTACAAAATTAACGAACGAAACCGCCCAGGCCTAACTAGTACAAAAAGAGAAGGGGTTTGTTTCTTTTTGGCCACACTGATTATTGAATGCCCCCCCCCCCCTTTAGAGGACTGATTGAACCTGGCATTGCATTCTACTTGTATCAAGTTAAAACATAGCTTTTTATTAAAGCATTTGGGGTTTTACAATTATATCCTAATAGTAGGGAGCACTAGTGGTTCGATTTGGAATTGAATTCCGACCCCCCCCCCCCAAATCAATAACTTTCCAAAACTTCAGAAACTTTTAAATAGTGTTGTTAGTGGTAGACACACATGCACAATAGGAAAAAAACAACACTGGCACTGAGGAAACTTCAGGGACTCTTCCACTCCTCACCAAGGGGCTCTTACACTCCAGGCCTGCCTTGGCTGTCAATGTGGAGGAGGACGAGGAGGAGGTGATCCCTCCTCCTCCTGTCACGTAATTCAGATTATCAAAATAGAGGTATTCAGTCTAGTCCTGTCGGACTCTGGGGAATGATGCTCATCTCCATTTCTAAGCCAAAGAGACGCATTGTCCACAGATACCTCCAAGGTCATGTCACCATCATAATTGTATGGAGTGCCATTACCTTCCCGCAACTGGATTCAAACTGCGGACCTACTGCATTATGCATTATGGAGACTCATAGAAGGCAGAGAAACTGCATGATAGAAGTCTACATCACTGAGTATATACATAATGCAGCTTCAAGATGCATTACATGGTAATGTATATGGGGCCTGAGAGCAGATCAGGTATTCCTTCCAGGTGTTTTGGACTTCAACTCCCACAATTCCTAACATCCTCAGGCCCTTTCCTCCCCCCCCCCCCCCCAGCCACTTAAGCAGAGGAAGAGGGGGAAAAGAATAGGACAAAGGAGAGGAGAACGGAGAGAAAGAGAAAGGAAGGGGGGAGATTCATCCAGACTGCGTGCTTTAACACAGCTTTCCAAGACCCCGACAGAATGCATGGGGAAAGGAGGGGGGAGGATTAATCCAGACTGCTTTAACATGGCTTTCCAGACTTGAGCCAAGGCCAGGGAAGAGAAGCTGAAACGCTGAATCATTTCCAAATCACTTACTTACTGCTTCATAACAGAAATGGCGGGAAAAGCTTCGGAAGGATAAAGGGACTTCCGGTTTCCTTAAAAATGTTGAAATCTCTTCTAAAAGCAAATCTTTCTGAATTTATTCCAAATTACAAAGATTCCGACCAAACCTAACCATGTCTTAATTGAAATTGGGATAGTTATACTTAATTTTTGTTTGCTATACAATGTCTTATTTGCACCATAAGCATTGTCCTTTCTTCACATGACCTGAAAGCCATGTTTCTGCCTCTTGAAAGAAGCAGAAAAACTTCAAGTATGTGAAGTGAAATGGGGCTTAATTTAGGCAGTTCTGAGAAACGAGATTCTTCCACAGGGGACCAAGTCTGAATGTGAATATTCCTGAAGATGAACTACCAATGGGAGATACAAAGAAGCCACACACTTCTTGCTGCTGTATAACCAGGCACTGAATGCGGAATCCAGTTTTCTCTTGAACAGCAGCTGTTTTCCACATTGCCCAGTGGCTACTGGAGCTACTTCTGTGCCAGTGTGCGTGCAAGCATGCTGCAGAGGCTGTCACACTAGTGCTCGGCAAGTATCCCTCATCCTCTTAGACCTCTTGCATCAAGTACATTGGTGGAACTTCATGCCTCACTAGCATCAAATAAGATCTCAACTGCAGAGAAGCCTGGTGAATTTTCTCTTAAGAACTGTATTTCAGAACAAGACAGACAGAACAGGGTGGGACAGAAGTGGATTTTTTGTGGGTGGCAGATGTAATATGTAACCAGTTAATTATTTATCAGAATTGTGCTTTTGCAGAGCTTTGGAGGAGGGATGTTGAAATAGCCTGTTACAAAGCTGATTAAATTTAGGGGTATTGCTAGTTCTGCCTCACAAACTCTTTTGGTGGAATCTTATGACCTTGAAGGTTGTTGGTTTTTTGGAAACTGATGGAGGATGTACTTGTACTTCTGCCACTTTATGTGCATACCCAAAGCCGATTCCAGTCCTATTGCACTTTCTGTTAAATTGCTGCCAGTTGATTCAAAATGAAGTAAAACAGACTGGGTTTCATTTGCCTTACTTCAATCTGGGTAAAATTCTGGTTCATTGCTGAAGGACTCCTCTGTGAACACATTGCAGAGAAAACATAGTGGGTAAGTGGGTAAAGTGAACTACATTTTATATTTATGCATTGGAAATTTTGCAGGTTTCTTAACTATTGAATTGTTAAATTCATAACAACCATGTGGGAAAAAAACAAAAAAGTTGGAATGGGATGTAAGCATCTTTGTGTTTTGGAACAGACTCATAAATTGTAAACGGCTGTTCTTGCAAAAGAACTCCTTGCACTTTTCCCTTTGAAACTGGGTAGGCTCGGTCTCCTCTTATGGGGCAACACTCTCTTCAAATTTCATTCAACTCTGACCTCAAATAATAATTTTAAAATGATTGGCAATTTTCCAAAAAAGCAACACCCTCTGAGGTCACAAGATTCTACCACAAACGTCCATGAGGCAGAACTAGCAATATCACAAAACAGGAGTTTGGCCCGTGTGCAGTTTCTGAGCTCCAATGCCCCCCTCCACTTATTTCTTTATTTCTTTATTTACTTTATTTGTATACCGCTCTTCTCAGCCCTTAGGCGACTCAGAGTGGTTAACAACACAGTTTCAATATACATAGTACAAAATCATTGGAATTTAAAGCAATAGTAAACAATTAATTAAACAACAAACATCAAACATCAATATAACAAATCCATCACGTCTCATCGATAGAATCAGAATCCAGTCTCATTATCCTTATTCTGTGTTCCAATAATCAATTACACTGCCTAGTCGAATGCCTGTTCGAAAAGCCAGGTCTTCACTTTCCTCTGGAATGCCAGCAGGGAGGGGGCCGATCTGATCTCTGTAGGAAGGGCATTCCACAGCCGAGGGGCCACCACTGAGAATGCCCTGTCTCTCGTCCCCGCCAGGCATGCTTGTAAAGCTGGCGGGATCGAGAGAAGGGCCTCCCCAATCTTAATGTCCTAACTGTGAAAACTCAACCAAAACGTATTTTCCACATTCCTGGAGGCTCCTAGGAACTGTGGTTTTACCATGGTGCTGGATTTACTGGGGCTTTGCTGGGGAACGCCCCACTTTTGTTGAGACTGAATTGAAGTCGATCTGCCTCAGTCTGGGTTTTTGGGATTCTGGGATATTGGGGCAGTGTGGAAGGGGCCTTTATCACCCAATACTATCCTTATCTCATTCAAACAATAAGGCTGCTGCCTTGCCGGCATTGAGTAGTTATACTAAGAGGTGGGGTCACCTCCCACACCTATGAGGTGTAAAGGTATTGGCTCAATTAGAGTTCATAGCTTCACATGGGGTCACTACAAGGCAGCATTTTTCACTTCCACCACAGTTCTGTGGCTGTAGGGTGTTGACACTGTCAGGCAGATGGAGTTTGTCAGGTTCATCCTTTTGACTGTTTGTTAAACTTTCCAACAAAGTTTATCACATACCACCAGTTTGTGCAAGATGGAAGTATTCTTACTCCTTGGTAGCTCAGCTTCAGACTTCAGCTGTGTCCCTCTCAGTGTGAGGGTACATGTATGGAGGGAATAATCAGGACCATACTACAAGACTGCATAGGTGGCCCCTGCTCTATGGTAGCAAAGGAGGAAAGGATAAAAGGCACTTCAGGTCACTAGATTCGTGAGCATGGATTATATTGCCCACAGTCGACCTCTTAATTGTTCTTGACACTAATATGATGTAGCATATTCTATTAATGATGGAGGCCCAAGAAGAGGTGTGTGTCAGCCCATACTACATGAGTGACAAATCACTGATATCCAATAATTAAATGCTTTCTTTATATGCCTATAAGATGAAGAAGGAGGAACAACAACTGAGAGGGACTTCACACAATCCAGTTATAGAATTTTGGTTCCACTTTGATTTAGAAGTCTCAGTAGAGAATTCTAGTGTTTTCCCAAACTACAAAACCCAAGGAAGCAGCCATGACAGTTAAAGTGAAATCACAGTGCTATTAACTTTGCAATGGGAAAGGGTGTTGGATCCCTACTAAACATTTCCCCTAAGGAGAATGGTATATGATTTCCTCTCTCAGATTAGAGACAGGAAAATAGAGAAAACAAGACATACAGAACAGGGAGACAAGCTGAAGGAGATGGGAGCACACAACGGCGCAAGACAAGAGGAGGCGGCATTATCAAAATCCTATTAAGCATTTGCACTGACAGATAACAAGTCTATTGGAGGAAGTTATTTTCCCCTCTTCCATGTAAACTGCAAAAAACAAAACAAAACAAAAAAAAATCTAACTTGTGCTTGGCATATCAAAGGATAAAAGATATAAGCAAATATACTTTCACTACTTTGTACTTTAAGCTAATCCAGAGGGTTTACCTGACCATCAGAGCAGATATTGAGCACATGGAGCTAATACAAGTAGAATCTATTATTGTACTTCAAAAGGGGATGTCTGACCCATCCAAAATTTGCTGGTGGGTTTCTTGTGTCCATGTTGCTGTTGATGATGACAACAATCTAATGCCGACTGCTGGCGGAGAGATTGAATACTGACTAAAATAAGGAAGAGAAGGGAAGCAAAACACAAGGATGACTTGAGAACTATCTGGACTAAGGTAGTGGCATGCCCAGACTGGTGATGGCTCAGCCATTGATGGCTGGTCCTTGGAAAATTTCCAAGAAAGGAACAGTTGGACCCAATGAGCTAACATTTAGTATTGGTCTGTACCACATTGGAAAAAAAGTCAATTCCCACATCTGTTAGCCTGGGAGGCACTGGGCTGGGAGAAAGCATGTTTCATTCTTTTGCAGCCACATCGTATATCCATGAGAGTGGATATAACACAAGCAAAGAATGCATGGCTTGTTGTTGTATGCTTTGAAGTAATTTGACTTACCACGATCCTAAGGTGAATCTAATCCTAAAGTGAACCTTTCATGAAGTTTCTTGGCAAGATTTGTTCAGAGGGGAGTTTCCCTTTGCCTCCGAGGCTGAAGTGTGACTTTCCTAAGGTCACCAAGTGGCCTAGCAGGGATTCAACCCTTGGTCACGATTTTGCTCCATTGAAATTAAACAAAAAGTGAATTATTTTGCCAGTTTTTCACCCCCTATGCTTGGCTCTGAGTGTAAACACTGTAATATAATTGACAATTTTGTAATGATTTAATGAGTTCATTCTATTTGCAGTTAACAATTGCATTTAGATATAGTGATATATGGAGCCCCCAGTGGAGCAGCAGGTTAAACCACTGAGCTGCTGAACTTGCTGACCGAAAGGTCGGCAGTTCAAATCCAGGGAGTGGGGGTGAGCTCCTATTGTTAGGCCCAGCTTCTGCCAACCTAGCAGTTCGAAAGAAATGTGAGTAGATCAATAGTTACCGCTCTGGCGGGAAGGTAATGGCACTCCATGCAGTCATGCCGGCCACATGACCTTGGAGGTGTCTGCGGTCAACACTGGCTCTTCAGCTTAGAAAAGATGAGCACACACACCCCTTCCCGAGTTGGACATGACTATACTTTATGTCAAGGAGAAACCTTTACCTTTTTTATGAGACCCATGCTCTCAAACAAATATCTTTTATATTTAGAGTACAAACTCCAGTTCATAAATAAAGCACCTAGTTTTTTTAATCACGACTATAGGAAAGTATTAGGAAGCAAAATCAAAGCAGTTGTGACATTTGACAGAATAATAAATCACTTAGAATCCTTTTATTAGTTGTGTGTAACATACAAATGACAAGGAAATGAAAACGAGTCAGATGGAATGTTTATCTTTTTTTCCATCCTAAAAAGTTGTACATTTTTGTTCATCAGACAATTTTTTTTGCTACATTGCTGGAGAAAAGTGTCTAAAATGTAGTGCCATGTCACTCCAGTGCAGATAAGTCACTCTTCGCCACCTCTAAAAGAAGATTTAAACTGAGTTTAGCTTTAGTAAATGCATCTGTAAGAATGAATGAAATTCAGGCAACACATGTAATGCAGTGTTCACCGATTTTTTTTTTAAAGGATTGAATTTAGCTAAGGAAGAGTTTAACATCTCTACTATAAGCTATTGCAGAATTGTTAGATGAATATGTAGGTGGTACTCTCCTGGTAAGCATTCATTCTTGCTGTGTGTGAGAGGGGAATGTGGGTGAGGAAGTAGCTTTCAAATGAAAAATGCTCCAAAAATAGGTAGCTGATTCTACATCAAGATAAAAGTTCAGGATTCTATGACAACCAGGATTCTGTGAACAAAAGTACCTCTTCTCTGTATGTAATATTTCTGTGAAAAGAAGTGTTGCTACAGAACAGAGCAGAAAGTGAGGATCAAACCCCTGGTGTTCACAGTTCCCATAGCACGTCCAATTGCCTACTGGATTTCCGTTCTCCAAAACAGTTGTGTGTTACTGGCAAAAGACTGCTTTGTTTTATAAAGTTTCCACATTTACCCAATGCCAGAAAAACTGGAGTATTTTCTAATTTTGGAATTTGCAAGTATTCCAGGATTTATTTGGATGAAAAATACTACCCAGAGCAACATTGTTCCTGGCTCTGCTGAACTGAGCATGTTGGAATCGCCAACGTTGGAGAAAACAGACTTTCAAAGCATGTCCTTTGGAAATGACACTGCTTCATGATTCAGCCAAACTAATCATAAGAAAGGATTGTATGCAAGTGTGGCAACAATGACAGCCGGCATTCCTTTCTGCCATAGCAGTATTTCAGTACTAGAAGTGTTTCATCTGCAGCTAATATTTGCTACATTGCTGTCAATATCTGAAATTCTCTATTAATTAAGAATTGTGGTGGCCATACACAATTTTATTCCCTCCCCCCCCCCTCTCTCTCTCTCACACACACACTGTATATATGCACATTTTGAAATTGTGCTAAGAATTCAGCACCACATATAAGGGATCAAATATGTTTTAATGGCATCTACAATCCAGTATTAATTGCAAATTTAGATTTATTTAGCAAACATACTGCTTGAGAGGGATGCAGATAAAATATATTGTAAACAGCTCAACACCATAGTTCAGGTATTTAATGAGAACCATGGCTTCTTTCTAAGGTATAGAACCAAATGGAAATGATCACAACATTCAGCTATCAAGCGATGGGTTTTAAATTTTGAATGCCCCAAAATGATATAGGCAAAGGGAAAAAACACAGTAGATCAGCTAGCTAAATGCTGAAATAAAAAATTATTAAGATGGTTTCCCCAAAATATCTTTTAAATACTTCCTACTTTTTTAGCTTGATATGGCAGCATCTAAGAAAATATTTCCTCTACTTTTTTCCTTCAGCATCACCATTGGATGTTTTCTGTCCTCTTCCTCTAAATAGCTGAATTAAAATTTAAAATTACACTGCATTCCCAAACAATGCTGATTGATACTTCTGACAATCCCAACTTGAAATTATAAAAAGGATAGCATAAATTCCACATTACTGGATCAAATGCACGTAGAACTGATATTGAGAGTTCAATTAACTTTCCCAGACGGTTCCTGTTACTCTGTCAAGAAGTGAAGGCAGGCCATAGCTCCAGATTACACTATAGAAAGAATCTGATACAGAGACAGATTTTGTAGTTTTTTTTGGTCAGAGAAATCAAAAGGTTTTGTGCAACTGTGTTTCTCTGACGGGTTGAAGGTAGGAGTGATGGACTGTTAGTTTTTTAAGCAGAAGTCAAAGACAAAGGTCTCATTCATTGCCTGTAGTCAGCAATTTGAGGGCTTTCTGTAGATTCTGCACTGCAGTGCTTACATCTTCATACTGCAAAGCACTGCCAGCATATTTGCAGTATTTCTGGGCCTTGGCGAAATCTTCAGGAGTCAAACGAATTTCCCCTGTGAAAATAAAGACAGATGACCAAAAGTTAGGATCACTATATAACACACATATTTGCTGAAGCACTTGAAATGACTTGTTAATATCAATTGTGAATACCAAAGATGCCTGATACCCTTTATGAGTAAGCCAATACTTTGAGAGAGATTTGCCCTTTATTTGAAGCCACTAAGGAAGGCTTTTAAAAACTCTAGTCAATTAGAGGGTAATCATGTTACAATCTACACAAAAACCAAGTACAATGCCTCATGCGTTAATCTTACATTTCCCCTCAGCTGGGAACACAACTGAGGCCATTCATGCTACTTCAGTATAATTTGTCTAGATAGGGGGACATCCCTGTTACAAAATACACTCATCCTGTGATGCAAGATATGCACAGCATTGCCATATTTTCTTTTCCCTGACAGGTAAAAGAGAACCAGAAATGAAGTTTGTATTACTAATGCAGCAACAGCTTGGTGCAAGTGGCAGAATTTTACTGAAGAAAAAACACAAGGAATGTGCTCAGTTGCAACCAAAGAATTAATCCTCTATACTTAATGGAAAGTTTGAAACTACAGTTGTCTCAACATATACTTATAAGATAAATATGATGCACTTTATCCATCAGCCCTATCCTCATAATTGATTTGCATCACTCTGCCCACCCATGTCCAGTAATTGACTATTACTGCAGGTTAATTGGTTGTTGGTTTGATGGTTTCTCTTATATTCTGTTATAATGTTGTTTTATTCTGTTTATGCTGTTGTTTATGTATTTAGTGTGTTGTATTTTAATTATTTTTCATTGGACTCATCCCATGTAAGCCACCACAAGCCCCTCCAGGGAGATTGAGGTGGGTTATAAAAATAAAGTCAAAGTTAATAAAGAGCTTCATTTCAGGGTGTGTGTGTATGGGAGCTATCAGCTATTTGGTGGGCATAGAGTCATTGGAACTTGTAGATTCTACAGGGCAACCTATTAAAATAGCCCACCTCAGGAGTTATATGAATTCGGGTGGATTCCTGATTACTCTGATTGCAGTCTTTAACATTCCGGAATGAATAAATACAACTGTCTTAACCGGATTAGATCCACTGAATCAGTGGAACTTATTTCCTCGTCTAACAAGTTACCACTCATACAATGTGCTAACTCTAGTTGAGACTAAACTGACTTCAGCAGAGGAACTGTATACATTGATGGAAATGTTACATAACTGCAATCCATTACAACTTTGTGTTACTTCCACTGTTGAAGAACTAGGTTTGCATAATTCGTGTTAAGTGTTAAGTGTCAAACTTGGTGATCATTAATTATTTTTGTTGTTCTAATGAAGTTAACTAGCTGGAATTGAATGTTTCCTTCCTTGAGTGGAAGGAGTCTTCCTTTGACGGATAAAAACATTCTGTTGCAGGAAGCGCCTTCTGCTGGAGGAAAGGAAACTCTGGATCAAATCCAATGCATTTGGCAATGACTGAGTAGTCAACTGGCCAAATCTTAGTCCCCTTCAGGGTGAGATAGAGCAGGGTAAAAAAAAAATCTTGTTTTGACCAGTTTACAGCCCAACCTTTTTAACAACTTATAAAAATACTCAGTTCAGGATTATTTCTATTACTTTGGAAGCATTTATTTCAGAAACAGTCAAGAATGCATGTGCCTATAGCAGACGATATTCACTCCATTGCTGTATCAAACATAACACCAACTGTTCTGTGAAAAATATTGAATTTCTGTCAGCTATAACTTCAATACTGAATCATGTGGTTTATTCTACAGTTATATCTGCAATATGCAGCTGAAAATCCATCAGCAGAAGCTTAAGTCCACATTTCATTTTTAAAGTTTGGTCAGTGGTGACCTCCTTCCCTTTTAAAAAAACACAGCAAGAACAATTTACCCCAAAGACCGTCTCAAGGACATTTTGTTTTTTCATATGGAGATGCCAAAAGCAACTTGAAAATCATTCTTTTAGAAAACAGACAAGGCATCAGTCCAGTATTCTCTGGACTTTTTGGAACGAAGCCTAAATTAACCAATCTAATCTTATTTTTACAGTACCTACTCTATTACATGTTATGTTGGCAACAGGTCTTATTATTATTGAATCCTACTTCAGATACCATTATAGCAACATTTCAGGAAAAGGGTTTACCATTATTTGTAAATGATTAAGAAAAAAACTGGAAATATTTTTAAAATCATTTTAAAATAAGAGAGATACATATATTTGGTAGATGTTTTTTGCATCAACTAAAAGAACCAAATCTTGAAATATCAAAAATATTGACACATAGGTAAGACTCTGCCTTTTGCAGCCTAGAAAAAGCCAGACTCTTTGCAAATCCAAGGAAAATATTAGCATAGTAGTTATATTTGTTGCTGCAATGTGACAGTTCACAGTTAACTTCCACCAACTATGAATCTTTCAGCTAAACAGTTTGGAACCTGATACAGAAGCTGAAAATGTATTCAGATCAGAGATAAAGAAATTTGGCTATTGCGGAAGGGAAGCAATTTTAAATATATGAGAAAGCTTGTATTTATTTAAAAACTGGCTATTTAAAACTGTGCAGAATGGTAGAATATCAGCTGCTCATACTTCTCTTGATGTCCTAGGCAATTTGGTTGCATACCTAGACGAACAGTTTGGGGTTTTTCTATGTACTGCAATTTCCAGAAGTCTTAGCTAGCATGGCCAATGGACAGGATTTCTGAGAGCTCAAATTCAATCTCTTGAAAACTACTCATTCATACATTAGATAGGACTGATAAACCCTAAATCCAGGTTTGCCAGGATTTGACATCTTTGATTGTGGTTAACACAACTCTTAAGTCCCTTTCAGATGATAATAGACAATCAATGTCCACTACAGTAAGCGGGGCAGGGGACATTTGCTTATATTTTAATATTACTGTATTCTGTCATAGGGTGGTATATGGCTATCATTAACAAGTAACTGCTTTCTGAAGTTTTTGTGGAAAGTATTTTATTACAGACCTTTATTTATTTATTTGCTGTATATTCATTAAGCTTTTCTCCCAGCATTGAACCTAAGGTAGCTTACTAATAGGATAAAACAAGGTAAGCTAAAAACGTCATAGAAAAATAAAATTAAATAATCATCACATTAAAGCACCATTATATTTTTAAACTATTATTACAGAAATAGTTGATCCAATGTTTCTCATCTGATGTTACTATACAGTAGTAACAGTAATAATAATAATAGGCTGCTTTTTTCTCTGAAAAGATACTCAAAGCAACAGATAGTACTAAAAACAATACAATATATAATCATTTATCAAAGAAAAGAGTAACATGCCAGTTCTCTGGTACAAAAACTAACAATGTTCAGGTTTTGAAAACTGCCAATACATTTGGATGTGGGCATGAAATGCTTATTTCTGTATTTTCAACATACCTACCAGAGCATTTTTTTTAAAACTAAGTCTCTGGCTACAGGCACCTCAGAAGAAAGCACATCAGTTATGATGGACTGGGGTGGACAGTGCATGGTTGTGTTGGGAGGGCTACTTTTCCATTGTGGTTTGAGTGAGGTAACATGCTACAAGGTTCAACCAACCATCTTCACCCCCCCCCCCCCAAGAACTCTGGAAAAACAAAAAACAAAAACAAACTGTAAGTGACTTCTACTTTTGATTTTTGAATTAGGTGTTGTTATGGAGGCCTCTTGACCTGGCAAAACTAAAATCGACGGCTTCTGAAGCAGTAAAAACATTTTTCCCCTACATTTTCTTTCTTGAAGGGAGAATACTTGTGACAAAAGCCTTGGTGGTCACACATAGCCAATTGGGCACATTCCACCTGCCTTGTTATGGAGTATATCGAATTCTAATGGATTGATTGCCAGTATCTGACTAGATTCCAAGACACGAACAATGTATTTTATATGGCAACGTTGCAAATGTGATTTGTAACTTCACAACAGTCAGCGTACTTTTCATATCTGGATAACATATATTACCCTTCTCACTGTCTTCACCGAACAAGACTAACTCCTCATCCATTTTGGCATTTTCATATGTCACAAAGTTATGAGATAGTTTTAAGCTAGAGGGTCAAAACGACTTCAAAATATATTTTGTACAAAATGAATACATTCTAGAATAAATTGGAAAAATATATGACATATACAAGCAATCCCCAAGTTAGAAACAAGACACATTCTGTAGGTTTGTTCTAAAGCTGAATTTGTTTGTAAGTTGGAACAGGTACACTTTTAAAGTGCAACTCCAGCCTATATTCTTTAGCATTGGATAACATAGGAAAGGGTTTGCACTTCTGTAGTGTTTGTTTTGCTGACTGGGCCCCTGTTCAGAACATTTCAACTTACTTTATGTCCCTGTGATGATTGGATTTTGAAAAAAAAAAGGGCTGGTTGTGGAAACAAGGATTGGTGAGAAAACATAAGCTGAAACACCTTTTTTCCATGACAACTATTTCAGGATTCAATTTCCATTCCAAGGGGTAAATTTTTCTCAGTTCCTGTTCCCTTACTCCCATTCTTAACTATGAGTGGCTTGAAAGTCGGATGTTTGTAACTCAAGGATTTACTGTAATATCAATTATATATGTATTTTGAAATATACTTTTTTAAAAGCAAGAAAAACCTTTTTTATGTGTGAAGGGCTTTCAACTAAAACATTAAGAATGGCTGCTGCTAGAACTAACCATATCTTCACAGAAGTTGTGCTTAGGTCAGACTTTACTCTTTTAAGACAATGGTTGTAAATTTATGCATTATGCTTACTTTCAACTAAGTACAGGTCGACAACTCCATATTCATATTCAGTTGTTCATGCTTTTTTGAATAATTCACATGGTTGCAGAGAAACAAAATAATTACCTCCAGGTTGGACATTATAAAGTGATGGATCTATGATTGGAATATTTTGAGGAGCGGGTTGAACTGTACTGCTTGTCACACCTGTGGGTAAGAAAAAGAAAGAAAGAAATCCTGTTTTTGCATTTCAAACAGTTGCACAATCTACTTTACAGGTTGCTGTAGAAATTTAAGGAAGAGGGATCGCATAAGCTATTTTCTTCCTTTTTCACATACATACGACTCTATGATTACTGTAGAAGTAAACTGGAAAAAAACAATTAGGTTCCTTCTTCACTACAAGTCCAAGTCAATATTTAAGTAACAGCTACCACAAATAATATTTCTACTGCTTATAAAGCTTAAGCTTCCAACCTGTAACAGACTAAAATAGCAACTCTGAAGACAAAATAATAATAATAATAATAATAATAATAATAATAATAATAATTTTATTTGTATACCACCCTATCTCCCCAAAGGGATCCAGGGCAGTTTCCAACATATAAGGCAAAACATTCAATTGCCAAGAAGAAAATCATACAGACAGATTAAAATAAAAGCATCATGACACACAAAAATCTTACTAAAACACCACATTAAAGACTTAAGCCAATTGCAATTATATCTCCATCCGACAATGTTTAACAAAAAGCAATGGCCAGGACTACAAAATGGGCATGGTCAACTATAAAAGGGCCGGGAAAGGGATAGTGCATAGAGTATCATAGGGCTGGGAAAGTGGAGAAAGTGCAGAACAGGGTACTATCTGATGACCTAGGGATGCCATAATGTCACTCACAACATGGGCTCATTGACTTGCTCATCTTACAATGTTGTCAATGCTATTTTTTTTTGTCAGCAGTTTCTTTCTGAATTCTACATGGAGTCGGTTCTCTCTACTTCTATGCAAAATGATGGACATTATATTTAACCTGAATTTAGTGTTTTTACATCAAATTAACTTCAATATGAAAGGCTGTCAAAAACAATTAATTATGCAACTTAATTCTATAACTAGTGATTTTTATTGGTATAATTATTATCATGTTCAATTTGTCAACTGACTTACGCAGTGCTAGAATATTTGGTTAACTAGCATCCACCCTGTGGATGCCCAATACTAATAAGGTAATTGTCACTGTCAATATTCTTTACACTTAATTGATACCAAACTAATTGCAATCTCACCGGCACCTATGTGTCTGGTATATATATATCTGACATTCTGAATAATATCAGTCCAAAAAGCTCAAGCTAGAATGAAGTAGTTAGTCTTTACTATGCCAGAGCAGTCTTTATTTCTGAAAATGATTTTATAGACAACTATGAACAGAAAGGTTAACTGAAGAAAGTTTTTCTTTTAAGAGACTCTCTCTCTCTCTCTCTCTCTCTCTCTCTCTCTATATATATATATATATATATATATTAGATTGGAGAGGTCTAGGACACCATTCAGTGCTGTGCTGAACCCACCCGTCCTTCTTTATTTCATTTGGTTCTGAATAGAATATGACAGAGACCTCTTCATCTAATCCTTGCATTACCACATAGTCAATAAATCTACAGAAAGGACCTGATGAGGCATACATTATAGAATGGATCAAAGAGCATACCGGTGCTGTGAGGCACTTCAGCAGGAGTGTTAGCTGGAGCATGAGCCCCAGGTGGGATCTGTATACCGGTGTAATTGCTTGTGGGCACATTGCTTGTGGGCACATCAAAGGTGGAGGATGGTTGTGAGTCTTGACTGGGTAAGGCTGGGGAGCCAACTTCCTCATTTTCATCATCTAGCAAAGAGAGCACAGGGACATATTGATTATTTTTCTGATCTGTATTGTAATTATTTACAGATTTATAAATATATAGCAATGGGTTTTGCAAAGATGTGTTTTAGGCTACTTGACATGGCAATTTTGTAGCTTCTTTGAAATTGAGAGAAAGAAGTTAGTAGCATAAGCTTGCATAGATTAAAGTCTACTTCCTCAGATGCATGGAGGCACAATGACTTTAGTTTGGGCATAAAGATCCAAGTTTGTTTGTTTGAAAGGCTATTAGCAACATCTGCTGCTTATTCATCAGGTGCTGTGTAAGTGCTATCCAGGGTTTACTATGAAACACAGCAACTGATTGTGTGATGTTCTGGAATGATTTTATGTCTGTGTTTATTTTTACAGCATAGTGGTTGAGAATTACAGGGAGATCACCACTACATGAAAATATTGGATTTTGGTAAGCTACAGAAAGTGAATTTCATTCTTTTTGAGTACTGGCCTTGCAAGAGAAGGAAAAAAATGAGCAAGCAGAAAGGAATGGGGAAGTCCTCCAGTAGACTTAAACAATGCTGCTTTTCTTTCTCAACTGCACAAAGCAAGAATTATGAGACTTTTTGGGGTATTTTGGAATATGAATACATTTCCATATGATCTCTGGCACTGCAGGACCCTAAAAGTTGCAGTTTATGTGTCACAAACAATACAACTTTTAAAGAACATTTTACTGAATATCCTAAATATCAATCCTTTCTTTTAGATGGATTCGCAATCTGATCCAAACAGATAGTTTTTTGTAAAGCTAGGTTGTATGTGCCTCAAGTTAATAAAAGACAAAAATAATACTAACAAATGCAACCTTTCAGTAATATATTTTTAAAAAATGTTAAGTGCATCTGCAGCAGTTAATTCTCAAGAAGAAAAAAATATTAAAATTTGTTTTCTAGCGAATTTAAGTGGTTCATAAATATTTCTGAAGAAGAAAGAAAATCAAATTCCCCTAAAATAATTGAGGTTATGACCAAAGAACAGTTACTATCATTAAAAGGGGTAGCTGATAAAGAAATCCTCCTCTTCTTATAGCTTAGTGCTGGCCATGGAACGAAGCTCATCAAAAGAGAAATACTTCCACTGATTTTCAATCATATGAGCACATTTGAGTTCTCTGGCCATAATGAAAAATGGAGACTGGTTAATTTTATATGAGCTGACTGCATAAAATACTGACAGTATCTTTCTTTTTATATCTCTCAGGCATAAGATAGATATGACTCTACAAGCAAACAAACTAGCTAATAATTTAGGGAAGATGATAGAATATTCCAGGATCAAAGGAGGCTTCATAGAGTTCTCACAGTGGGGTTGTGAATTTAACTTTCATAAAATAGACACTGTGAAAGACTGTGGAAGTCTGTGAAAGACTTGGGCAACACCATGGCAAAATTTGCTGTAGGCTGTAATAGCAGCAAGTATTGCCAATGAAGACAAAGCCTTGAAAGAGTTCCAGTTTTCAGTGAACATAAAGTTACTTTGGCAATTAATACAAGGCACATTTGCAAGTTTCTGCATCTCCTACAGATAACTGGCTCATAGTATTCAACAAAAAGAAAGGAGCTATTCCCTTTGTTTGACAGGAATATGTAACGGTACCGTTACAAAACTGAGAGTCAAACAGAAATTATGTGGACAACAGGTAACATGCTTGCACATTCCATCCCACATGTACCAGTTATTTGTCATGTTAGTCCACAAATGATGGCTCCTCTCAGCCCTCTAACTGATCAATGGGAAAGATGGAAGGAAGAAAACTGTCCTTTCCATGAATGTAAGAGCTCCTTTTCTTTGCAGAAAACACTAAGATCCAACAGAGGTTTCTGCTAGAAACATTTGGGTGGGGACAGGTGTAAGGATTTTTAGTGATTTTGGTTCTCCTGGAGCAGCAACTCACATACTGTTCTGGAGTGTCTATCCAACAGCTTTTTTGAGGGGGCACTAAGAATGAGATGAAGGAGGGTAAATTAATGAAAATTGCTTCTACTTTGTTCTTTCTACAGGAGTGGTTCTGTGAATGGAAGTCTGCTCAAGGGAACTAACTCTGAATGTAACTCAAATAAAATGAATATATATAATATTTGAAGGGGGGAAAAGCATTACAAAATTCTCCTTCCAATCCAATAGGTCCAGACTGCGGAGTCTCTCCATTTTTTAGACAATTGTGAATATAAGCTGCCTTCCATCTTGCATATTTTCTGTGCTGAATATTCTAGAAAAATAAGATAAAATGTATAGTTAAAAGTAAGAAAATATATAGTTAAATTCTTTATCTCTTAGGCCGCAAATCTCTACAACTAAAAAGTAAATAAAGGCAAGGAATGCTTAAATTGTCATTATTTACACTTTCATATGTTTGCTAGTCCTCTGTTTCTGTATATTGGCTACTAGCATTACACTAGTCCCTTGGTATCTGTTGGAGTTTCTCAGTGGTGTGTTGATTTTCAGTTACTTTTCCTTCCTCAGGGGAGGAAGGAAGAGGATGCCTTTTCCATGAGCATCTTTCTTCTGGCACTTGGCAGAATTCACACATCTTTGAATAACAATGGATTTGGAAGAAGTTCTTGACTGATATCTGTACACATTTTTAATAGGAAAAGAAGATACTGTATATACTTGAGTATAAGTCGACCCAAATATAAGCTGAGGCACCTAATTTTACCACAAAAAACTGGGAAAACATATTGACTTGAATATAAGTTAAGGATGGGAAATGCAGCAGCCACTGGTAAATTTCAAAATAAAAAATAGATATTACATTGCATTACATTGAGGCAGCAGTAGACTAAATGTTTTTGCATTTTTACCATATTTCAAAGAAAAACAGTAAACTAGTTATGTAAGTGGAAAAGGAGGGTAAACAAAACCAATATGGTATCAAGAATAACTTAATAATAATAATAATAATAACAATAATTTATTTGTACCCTGTCCTATCTCCCCATGGGGGTTCAGGGTGGCTTCCCACATAGTAACAGGCAAACATTCAATGCCTATAAACAAAAGGCAATACTAAACATTGTAGAATAAGTTAAAATAAGTAGTTGTATTAAATAATTATCATTAAAAGCAATTAAAAAACTAGCTGAGGTAAAGTGTCATATCAGTCCCTTTTTGCCTTCTCTTAGGTTTCTCCTGTTGACACAGCCTAGAACAGCATTGGGCTTTTCAGCTGCATTATCACTTTATTGGCTCATGTTTGGCTCCTTTCACAGAATCCTAGAGTTGGAAGAGACCTCTAAAGGCCATCTAATTCAACCCACTTCATTCTGCCTTGATGCAGGGAAAACACAACAAAAGCACTCCCGACAGATGATGGCCATCCAGTATTAATAATAATCTATATAAATAAAAATGTAATGTTCCTTTTGGGATTAACAAAAACCACTGGACGAATTAACACCAAATTTGGACACAATATACCCATCAGGCTAACAAGTGACCATCACTCATAAAAACACTGAAAAACACAGCAGAAGAGACTTAAAAAGCCAAAAACCAAAAACTACATTACAACGCATGCAAAAATCCACACATATATATGCAAACACACATATACACAAATATATATATACACACAAAACACATATACACAGACTGGGCCACAGCAATGTGTGGCAGGGAACGGCTAATAATAATAATAATAATAATAATAATAATAATAATGTTGGAAGGGATCTCTGAAGACCATCTAGTCCAACCCCCTTCATTCTGCCTTGATGCAGGGAATGCACAATCAAAACACCCCCGCTAGATCCAGCCTTAATAATAATAATAATAATAATAATAATAATAACAACAACAACAACAACAATAGAGATGAAGTAAAACAAGAGTTTATATCTCATTCAGAAAAAGACAAGTTCAAATGCAAAATGTAGCCTCTGATTGGCCTCTTAAGCCAGATGTTATTACTCTTTTCAATAGACTATCTAGTCCAACCCCCTTCTGCCTTCAGGTGTAAGGAAGAAGCTTGCTAAACTATTCATTTCTTTAGTAGGAAGTGATTATAATATAGTAATGCCAACATTTTAAATTTCTGTGCGTTGTTTTTGTCAATATACTTGTATTTTCACGAGAAGGATGCAGTTCAGTCTCAGAACTGTAGGCTTTATTCATAAATTGAATTTATGCATCCTGCTTCTGGGATATGAATTACTTTAACATGGGTTTCACTAATTTTACAGGCATTCCAAAGGTTTCTTTGACTAGCTTTAGAGTTCGCCTACACTAACTGAATGATTTTTATTATTTCTGCACAAGGCTTTCAACATTTCTGGCATTCTTTTCCATTTGGGCCTCTAATTTTGTTCACTTTGCACAATTCCTTCAATTTTATTTTCCAAAAGGGAAATGCCAGAAAATGGAACATCTTGTTTAGAATTTATCTGTTCCAGCATGTTCCAGACTAAACCTTCTGCAGAACATATGTCTGCATGAGACACTCATGGTAGACTTGGCACACATTGATATTTTAGTGTAGTCTTTATGATGGTTTCCATGTTTACCTTTAAGAGCCATAGTTAACTCTAATTCTGTTCAGCCAAAATAATGAGCCTTTGTTTGAATAACAAACATGTATGGAGAATTGCTTAAATTGTATTTACTCTATACTTTGACAAAAGCAGGGGCAAGTCACTTAATCAGCACAAACTACAAATAATTCACCATGTTCTCATTTATTATCATTGGGATTGTCCAGCAAAACCACTATGTAGTTTTGTTTAAAGTTTTGTTAAAAAATGCATGAGTGTTAACTGCCTTCCCTTCCGTGGATCTCTAGACCCTTTCATCAATTCAAGCTAACATCTGGTACAAGGTGATAATGAAACATCAGTATAAGCACCAATGGCATACAAATTCAATGAGAGGAACCAACTTCTGGCATAAGCTCTGGATTTATGCTGCTAAATAATTTGACACATAATTTTCCTTTTTGAATTATGTATTTTAGAATTGTTTCTAACCTGTAAGCCACCCTGAGTCCCCTTTGGAGTGAGAATACATGTTGTAAATAAATAAAAAATAATAGTTAAATATTGGGCACACTCCTGAACATAAACCTGCATCACAGGATCCCTTTGAAGGGGACTACAATGACTTATTTCTTTGTGGTTTCAGTGGGCTGAAGAAGCTAATTCTACTTTCTTGTGATGCTTCTTACATATGTAAAAATTAATATTGAGCATAAGATAAATACCCCCACTGTGTTTCAGCTACTAATGAAGTTAACCTTCCTCTGGGGCTACTCTTTATACAAAAAATTCTGGAGTTGTATAATACACTTTCCAAAGTTTTATAAAACTTGATTATAAAATAATCAAGTTTTTTTTCTATAACTCCTAAACATTCATGCATGCAGTAAGTGTTGTCCCTTCAGCATGTAGAAATTTAGGGCTTGTTTTTCAAACATTTTGTAATCCTAAAATCTCTTGTCCAAAAATCACACTGGACTACCTGAACCTGAGCTACACTACCGTATATTTCGGCATATAAGACGACTGGGCGTATAAGACGACCCCCAACTTTTCCAATTAAAATATAGAGTTTGGGATATACTTGCCGTATAAGACCACCCCTCTTCCATCGCACACCGAATAAAATAAAAAAAATAAAAACATCAGATTTGATTTCAAATCCAAGACTATCAAAGCAGTATCCAGCTCTTCGGCTTAGAAATGGAGATGAGCGCCAACCCTCAGAGTCGGGCACGACTGGACTTAACGTCAGGAGAAAACCTTTACCTCACCTGTAAACTCCTGTATGTTTGTTATTTATTTAACAGTTGTGGGTCCATGGAGCATAATAAAGTTCTATAAATTTCTATCTTACCTTGCCTAGGGTGAGACCAGAGCTGGGTCCAATGTCTTTTCCCCAACAACAACAATAATGGAAACCTAGAATTGGAAGGGACTCCAATGGCCATCCAGTCTAACCCTAATTCTGCCAGACAGAAACACATGTCCAAGCCCTCCCGACAGGTGGCCATCCTGTTCTACTTAATAACAGAAATAATAATAACAATAATAATAGAACCTTAGTGTTGGAAGGGACCTCAATGACCGTTCAGTCCAACCCCATTCCTGCCAGGCAGGAAGACACAATGCAAGCCCCCCCAACAGGTGGCCATCCAGTTCTAGTTATCATATATACTCGAATATAAGCTGACCCGAATATAAGCCGAGGCACCTAATTTTACCACCAAAAACTGGGGAAACGTATTGACTCGAGTATAATTCAGGGGAGGGAAATGCAGCAGATACTGGTAAGCTGAGGGGACAGAAGTTGCCTTAAAGCCACCCAAGATTTTGAGAAGATTTTGCACTGCAGCCAGGTATTTCCAAGGTCATGCCCAAAGGGCTTCATGAATATACCCTTTTTGAGATGGATCTAAATCAGGCATGGGCAAACTGTAGCCCTCCAGGTGCTTTGGACTTCAACTCCCACAATTCCTAACAGTCAGTATTTGAGAACACAGAAATGCTGGACCACTCTCACAACCATTATGTCAGACTCCACAGAAAAGCCATTGAAATCCACAAGCATGTGGACAATTTCAACAGAAAGGAAGAGACCATGAAAATGAACAAAATCTGGCTACCAGTATTTTTAAAAACCCCTCTAAAATCAGGACAGTAAATAAAAAAACAAAACTCAAAAAGCAGGGGAAATTCAAACAATACAAAATCAGAACCAGCTAACACCTCCCAACAAAGAATTCCCCCAGGCAGGAAGCAGCCAGGCTTTGAAGCTGCAAGGCCATTCAATGCTAATCAACAACATTCCCACTTGGCAACATTCCCACTTGCCTCAAGCAGACAAGAGTTCTTTCTCCCACCCTGGACTTTCCACAGATATATTGCCAAGTTTCCAACAGACCTCACAACCTCCGAGGATGTCTGCCATAGATCTGGACAAAACATCAGGAGAGGAAACTTCTGGAACATGGCTATACAGTCTGGAAAACTCACAGCAACCCAGCCAGTAGGCTGTTAGGAATTGTGGGAGTTGAAATCCAGAACACCTGGAGGGCCAAAGCCTGATGTAAATGCAACTTTTGGAATGTGTCCAGAGGAGAGCGACTAAAATGATCAAGGGTCTGGAGAACAAGCCCTATGAGGAGCAGCTTAAGGAGCTGGGCATGTTTAGCCTGAAGAAGAGAAGGCTGAGAGGAGATATGATAGCCATGTATAAATATGTGAGAGGAAGCCACAGGGAGGAGGGAGCAAGCTTGTTTTCTGCTTCCCTGGAGACTAGTACGTGGAACAATGGCTTCAAACTACAAGAGAGGAGATTCCATCTGAACATGAGGAAGAACTTCCTGACTGTGAGAGCCGTTCAGCAGTGGAACTCTCTGCCCCAGAGTGTGGTGGAGGCTCCTTCTTTGGAAGCTTTTAAGCAGAGGCTGGATGGCCATCTGTAAGGGGTGATTTGAATGCAATATTCCTGCTTCTTGGCAGAATGGGGTTGGACTGGATGGCCCATGAGGTCTCTTCCAACTCTTTGATTCTATGATTCTATGTGTTCATGATTTTCCCACTTAATACACACATTGTTGGCATGGCTGGAAATGAGTTAATTTCTCCTGCTATTAAAGAAAACATGTTCTGGATATGTCTCAAAAGCTAAACTATCTTGGAACATTTCTGTTATTTTTCCAGATGTATATCTGGTGATGTGAGTTTGTGCTCAACAGAACTGAACCTTTTGTGTTTTTCTACAGTACTATTGATGTACCCTGAAGAAATGTAGGATGCTTCTCTACCAGGCATGGGCAAACTTTGCCTATGCCTGGTGTTAGGAATTGTGAGAGTTGAAATTAAAAACAATCTGAGAGAAAACTGGGACTTGTAGTTTGGTATGATACTGGCTCTCTTAAACAGGGAAGGCTAAGGACCTTGTAAAACTACAACTGCTGTGACTCCATGGCACTGAATCTGTGGCAGTTTTTTTGGAGGGCATTCCCCTTTAAGACTAGCTCGCCCCTCTCACTGGCGATTCCCCTTTAAGACAAGCTCGCCCTTGCAGAGGCTACCTAGCTCTTGGCTGCAGAAATGAAACAAAACGGGGGAAAGAGACCTTTTTCTTCCTCCCTTTGCAGGCTCTTTAAAACTTTTAAAACTTAGCTGCTGAAAGAAAGGAGAAGCTGAGCAAAGAGAAAGGAAGGAAACCCCAAAGAGGGGAGATGGATCAGGAGAAAGAAGTTTCTCCAGCAGGACTTTCTCGGAGGTGGTTTTTTTTTTTTACTCTTCTTGAGTAGCCTGCCTGCCTGTCTGCACTGTTTGAGGAAGGAGAGGAGAGGGAGAAAGAGGCCTGAGCTGGTCGGAAATGGGAGGCTTTGCTGCTTGGGGGGTGGAGGGCAGCCTCTTCTGCCCTTTTTTCCTCCAGGAGGAGGACGGGGAGGAGGAGCAGCAGGCCTGCCGAGGGTGGTGGCCAGCTGAGCTTGTGCAGGGGCAAGAGCAGCAGGCTGCGCTGCTTGGGGATGGCGAGGGGGGAGGAGGAGGATCGGCAGGTCTGCCGGGAGGGCTGGCCAGCTGAGCTGCGAGACCAGCAGGCTCCCTTTGGCCTCTCATGGCTGCTGGCGTCCCTCGCTCTCGGCATCCTCAAGTGGTGGAACTTATAGCCGGCACACAAGACGACCCCCCCACTTTTAAGATGACTTTCTTGGCTTAGAAAGTCGTCTAGTATGCCGGTTTTTACGGTAGCTATGGATTTCAGCATTCAAGAGTTTCCAATCCATAAAACTGTTCGTAACTTGTGACCAAAATCTAATCGACACAATTAAACAAGTTACTTCACAGCTAATAGAAATCCCATTGTTCTTAATGAGATTTAGTCATGCATAAGGTTAGAGGCAAAAATCTGTTTCTCTGAGTTGTGCTGTTAATGACACAAATTACTTAATGCTGCAACTTACCTCATCTGTTAGTTCTCCAAACACAGTTAGGACATCTATTAGAAGACTTGCAGTATAAAAAGACTTAATCATGTTTCTGGAGAGAGGAAAAACATTTTAACTTCTCAAATGGTTAAAAAATACACTACTGTAAGCAAGTGAATATGAAATCGAGTAACTTTCACCCTCCCACACAAGTTGAAGAAAATATCTCTGTGAGATATTATTTGTTAAGTGAGAAATGGTTTGGGTCCTGCTTATCTTCGTGACTGCACCCCCCCACCCAATATACTGGCACGGGTTCTAAGATCTGCTAGGGAGGCCCTCTGTGGTTCCGCTACCGTCACAAGTGCTGTTGGTGGGGACAAGGCAGAGGACCTTCTCGGTGTGGCCCCCCAGCTCTGGAATGCCCAGGGAGATTAGGCAAGCCCTAATACTGTCCTCCTTCCTTAGGGACCTGAAGACCTGGCTGTTTACACAAGCTTTTGAGAACATCTAGTTCCTAGTTGACCTACGCAATTGTTATGCAGCCTTGCACTTTATCCCATGCCCTCTTCCCATGGTTACAGCTTTGCACTTATCCCATTCCTAGTTTCATCATTTACAACCTGGCCACAATGATAGTAGCTTACCCCATTGGTAATGAAAACTGTTTTTAATTGAGTGTTAGTTTTTGTTTATATTCCTATGTTTTATTTCATTGTATTTTTAAATTGTTTTCATTTTATGTTCTGTTTTTAGGCACTTTGTGCCATGGGTAAGCTGCCCTGAGTCCTTTCAGACAGATGGTGACAGGATAAAATAATAATAATAATAATAATAATAATAATAATAATAATTTGTATCCCACCCTGAGTCCCCTCAGGGAGATAGGGCGGAATACAAAGCAAAGCTGTGGCCATTTACACCAGTAGCTTGCAAAAAGGAATTTCTGTATTACATAAGTGAATGAGAGAAGGTTGGTAAATTGTTCTGATTATATTTGTAGGATAACCCAACTTCGATTCCAAATTTATCACAATTACGAGTTCCTGTATGAATTGCCTTTATTATGCCACTTACTTGTGAAACCGCCCAGCTCGATCTTCATTATCTGCATAAAGAAACATTTTCAATGCATAATTCTCCACATGGGCACAGCCAACTATTTCCTGAGTAACAGCCTCGTTATCACCCAGTTGCTTTTTCATCTGAGAAAATACAGAGATGTAAGAGATTATTTACATTTGTCCACATAATGAGCAGTAAGGACATATCCCAGATTTCTATTTCTCAGACCTGTTGTTTGATGTGGCCTACAGTGCCAAAGCATCTCCTATGCTCTAAACAGTTTCTGTGCATTTGTATGCTGAGACAGGAAGATAAAAGAATGACATTCTCCTGTACAGTCCTTTCAACTGTTGGTTGTAGTGCTTGTGTCATTGCTCACATTATGAGGATGGAATATCATGAAAATATAACTGGTTTTTGGGGGAGTTCCTATTCACTGTTTGTTAAAATAAACTATCCCTGAAACTTGTCCCTTGCCTTCTAACACAGTCTAGCTGGGATTGTAACATTACCTGAGGAGCCTTGTCTAGGTATCAGCTCTTTGGCCTTCGATGCAACAATTTAAGAACAATAGACTGCTCATCATTATTGCTATCAAGTACTAAAGCTGTAAACAATATGGGAAACTTAACAAATCTCTTTTAGAGAGATCCTGAAATTAAACAAGTGTACTTAATTTTTTAAAACAATCATGGATAGTTTGGGAAATGTTTGTCAAAAAGTGGACATGTAATGTAGAAGAACCAAAGGAGTGAATGCAACACAAGTACAAATGGTTGTTTACTGTTCACCGTCTATACACACAATAAAAGTTAAAAAAAAGTGTATGTGTGTATGTGGCAGAGGTGTCCGCTTACCAAAACAGCCTTCAGCTTCCACAAACAGGCCATAGTTCCAAGAACTGAGAAGCCTCCCAAGGCACTCCCTCAACTGACATTGCAGTTATAGTAAGCGCCATGAACATGTAGCCCAAACCCTGCCAATGTCCTCCCCAAACGCTATGGCCCACCACCCGAGGAATGCTTTCATTTGGGGAGAAATTAATCTTAGATCTGACGTGTTTGCAGGCAGGCACCTCAGGGTTCCTTGTGTGGGATTTCCATGACCCTGCCCACTGCCTCCCTTAACCCTTTCCTACAAAATTCCTATGGCACACAGCAAATACAGAGGAATTGATCAGCATCTGAACAGACTGGAAGCATTTGAGGGACTGAGGCCAAATGTAAATACTGGTAGAATTTGGGGGCGACTGCCCTTGGCATATGGGAGTTGTAATTTGCCCTTACACAGAGAGAACCCAGCCGATGACAGATCTGGACCAAACTTGGCACACACACCCAACCTGGCCAAATGTGTATACAGGCCTGGTTTGGGGAGGATTGACCCACGATTCTTGGAATTGTAGTTCACCAACATCATTATGTATTTTCTAATAGGAGCATTCATAAAAAATGAAATCAAAGACTGGCTTTTTCCTAATAAACAGTGTTACTAATTAACTAAATGATATTACTTAACATCCCAAAACAACAACAAATGCCTTTTTCAAATAATCTGGATACTGTCGAGTATCCCAAGCTAGTTTTATTAATAAAAAAACAACTTCCTGTGGTTTTTATTTTGTTTACTCTATAAGACTAGGAACATTCCCTTAAAAAGATGAACAACAGTATCAATACTTTTCCAACAACTATAACATACTATGTTAGTACTCAGCTTGAGTCAGTCTAAATTTCTAGATGTTCTGGGACTCTTTGCCCCTCATCTCACCTTAAATTAACATCTATATAAAGACTTAATGTTGTCTAACTTAAAACATCTTTTCTGGGCATTGACAGTCAGTAGAGCTATAGAGTTTCCTCCTGTGAAGGAGCTTGTACCATTTAATATAAAGAAGGAACTAATGAAATGAAAACCTCCTGTTCAACCTAACTGCACCAGTGACCTGAAGATTTACTGGAATGCTTAGTCAAGCAGCCTATTGCGACTCAAAGACCTCTTTTCAAAGATGTTACAGAGCACAAGAAGCCTCAGGTTTCCTAATAAAATCAGCAAAGTAAATAACACTGTTACAGTTACAACAGGTGGGTTTAAGGCACCTGAATAGACTTACTGTTGGCATTTAGGGAAATCCTTGTGTAGCTTTACAAAATAAAAACAAAGGATATTAGACTATCCTTATATTTCTTAAGTAGCCAAAAACTACAGAAAATATGGGGATGGCAGTCTATTTTCTAACACCAATAATATTAACTAAATTTACAGGCCAGATATCTGTAACACTGTTGCAGTTTACATCAGAAAGGGATTCAGTTCAGGTGATATTCTGATACTTTCTTCGAGTACCAGAATTTAAAATATAGCACAATGTAATCCTGTCATTCTCATATCATCTCTGTCCACGTTCATCCCCATCTATGGTTTTTTTAGCCATCTCTTATTGAGAAGCCTACAGAATATTGTAAGAAACACTTTCAATCCTTGGTATTGGTATTTATTTATTTGTATTTATTTATTTATTTATTGGTATTTATTTATTTATCGTGTCATCAGCAACCATTGTATTACAATTCTAACAGAGCAAAACAAACACAGAGATTAAAAAGAAAAAGAAAAAAAAGGGGGGGGGGAAACCACACAGATTTTGCAAATTTGGTATTTGGTTAAATGTCCTTTGACCAGTATCTGGCCACTTGGAGTGCCTCTGGTGTTGCCTCAAGAAGGTCCTCCATTGTGCATGTGTCAGGGCTCAGGGTGCATTGCAGCAGGTGGTCAGTGGTTTGTTCTTCTCCGCACTCGCATGCCGAGGATTCCACCCTGTAGCCCCATTTCTTAAGATTGGCTCTGCATCTCGAGGTGCCAGAGCGCAGTCTGTTCAGCGCCTTCAAAGTCGCCCAGTCTTCTGAGTGCCCAGAGGGGAATCTCTCATCTGGTATCACCCATGAATTGAGGTGCTGGGTTTGGGCCTGCCACTTTTGGACTCTCGCTTGCTGGGGTGTTCCAGCGGGTGTCTCTGTAGATCTTAGAAAACTATGTCTTGATTTAAGTCGTTGACGTCCTTGGTATAAATTGGGCATAGAAACTAAAGGTTGAGCATTTATCTTAACTTTTTGCTGTTTAGATTTATCAATAATGCATAGCTAGTAGGGGCAAGAAAGAATGGAAAGAAGAAAGCATACAAGCCCGCAATACACTTCCAAATCCCTACACTAAATTCAATTATTCTGAAGTAAGTTCCATCAGGTGGAATCTAATCAAGCTTTTCTATTAATGGAAGAACATTCAAAGACCCAGTTAATAATTCTCATTTTTACAATATATAGGTAGATGTAGATGTGTGTTTGTGTATGTGTGTGTGTGCACGCACACACACACACACATATATCTTCGCTTTCTCTCTCTTCTCTTCTTTCCCACTTTCTCTTAATTCAATTGTTTTCCCACTTTACTTGGAAAATCAATCCATTTCCCCCTTTCCCTATTACTTTAAATAAAATAAAATTTAACAACAAAAAAAGACCCAGTTAAGATATATTTTCAGCTCAATAAACTAGATCAGAACTATTTGTGCTTCTGCATCCTCCTTCCACAACCTCTCTTGCAGTCCTGGCTTTAAGAAAGATGCTATCATTTGCTTACCAGTTGCTTCCTATAGCTCTTGAACCAGTAAATTGTGATTTAAATCCGTTTCAAAATGTCTCCGACTCTCACTTCACCCCCCCCCCCCCCCCCAAGAATATTAGACTACCCTTATATTTCTTACATGGCCCAAACTACAGAAAACATGGGGATGGCCGTCTAACACCAATAATATTAACTAAATTTACAGTTATCTGTAACACTGATGCAGTTTACATCAGAAAGGGATTCAGTTCAGGGAGGCTATTTCCTCTCTCCCATTTCTTTGCTTAACAAGACAGACCTAAAACATATTGGGAGGAATGTCAACATTGCCCCACACGTGTCCTGGATAATGCAAGGCACTTTTAAAAGTCAAATAAAAAGAAAGAGAAGGTGGGGAGGGTTGACTGGATTCTTGGACATCATTCGTATATTGATGAAGCATAGTTCTCTCTTTCTTTTGTAATTGAGAAAAGGAGGTTATAGAAGTCCTCTATCTCTGTCTGAATGGAATGAAGGATGGGGTCTGAGTAAATAACTGAGGTTTGATACTAACAAGATGACAGTTCTGTTATACCTATTCCAGATGGGATTGTACTCCTTTCGAGAGATCACATGTGTAGCTTGGAGTTGTTTTTGGATCCAGCATTGCTCTTCAAAAGCCAAATTGCTATCATGCCCAGGAATATACTTGCCTACTTGTCCTCTTTCCTAGGCAGGGCAGATCCAGCCATACTGGTTTGCACTTCCATTATCTCTACTGTATACACTTTAACAAGTTATCCTTGAAAATTGTTCAGAACTTACAGCTACTATAAAATGTTGTAGGTGCAATATTTTCAAAGTTTAAAGGCCATATATACCATTTGGTCTTGCACAAACTGCACTATCTTGCAATTTGCTCTTGCACTCAATTTAAGATTAATCTGTTTTTGACCTACAAATGCCTGCCTGAAATTTAACATCTATGCAACAAATGAAATGGTTCTTCTGTAGAAGGATACAGACTATAGAACTCCCTCTCAAAGGAAGTCAAACTGGCTACATCCTTTTCAGGTTTCCAGTGTAATTATTTTGCATGGCCTTTGATTTTTAAAACTGAGGTGGGATGGAAGTAGGGGAGCTACAATTATTTTAATTGTTTGTGGAATTGTATGACATAGTCATCTTAGTCTGGAACATAAGTATGCAAAAGCTTAGAGATTAACTAAAAGAAGTTGGTAGTATAAGTCTACTTCCTCAGATATTTGAGATGTTGTTTTTGTCTCCTTTAAAATGATCTTATTTGTGAATTCAATGTTTTAAATATGTTTAACTCCTGTACATCACCTAAGGCTACTGAACTGGGAAGCAAAAGAGAAACATTTCATGTAAAACAACAAAAACAAAGGTTGTTGTGTGTGAAATAAACTATGATTTGCCTACCCTGTGGAACACCCTTCCCATGGAATCAGATTGGCCCCCTCATTGATGGTATTCCGGAGGAAAGTGAAAACCTGGTTATTTGAACAGGCGTTTGAATAAGCAGTGCAATGAATTTCAGGAAATGGAACTACGACTGACGAGTTTGGATCATGATTCTAGTTATGAGACGCCACTGAATGTTTATTACTGTTAGATTGTTTAATTTGTTTCTGTGTTAACTGTTTTTAAGTACCTTGTTGATGCCGCATTGAATTTTTGCCTTGATTGTTCATTTTGTTTTTGCTTGTTGTAAACCGCTATGAGTTGCCTTAGGGCTGAGAATGGCGGTATACAAATGAAGTAAATAAAATAAATAAATAAATACCGTAATATCTATGAACTTGGACATTAAATTAAGATTGTACTCTTTCTTTCCCCGTCACATATTTCATTCAACCTTTCCCTCAACTTTGTTTCCCTTACTACGAATTTCTCTGTGAACCAATCTAGGGGTCCTGCAGAGATAAATGCCTTGGAGTAAAATATAATGAAGGCCTATGGCACCAGGAATAATATTACATTCATGCTCATGCAAGAACATACATAAGGGAATTTTCTCTATGTTTCTATAACCAAATACCAACAATTATCAACACAGCAGATAGACTTACAGCCTCAAGTTGATCCATGAGTTTGCATAAAAATTTGCGGCATTCTGGATTTTTACTATCAATCTTCATACCAGTCTGCATGGCATACAAACGGCCTGTAAAAATACAATACAATACAATACTTGTTAAATGGTTTGATACTGTCACACCTCAGAGAATACAAACTAAAACTGCAGGCATTTTAATTTTAAGGTTTATCTTTTATGAAATCCACTTTAAGTCTATGGAATGTGATTCCCATATCAAAAGCAGAGGAATCTTGAAACAAATGTGTCAAGCCGTCCATTAAAAATGGGTTTGGCAACATTAAAAGTAAGCTTTCAATCTCAGACACATTTCCTAGCAGGAGTAAAAGAGTCCTAGTATAGACTCTCACATACAGTGAACATCTTTAAATAGACTGAATGTAACACAATATCACAAAGAATTAAGCTGGGAACACACAATAGAATCTCACATAAAATGCAATTTGAAACATTTCATAAACATCAATTTTCACTTCTGTTAACTGCGTGTCTCAAAACAAGTTATAAAATAAAAGTAAAAATTCTCCCAAATCACATAACAACTGACAATTCCAGAACAAGACAATAAAAAACTTAAAGCCCTAGACAGGAAAGGTTTTCAAAGATGGTAATAGGATGACATGAGGCATCCAAAAAATGTAAAAGTACGTCAGGTGTCTCTGATCACCACCTGCCTTACTTTATGGAAGGAGAATGGGTGCAGAGTCTAAATACTTTAATTTGAGAGGATGTAGATTATCTAGTTCCCAGAGAATATTATTAAAAGAAAAGTGCTTAACATCATTTTTATTTTTACAAGATTTGAAAACAAATATAAATAAAATACAGTATATAAACAGTGAAAGTTGAGCCATGTGAACAATGTAAAGCAAACAAAGAGCTTTAAAATAATTTGGTAGATCCAAAATTAAAGATGTAGTTAATGTACTGGAGACAGACAACATACGGTATATATTGCTATCAGCCTGAAACCATTCTTAGCTTGATATATTAACAATAAATGCCACATTAGATCTGTTAGCCTTGTCATTCAGCCCTATTTCACTGGCCCATGTTCCAGTAGTGTCATAGAAAGAAACACCTGCAAAATGCATTAAAATGTCCAAGCTCAGACTTAAGCCATATATACCATGTATGTTAATTTGTTAATTAAATATTTCAGCTGCTATGCTCTGTATAAGAGACTAGCGCCTAAACACTTGCTGTTTAGAGGAAAAATAGGCAACCAAATGAAGTGCAGGAGGTGTCAACAACTCTCATGGACTGTCAGATAGTCTCTTTTAAATTTCTTTTTCTTTTTACATTTGGTTAAGTAAAAATGCCCATCCCTCCCCCCTGAAAATATGGCAAAAATGTGTCCCATAATGATGATGATGACAATGATAAAAACTATTACCCGCCTCTTGAGGCAGAATACAACATCATTAAAACACTATTATAAGACATACAACAACCTACACAGAGTTAAAATATAAGTTAAAATCTACTGATAAAATCAGATAAAAATTCGCGACTTAAAGAGGTGGGTCTTCAATTGTGTCTCAAATTACAACAGCTTATCTAGTGTCTGGTGAGTCCCCGGTGGTGCAGTGGGTTTAACCACTGAGCTGCCAAAATTGTTGACCAAAAAGTCACAGGTTTGAATTCAGGGAGCAGAGTGAGCTCTTGCTGTTAGCCCCAGCTTCTGCCAACTTAGCAGTTCGAAAACAAGCAAATGTGAGTAGATCAATAGGTGGGAAGGTAACAGCACTCCATGCAGTCATGCTGGCCACATGACCTCGGAGGTGTCTACGGACAACGTCAGCTCTTCGGCTTAAAAATGAAGATGAGCACTAACCCCAGAGTCGGAAATGACTGGACTTAATCTCAGCGGAAAACCTTTACCTTTACCTGACTAGCTGACTAATCTCTTCTGGTAGGTCATGCCATAGTCAATTGATGAAAAGGTTCTCTGGCTTGGCAGTCAGGTTCTGCAGATTGGAGTAGATGCCCCCCAAAGGACCTAAGTGTTCAGGGCAGATTATATAGAAGACAATACTGTAGGTAACCTGGACCCAAACCATGTAGGGCTTTAAAGGTCAAAACCAGAAACTAATTGGCAACCAGTGGAGTTACTTTAGTATAGGTGTAATATGCTCACTACTAGGTGCCCAATGCCCTGTAGAAGGTGAGAATGACAAGATAAACAATTTTTCAAACTCTTGTTTTGTAGGTTGAGGTCCCCAAAAGCTGCCTGGAAGACATGCCATTCATGGACTCTACTTTCCCTATCTGTGATTTTGAGGAAGAATTATATGACAAGCATTGATTGTCAAGCTGTTCTACTTGTGCATACAAAGCTATTTTAATTTATGAACTGTCTTTGTATTTCAAGTAAATATATGTTAGCCATAAAGGCTCTCTAACCACCATATGCAGCTCCACAAAGTACACTCCAGTACATTCTCAATTCCTAGACTATTTTTTTAAAAAGTTGCATGACAGCTGTGTGTTACTCAAAATTAATAAACTATGTAATATCTCTGGGTCTTGAATTGCCTTATCAGTGAACTGATACTGCCTACATGTGGAAGCCTATTCCAATTACTACTGAACATTTTAGACACAATAATGAAAGGCAATACAAATCCAAAACAATATAAATCCAACTCACAAATGAACCTCAAAGGGGGAGGGGACAGAACCTTTAAGAAAATCTTAGTAGATTAACAGCTGATAAGCTGTTACAGCAGTTTAATTATCAAACAGGCCAACCCTCTTCTAGAGGCTAACAAAACAAGCAGAGACAGGTTAAACATTCTAACCATAATTTGTGAGTTAGGGTCTAAACTGTCCTTAATCCATATTAACAGGGTCTGAATCTTTGTCTTGAAATGCCCCCCCCCCCCAATGAACATTAAGAGTATTGTCAAATAATGGAAAGGGCGGTGGGAACAGTGGTTTCGATTAGCCTTTCACTATAACTTTAACCATATAGTTCTACACTAACATTTAGGGGGAAGTACTCCTTATACCAAAAATGGAAGCCCTAAGATAAACTCCCTCTGGCCATCCCTCTCTGTAAAAATACAAATTATTCTATGTCATCACTGTTTTCAAGTGTGGAGTGACAAAGTTTTGAAAGCTTTCCAGCACCACTGTCTCTTTCATCCCCGTTGCCTTAAATCTTGCTGTGGGAAGCTTTGCACATTTGGAAGGTGTCCTGAGTGCCTAATGGCCCATTCTGGAGTTTTCCTGATTTTTCTGTTTTTTACTATTTAAGGGTTAAACATTATTTTGATCTCACTGGTAACCAAGCCAACTTGTTGTTCATCACCTATTTCTCATTTTGGAATACTTTGTTGTCATGGCTATTAGCCTTCATGACATTTTGACTTATGTCAACCCTAAGGCAAACCTGTCATGGTGTTTTCTTGGCAAGATCTGTTCTAAGGCTAAAATAATGTGACCTGCCCAAGATCATGCAATAGGTTTCCATCATACTGTAATTGAAAAATGCATACTGAAAAAGCGGAAGAATTTCAAAACAGACCTAAATGTACTTTCAAAGGTGTTGAAAGGATCTCAGAGTAGAATTGGAATTCACTCCCTGTCTGTGTTCTATTTGCCAGCCTCTGCACTGGACCCAATTATTTTCTTGTTGAGGAACAAGGCGATTTTTGAAACTGTTTCAAATAACTTACATATGTGCTTTAAGAACTATGAACTACAGTAGAACATGATGTTCTCTGAGAGAAGCAGCTTGTTTTACAAGACAATTAATTGAAGAAATTAGTTACACATGCTACTATAAAGTTTTGCAAGTCTGAACGTAATTGGTAAAACTGACAAGAACGTATTGTCAAAGGCTTTCATGGTTGGAATCACTGGGTTGTTGTAGGTTTTTTGGGCTGTATGGCCATGTTTTAGAAGCGTCAGGAGAGAATGCTTCTAGAACAGTGGTTCTCAACCTGGGGTCCCCAAATGTTTTTGGCCTTCAACACCCAGAAATCCTAACAGCTGGTAAAGTGGCTGGGATTTCTGGGAGTTGTAGGTCAAAAACATCTGAGGACCCCAGGTTGAGAACCACTGTTATAGAACATGACAAGAACAACCCTTCAAAATACAATAGAAAACATTTTCATCCTGTCTTCATGTTATCCGCACTTCCAAAATGAATAAGGACATACAATGTTACTAACAGAGCCAGCAGATCATCACTTAAAAAGGGACATATAATCACCTGGAAAATCTGAAGCTTTACTCCACAAAAGGAGCATTACTATTGTTAACTGCTGTCATTCCAACTTTGAATTAGGGTGACCATTTGAATAAGAGACCTGTAAGTTACTCTGTTATCGGCAGCCCTGATTTAGGTCTTTTAAATTCACGGCCATGGTTTCCTTCCTTGAGCCTATCTACCTTATAATGCAGCCTTCTTCTTTTCCAACTATTTCTACTCTACCAAACATTACAGTCTTTTCTCATGAGTCATGTTTCCTCATTATATGCTCAATATGTCTCAGTTTAATCATTAAGTAGACATCAGGCTTGATCTGCTTAAGGACCCATTTATGTGTCTTTTTGGCAGCCCATAATATTGACTGAACTCTCCTACATCCAATTTTCACAACTTTACAAAGAAATTTGATCTAATAGGCAATGTTGAAACAGCTTTGCAATTAAATTTTTATCCAGTACAGGAAGCCCCAAGTTATGAACAAGATTGGTTCTGTAGGTTTGTTCTTAAGTTGAATTTGTTATTAAGTTGGAAGAGGTACATTTTTGAGTGTTACTCCAGCCAAACACATCTATGTATGTACTGTGCATTTTTGTAACTTTTTTTCCCATCCCTGCACATGTCGACAACTGCATTTCCTTGAGTTCAGGTGCATCATTAGACACAACTCTGCTCACATTGGTTGTCTGCGTTTTCCCAATGATTGGCTGAGTGCATTCTGAACTGGAAGCATCATGTTTTGACACTACCTCTTGCCTCTACCATGTCTCCTTTTGTGCAGTACTACCAAATGTTGGCTATGGTGCCACTGATGCTGTTTCTGAGAGATTCTCCACTTGTGTCATCACTCAATACTGCTGCTGCTCAATAGATATTTCTCACTTTTTGTCTGGCTTTCAGCAAAAACCTGTTTGAGGTGGGATGCATTACCAGCAGTAGTGTTATCAGCAGCATAGCCTCTTGCTTCCCAGGAGCACACAGCGACACAGCAGAAAGGTGAAGCCATGGTTAGTGAATATCTACCTACTAATGAAGCATACATCTCAGAATATATATTTTTGAGTACATTCAAAAGTTGTTTTACTTATAATGACTCCAAGGTGATCCTATCACTCCTATCACAGTGTTTTCTTGGAGATTTGTTCAGAGAGCATTTGCCTTTGATGCCCTCTGAACCCGAGAGGGTGTTACTTGCCCAATGTTGCTCAGTCAATTTCTATGGCTTGAACGGGTATGAAAGTCTGATTTCTAGTTGTAGTCCAATGTAGTTTAAATATCTAGCTCTACAGTTTTAGGAGCTATCACAGAAAGTGCAAAGTACCTTTGTATCAACATAGCAAAGGAATAAAATAATAAAGAATGTGCCAGTGTTAGAAAATGTACTGCCACACAGGGCAGAGACAGAGATGTAATGTTCCTACAAATGTTGCAGCATAAAAAAGAAAAAAGGCTCTTCCTCTCCTGAAAATCTGAAATACATACAGTACTGTAAACTCACACATAGACACTACCTAATAATCAGAGACAAGAAATTGCACGTAAGTAAATAAGCAAGAGTTGGAAGAGGGATAGAGCACTTCTGTATTCAATTCCTGCCAAGAAATGCTCTCAATGCTCATCAACTAGACCTAGCAGGCTAATTTAATGTGTGTTTGTAAACTACTAAATTATCTTGGCTGGTTTACTTGTAATTCCACAGTGTACTTACATACTTTACCATTGTAGCACCATTACTGGGCAGCACAATTTAAATCAGTTATTTATTTTTTAAAAGCACAAATACTTCCACTTTTATTCCTTTCCCCTTCCCCACAAATCCTCAGTGCCACTAAAAAACTAGGTTCAGAGCATTTCCCTGGGTTCTGGATTTTTTCCCAGGGCAAGTGAAGAGCAACAATGATGGGGTAAAATTGCTCCCCATTCTCAATTCTTCTGCAAAAGTACTCTGCTGACAGAACATCTGTGAGAGTAGTCATTACCAAAATCTTAGACACTGAAGGTGCATTTTCACTTTTGCCAACTGAGCAAATGAGGGGAGGGGGAATTAAACTCAGAATCAACTAACAGAAGAATGAAACATATCTTCCGAATCCAGGGTGAAAAGTGGCATACATATCTCTGCATTAGCACACAAAACAGGAAACTGACATTTAAAAAGAAAAGGAGTGGAAGATAAAATAATTCTCTAATGGCTCAAAAAGTTCGTAATGTCCAGGGCAGCTTAGGACACGGCAGAGAACACCGTGCAAGAAACTGATGAGTGTTTTCAAAAGCAGACTGCGTAATAAGAGACACCAGTAGTTAAAAGGGAAAAAAGGCAAATATTTCCCAGGGCACTCCTAAAATCCTTAGGTGTGCCCAAAACAGCTCTGTGGATTCTGGCCAATATTTATCTTTATGACTTGAGTCTAGAAAGGCACCAGTGGGAAGGGGATAATACAGGAAAATGCTTTTCCTAGTTCTTCCTCTTTTTTTGCAACTCTTCATTCAAACAACCCTCTCTTAGACATTGGGAAACTGTCCTGAATGAAGTGTACTCAAAAGAGTGAGGCGAACAGAGGATTACTGAAAATGTGGCAAATATACCTTCTGCAAGAGAAGCTGAGTGGAATGAGGAGCTTCTACTCTTCTGCTATTCTCTGTATCCAACTTTCATCAACATTGTTCTCTCCATCAAGCACACTATGGCTGCAATGATGCATCTTTATCTAAGAAACAAACACCCTCATCCTTGGAAGTGTCATAATAAATTTGTTCTTTTGAACGTACATTTGCTTAATTAATATCTTGCTTGGATCCATGAAACAGTAATATTACTGTTTTGGTGAACAGTGTGTGTTGGTTATACTAGCAGCTTGCAGTTTTCTCAAGTCGGTCCTGACACGACAAAAAAAAAGCTACTATGACTCAAGCTGATTTATAAAAGCAGATTCTTGTCTGAATGAACATTGTTCATGTAGAGCTTCATGTGTTTAATTATGAAGGTTCCAGAAATTGAGAGATCAGGCCTAATTTAGCTTTCTTGTATTTACTTTTTCCTTTTCTTCATCTTTTCAACACTGAAAGATCATGGAAAGATCTAGAAATCTCAAAAGCATGAACAAAATTCAGTGTGTTTTTGTGGAGGATTGGCCTACTAAACCTATCACCCTGAAATCCTTAAAAGAGTCAGAGTATATCCAAATATTTATCAGCTTGTTTTAATTGAGAAAACAAATTGAAGCAAGTGAACACGCTTGGCAGAGCCCCAGACTACTCGTGGAACCAATACCTGAAGATGTGCATTAAATCACCCTGTCAAATACAGTAGCAACGCTATCATTATCTTTGTGTGAGGATCTAAATTCAGTTTCTGTGTATGTGGAGGGGAGCAAAAAGTGAGAAATGATGGAAGAAAGGAAAGCTTTTTACCCATTTCCCCTCCCCAAATTTAGATATCTTTCAGCGTACAGACTGTTTCTGGGAAACTGGCAAAAGAGGAGTCATCTAGTACAAGACATGAGAAAAAGTTGAAAGAAAGATTGAACTGCGTATGTCAACATTTACTTCATTTCTAACAATGTCAAGGTTGGCTGTGTAGAAAAAAACCCAGACAAATGGTATTCATATAAAAATATTAGCAATTACAGAGGTCTAACACTGGGGCAGGATGTTCCTACATTCTTGTAGCAATTACAACATTCAAAGTGAAAAATACCCCTTTCAACATAAAAAAGATATATTCTGCCTTTTAAAAAACCAAAACTTAATAACCAGTCTCCCCACTGAAAATGCAGATTACTTGAGAAGAACTGAGTCATGTTGATCACATTTGTGAAGCCAAGAAGGGGGGAGAGAGGGAGGTCTATAAATAAATTATTATTATTATTATTATTATTATTATTATTATTTGGCAACTCCAGCTTTTGACAACAGATAACAGAGATATGTTGTTAGCAAAAGTGTAATAAAGAGACTGTATAATCAAAGTTCAAATATATATCAGCTATTATTTCTGATTAAGGTAGAGGAAGCTGTATTATCCTCCACTGTAGTATTTTATACACAGTATTTTTTTTTTAAAAAAATAATATTATATATACAACAAAGTTTGTGTACACTGAACAATCAGAAAGCAAAAATGTCACTATCTCTGCCACCCAAATGGATAATTTTGGAATATTTTGGAATTCCCGAAAATGGATGCACAACCTGTCTTTGTTTGTTACTCAAGAGACCCCCCCCCCAACTCACAGAAATACAATGAAGAGCAGCATCATTTCTTTCTGCTTCAGATCAACATCTATGTTATAACCAAGGAAAGCCTGAATTAATTCCCTTAATGTAGGTTTTCCTTAATATTATTTTATATACATGAAAATAGCTTTGTGTTAATTAAATTAGGGTACTGTTCCATTACCTGGGCGGAGACCACCAGGGGTGCTAGAGGGAGAAGGATTGTCCCATTTATGGGGGTGGAGGGTGGATTGAAGAGGGAAAATCATTTCCCCGTTTTCTTGTTATTCCCCACGTTCATGTCCATGCTGTAGAAACAACCCTGATTTCTGATATGGGAAATTGGGGGGGGGGGGGGGCATAGCCAGTGAAAGTGGGGGAAATGGTTTTCCTCCTTTAACTCACCCCCATAAATGGGACAACCCTTCTTTCTTTAGTGCCCCAGTGCCCCCTCCCATGTGTTCCACAGGGCTCTTGTCTGTTCAAAGCACTTGTCAGTGTCTCCATATGATTTTGAGATTGCCTTGCAATGTAGTGCCAGAAGAACAGAGGGTGTATCTGCAACAGGCATGGACAAACTTCAGCCCTCCCTACAGGTGTTTTGAACCTCAACCCCCAAAATCCCTAACAGCCTCAGGCCCTTTCCTTTCCCCCCTCAGCCGCTTAAGCGGGAAAGGGCCTGAGGCTGCTATGGATTGTGGCAGTTGAAATCCAAAACACCTGGAGGGAGGGCCAAAGTCTGCCTGTGCCTGATCTACACTGTAGACATGATGCAGTTTGACACCATTGAAATCCACCAGAATTTGGACAATTTCAACAGAGAGGAGGAAACCATGAAAATGAACAAAATCTGGCTACCAGTATTAAAAAAAAACCTCTAAAATCAGGGCAGTAAATAAAAGAGCAACATTAAAAAAAATGGGAATTCCAGACAGGAAACAATTAGGGCCAGCTAACACCTCCCAACAAAGGTTCCCCCAGGCTGCAATCAGCCAGGCCTTGAAGCTACAAGAGCATTAAATGCTAATCAAGGTGGACAATTCCAACATTCACACTTGCTTCAAACTGACAAGAGTTCTTTCACCCACATTCCATAGATATATAAACCTCAATTGCCTAGTCTCCAACACATCTCACAACCTCCGAGGATGCCTGCCATAGATTCCAGCGAAATGACAGGAGAGAATGCTTCTGGAACATAGCCATACAGCCTGGAAAACTCTCAGCAACCCAGTTTGACACCACTTTTAACTGTCATTGCTCTGTGCTCACAGCAGCCCAGTTTGACACTACTTTTAACTGTCATTGTTCAATGCAACTGAATCCTGGGAACTGTAGTTTGGTGGGGCACCAGCATTCTTGGGAGCTGTAGTTTGGTGGGGCACCACCATTCTTGGACAGAGGATTAAAAAACCTTGTAAAACGACCACTCCCACGACCCCACGGCATTGTCCCAGGCAGTTAAAGTAATGTGAAATGTTAACTCTTGCCCGACTTGTTGGAAGAAACTTGGTTCCAAACAGTATCGTCCAATTTATATATGAAGCTTTAGATTCTTCTCCTAAGCATCTGAATTGAACTTTGAAAGATGCTTCATAAAATTTTAATACCACAAATAATCAAGAACTACAAATCACGTATATGCCAAAATTGTGATGCTTATATGTTGACTTTTCTGGTTTGTTTTTCTATTGACCTGTCTTACACATAAGCTCGTTTTTGTTTTGATCAGGCATTGGGCAAACTTCGCGCCCTGCAGGTGTTGTGGACTTCAACTCCCACAATTCCTAACAGCCTAACCGGCAGATAGGAATTGTGGGAATTGAAGCCCGAAACACAGGGTCCGAAGTTTGCCCATGCCTGGTGTAGACCCACGATGGGTGGGAAAGGATGCGTGCCTTTGTGGAGGGGTCTGGAGCAGGGATGCCGCGCCGTCTCCCAAACGAGAAGCGAGCCTGGCGCGCCCCTGAGCATGCGCACTTGACGTGGGAAGGGGCGCCTGGTATGTGGGGGGGTGAGGGGAGTGCCTTTGGCTCCTCCCCCCTCGCGCGCGCCTCTCATTCCCGGAGGCCGAGAGACAAGGAAGGGGAGACAAGTGGGCGGGGCCCCGCCGGCCGTTGCCGCCTCTCACTTACAATAATAGGCCACCACAGGCTCCCGCTTCTCGACCTCCTGCGCGGTTCTCAGGAAGTGCTGGATGGCCTTCAACGGCGGGGGAAGCGGCGGAAGACCCGAGGCCGCCATAGCGCTAGAGGGTCAACCCGCAGCGCGGTGTCACTAACCCCTACTACGGACCACAACTACCTCAGTTGGTATCCGAGGCAGTTCCGCTTCCGGTGTGATGGCTGAGGCTTCAGCCTAGCACAACTTAAACGACGCATGCGTACTGAGCCGTGACGGTGTCATACCCAAGACGCGCCAGCAGCGCCCCCTTGCGGGCGGATGAGGGGAGGATAAGCAGAAGGGACTGGATTGATTGTAGGCTTCCAAGTCCAAGGGTTGAATGAAAAGTAATGCCTCCACCTTCGTTACTTGGGTTTGGTTGGGAATATTTTAATAAATCCAACCCAGAAATAATCCTTGAAATGTGCTCTTTAACTACCACTATTCATTTTTCCACATAATCACCAGGCAATTGGATACATTTCTGCCAACAATGAACAGGTTTCTGAAGCTGTCACAGAAGAAGTCGACACTCTGTTTCCGCAACCAGCGTCTCACAGTTCTCTCAACGTCTTCATCAGAAGCATAATGATGTCCCCGCACCGTCTATTTATTTATCGTGTCATCAGCAACCATTGTATTACAATTCTAACAGAGCAAAACAAACACAGAGATTAAAAAGAAAAAGAAAAAGAAAAAAAACCCACACAGATTTTGTAAATTTGGTATTTGGTTAAATGTCCTTTGACCAGTATCTGGCCACTTGGAGTGCCTCTGGGGTTGCCGCAAGAAGGTCCTCCATCGTGCATGTGGCAGGGCTCAGGGTGCATTGCAGCAGGTGGTCAGTGGTTTGTTCTTCTCCGCACTCGCATGCCGAGGATTCCACCCTGTAGCCCCATTTCTTAAGATTGGCTCTGCATCTCGTGGTGCCAGAGCGCAATCTGTTCAGCGCCTTCCAAGTCGCCCAGTCTTCTGAGTGCCCAGGGGGGAGTCTCTCATCTGGTATCACCCATGAATTGAGGTGCTGGGTTTGGGCCTGCCACTTTTGGACTCTCGCTTGCTGGGGTGTTCCAGCGAGTGTCTCTGTAGTTCTAAGAAAACTATGTCTTGATTTAAGTCGTTGACGTGCTGGCTGATACCCAAACAGGGGATGAGCTGGAGATGTCTCTGCCTTGGTCCTTTCACTATTGGCTGCTACTTCCCGGCGGATGTCAGGTGGTGCAATACCGGCTAAGCAGTGTAATTTCTCCAGTGGTGTGGGTCGCAGACACCCCGTGATAATGCGGCATGTCTCATTAAGAGCCACATCCACTGTTTTAGTGTGATGAGATGTGTTCCACACTGGGCATGCATACTCAGCAGCAGAGTAGCATAGCGCAAGGGCAGATGTCTTCACTGTGTCTGGTTGTGATCCCCAGGTTGTGCCAGTCAGCTTTCGTATGATGTTGTTTCTAGCGCCCACTTTTTGTTTGATGTTCAGGCAGTGCTCCTTGTAGGTCAGAGCACGGTCCAAAGTGACTCCCAGGTATTTGGGTGCGCTGCAATGCTCCAGTGGGATTCCTTCCCAGGTAATCCTCAGAGCTCGGGATGCTTGTCTGTTCTTAAGGTGAAAGGCGCATGTCTGTGTTTTAGATGGATTAGGGATCAGATGGTTTTCCCTGTAATAGGCAGTAAGAGCACCTAGAGCTTCGGAGAGCTTCTGTTCTACCATCTCAAAGCTCCCTGCTTGAGCAGTAATGGCACGATCGTCAGCATAGATGAAACTCTCTGTCCCTTCTGGCAGTGGCTGGTCATTTGTGTAGATGTTGAACATGGATGGAGCAAGCACGCTCCCCTGAGGCAGGCCGTTCTTCTGTTTCCGCCATCTGCTTCTCTGGCCCTGGAACTCAACAAAAAAGCTCCTGTTTTGTAGCAGGTTTCCTATGAGGCAGGTGAGGTGGTAGTCCTTTGTGATATTATACATTTTTCTCAGGAGGAGGCGGTGGTTCACAGTATCATAGGCTGCTGACAAGTCTATGAAGACAGCTCCTGTGATCTGCTGCCTTTCAAAGCCATCTTCTATGTGCTGGGTCAGGTTCAGCACTTGCGATGTGCAGCTTTTGCCTTTTCTGAAGCCAGCTTGCTGTGGGATCAGACAGGGGTCTATATTTTCCATAATTCTATGCAAAATAAGTCTCTCCAGAACTTTGTAGAGGTGGCACAACAGGGAGATTGGTCTGTAGCTTTTTGGGTCATTACGGTCTTTGCCTGGCTTCAAGATGGCGATGACTCTTGCTTTCCTCCAGATTTTGGGGATCTGACAGGATGCAGTGCAGTTGTTCATCAGCTCCAGCAGCCAGCGCCTTGCTTTTGGACCGAAGTTCTTGATTTGTTCCATCCGTAGATCATCCAAGCCAGCTGCTTTGCCATTCTTACATTTGTTGAGAGCCATGTCCAATTCAGTAGATGTAAAGGGTTCATGGAGGTTGTTGTTCTCAATCTCTGGTTGTCTGGCTATTGGTTTCTTTCCTACTTTGGTGGCAAGGTTGGGTTTCCCATTCTTCAAGAGTTGGTGTGCTATCTGATCTGCCTTTATGTTGGCATGGGTATTAGTTTGTGAGGGATCGTTGCTCAGCCGTCTCAGCAGCCTCCACGCCTTCTGGCTGCTCCTGCCCATGTCGACCTCTGTGATCAACTTGATCCACTGTTCTTTCTTGGCTTCAGAGATGGAGGACACAATGCTCTGCGCTGCCTGAAGAGTCTGCTCACTGAATGGGTCTTCATTGTGGAGCCTGTAATAGTTTTCCAACAAGGCAGCTGTTTCAGGCACCGTCTGACTTATCAGGAATAGATGGAAGTCAGACGGTGCTAAATTTGGACTGGCCTTACGGTGGTGAGATCCAGCCTCTGAAGTTTCAAATCTGCGTTTTCTTTTCTTATATATATATATATATATATATATATATAATTTTATTTAAGTAGACATACATTGCAAGTGTTTGTTGCATTCACTCACTACCTCTGAGGATGCTTGCCATAGATGCAGGTGAAACGTCAGGAGAAATGCCTCTAGAACATGGCCCTATAGCCCGAAAAAACCCACAAGAACCTAGTGATTCAAGCCATGAAAGCCTTCGACAATACATTCAGTGCAATACTATATAGGATCCTCTATATACATTTTTAGTTTAATTTTACATTAATCATTGTAAAACTGTTGAATCATTGGTTGTCATTCATTAACAAACTTATCTAATAGTTCTCCTCTTAATAATACAGTTATTTTGTCCATTATCAGTATATCTATAATATATTTTCCCCATTCTTCTAAAGGAGGTATCTCTGGGATTTTCCAATATCTAGCATATATTATCAAGTCTATCTAGCATATATTTCATTTCAGGTGTCAGCATCCTTGGTACCCATCGTGCACAGATCTTCCGATAGCCAAGCAAAGCAATAATGTGACTAACACATTCTTGTGAAATGCCGATTATTCTTGAAATTTTTCTCTGAGTGATACGACGATTGCCCTGAATCAATCTGTCAACCTTTTGCTTGTGAAACTCGTTGGTTGCTGTCACAGAACATCCAACTCTTTGTTTGTTACGCAAGTCCCACCTTAACATCTTTAAACTTACTCGCCCAATGACGCACAGTACTCACATCAACACAGTCACCATAAACAGCTTGCATTCTCTGATGACTCTCCTTTGGGGTGACACCTACTGCTATCAAGAAGTGTGTGTTTCAGCCCTTTATTTTTCAAGGTTTTTGTTTATATATTTTTTTTCCTTTCCATTTTCTGGGCAAGCCCATGCTTTTTGTTCTAGTTTTAAATGAACGTTTTTGATTTTGTTCTTCCCTCCTTCTCTCTAGCAGATCATATAATCTGAATTGGGACGAGACCACCACTTTAAATTTTGCCATTTATGTATCACGTTGCTTTAACAGAGACAAGGTAGGAATGCACTTTCCTCTATCAGCCTTTATGACTTTACACAGTTAATTAAACTTGTCCACTGAATAACATTTTTTGTTCCCTGTTCATCTCCATTCTTGTCATGCCCACAATGAGATATTTCTTTGTTAAAAGCAACAGAATAATTTTGACCCCAGCAAGCAATTTTATTCCAGAAAGTAATAAGAAAGCAGTAAGCAAAATTACATCTGCAGCAGAGAATGCACACTGATTTAACCCTGCATCATGTTTTGTTCCTCTTTATACTTTAAATCCATTAAGAGAGAATAATTCCCATGGTTTTCCCTTTCACTCATGTCAAGGAGCCTAATCATATTTTAATATAGGAACTGTTGTAATATGACCAAAACAAGGCTATATTGAATCATTGTTTTTTGTTTGTAGTTTTGGATATAAGTATACAGGAAAGGGTTGTAGGATCATGTTTAAACTAACCACCTCTTCAGTTGGGGCATATTTGCCCTGTTCTGCCGCTTTGTTTTGTGGCAAGGATGGGGCCTGCTGTACACCATCTCCAACTGAGCTACCCACACTTTCCTTCTCCTTCCCCAGTATGATGGGGGAAAGGGTGCTGAGGCAATACACATTGCTGCCCATTTCCCCATCTGATAGGGACAGGGACAGGGTGCCAATGCAATATGTCCCATCTCCACCATGGGATAAGGTGGAAGGGTGCATGTGGTGAAAGGACCATGTGAAGAGGTCCTAAGTCTGATGGTAGAGTTCAATCTTTCTTAGAACTTCATCCAATGCTGTCTCTTCTCTGTCTTCTCTGTGCTGCCAAAACAGAGTTGCATGGAGGCCATCACATGGTTGCCCATGAGAGCTTCTTGCTGCAGCGCAAAGATACAGAGGGAATATTGCATTTTCAGGAGTCGGGTGCTATCTGACTTCCAATGACAGAAGGCAGAGTGAAGGCTGATAGAAGTGGGGAAAGGCAGAGAAAAGACATGGGGACCTTTCCCTCTTGGGAATGAAAGAAGGTGGTGTCCTCCTCTTCCCCCTGCGTTTATGTGTTGGAATCCTGAGACATGTTATAGAATCATAGAACTATAGAGCAGCATGGTACACCAAAAGTAATTTAGCTCATTAGAAAATCCATTCAAACGCATCCCTTTCATATTGCCATTCAACTTCTACTTAAATTTCTTCCATGAAGAAAAGTCTGTTTGGACTGTAGTTTTCGGTTTTTTCACCATCAACTCTATTGACTAGAGCTGATAGGAGCTGCAGTCTAAAAACATTGGGGCTGTACTTTGTCAATCATGCTGTAGGAAAAATCTAAAAATGCCAGCATTGGTGGTCTATATCAGTTCTAATAGGGTTGTGTCTATCATGATCACGTCTTTTGTAAAGGTGATGTGCTTTTATTGTTTATTGAAGACCAACCCACCAAGAACACCTTGCATTTTGTTGCTGAAATAATCCATTTTCCCTCCTGCTTCTGTGAAAATTGTAGTTGGAGCACGAAAGCTTGAGGGGTATGTGAAATTATTTCACTCTCATCTGGTGAGCCCTACATAATTGCACTTCTACTTCATGAAACTTTGTCCTCCGTGAATAGATTCAAAATGGCTTTGGCAATAATCTAGCTTATTTTCACTAGAATGTGTAATACAGTCACGTATGTCATATTGTTTTGAATAAAAAGTTTTTATTATACCTGAGATCATACATTTGAAATCTGGGGGAAAACAACAACTCATCTGTTTATAAAGAAACATGGATGGATATTTGATAAAACAATATTAAGCAAATCGCAGCTGAACAAAAAACATTTCACAATGTAAAATAGCATTAACAATTGAATGGAAAACATCATCTGGCCAGTTCTTGCCTCTTTAATGACAGTTGGATTTCTAGCCATCAGGCAAAAAAGCTTTTCATAGTGTGGGGGTAAACATTATGCCATGTGATATCAAGCTGCAATTAAAAGCATGGGGGTGCTTTGGGAGAAATAAAAAAGAATCTGGCAAGCCTAATTCACAGCATCCTTTTTATATACATAAATCTACATAACTGATATCCATTCAGAAACATAAAACATTAATCTGTAAGATAAATCGTCTCAGAAATCATAATCGTAATTGTGTTTTAAATCAATATAGGAAATATAGGTAGATCTGACAGTAGGGTAAGCTCCACTTAACTGCAGGTCTCACCCAGTTTCTATTGATAAGTCACTATTTCTTAATTTAAACAACAAAGTTATTGAGGGTTTTTTTCAAAGTGTCACTTTGAACCCTTTGGGTGATGGATATGTTACTAATGTTTCAAATCAAATGCTAACTACTTGTCACAGTTGGGCTGGGGCTTCTTTTGAAGCATTAAACAATTAGTTAGCCTTAAAAGGGTATATATATATATATATATATATATTTGAAATGTTGCATATAGAATATACAAAACACATTCGACATCATTCTCAGAGCAATATGCAAAGGAACTGTATAGTACAGCTTTCCCTTTGCTTTCACTTCCAGTAGTTCTTTGTGGCTTGTTTTGGCAAATCAATAATTGTTTTTATTTTCCATTTATATATTTGTAGTACTAATGCAAAGACTGAGAAGTAGGACTGCTGCTGGGAAGATTATGAAGAAGCGTCGAGCCCATGCTGTTTGTATCTCTTGTTTGTTTGGACTCGGGAGAATGGCTGGGGTGCATTAATGATCTAAAATTACAACCAAAGCTATAAATAGGGAAATCTTGAATCTATAATTGGAATAAAAGAAGGGTCTCATAAATGGAAAAGAAAGAAACAAGGCTGTCGTGCATTATGTTATAGGAAAAATATGTAAGAAATATTGTACATTGGCTTCATGCTAAATTTATGAGATTTATACTGTGCTGTGAATTCATTGAATATTATGCATGTTATGAAGTCTAGCTAACCTGAAGTATCTACATGAAACATGCATATGTATGATTGTGGCAGTTTCCAAATTTTCCTCACACTCTAATGCCTTTTTTTGTTTTTAAAACAGATAATGATCTATTCTGTATAGTTTGTTTGTTCTGCAGTCCACAAGTTGTTAATTTATATTTTGTATTTCATTCAAGGTTACTTTTGCAGCCTGAGATTGTGTTGGAATACAAACTATGTATGCAATGCTTATGTACATCCTTTCTATTAGTATTTATTCAGAAAATCCTTTGGGTTAATGGATTGGGTTTATAGAAATATTAAGGATGGATTGAAATATGCTTAGGATATACCAACAGCACTAAATTATAAAAAGTGGTCTATAAATCACTTAAAGAGATAATTTATTTTGCAAGTGACTTAAAATATTACTTGATTATTTGCTGAACTATATGAAAGGAAATTTAAAGACTGTCAGCATATATGTGATTTTCAGTGCCGTGAAGGAAGCCCCTCTGTTACTGAAAATGGATGAAGCATTTATAACCTTATAAATATAGAAACATGTCCAGCCATTTTCCCATGTCTGTGTGTCAGATAAATGGCAGAGTGGCTTGACCTCATTGTTTTTCTTATCCATTATCTGTCAAACTAGTACAATTGGCACAACACAATTACATCCTTCTTCCAATAAGACATATAATTTCTTACTGATAACAAAATAAATGAATGCTCTCTTATTATCTTATCTAAAACTACAGGAAATACTGATTAAAATCTCTTTCATTCCTCAACAGTAAATTTTCTATGCATGAAATATTTTGGCAAGTTCCTGTACAAGTAAAAAATAAAACAAGAACAGAGGAAATAATTTATCAGCTTCTGATATTTCAAATAAGCAGATAATATAGAACAACGGAAAACAGAATGGAATATAACACAAAATAAAGAACATTTTCAAAATTCTGTATTAAAAGTACTTTACACGCAGCAAAGAACATATCTAATTCTATTCTGAACAGAAATTACTTCATTATGCTAAAAGCAGTGTTATAAAATGGAATCAGTGAGTGTGCTATGTTAGTCCATGCAACAAAACCGGCAAAAAAATTTGACATCTTAAAAACTAACACGTACATTATGGCAAACCTTTGAGGACTATAACATGCATCTGATAAAATGGGCAATCGTCCATGAAAGTTTATATTGTATTAATAAATGGGTCCGTTTTTAAAGTGGCATAAAAGTATTTATTGTTTGTACTGGATCTGGTAATTCCAGGCTGATTGTTAGAGTCTGTTTAGTGCCCGGAATTCTTCTTTTTCTGTATGAGGTTTAAAATAAGTTAAATTCCCTGATTATGTCCAATAACACCTCACCCCATGTTGGAAAACACAATATGTTAAAGTGAAAACATATTAATGGTATTTGAAATAACATTTGTTTGCTTAAATGATATAAGTGATTAGCCTCTTGTTTGTCTCTATCCCAGTCACAAAAGTTATCATTATTCTTCTGATTTTACAATGTAATATCAAATATTTAGACTTACAGCAAAACTTCATGTCTACTTGGAAGTCTAACTTGCGGTTCAGTGACACTTAAGTGTTTGTAAAATCTGCATTTATTTCATTGTAGGAGACCAAGGTTTGAACTCCTCTTTGACCTTGAAGCCTTGGGCAAGTCACAGTTGCTCGGCCTCAGAGGAAGGCACAAGCAACCCTCATCTGAACAAGCCTTTGCAGGGAATGTTTACCTCAGGGTCACCATAGATCAGAAATGATTTGGAGGAAAACAACAAGAAGGATGTTTCAAATCAGGTGTATGTGTGTATGCACGCTAATATAGATGTAGAAAGTATGTAGGGAATTTGCTGTGCTAAAAATACTATCAAGGAGAATGCCCTGTAGAAATATTTAAAGATATTTTAAGGTGCTTCTTTGCCTTGTCATCAAATTTTGGGATTTGAAGAAAGTAATTTCTGTTTAAAATAAAGAACTACATTGTTCACAAAAATATGTGTTGATGAACAAATAGGAGAAATTAACAATAAAGTTATTGCGTATTCAAGAAACCTAGCCTTCTATACAAGATTTCAAAAACTTCTGCAATACATAACATAATTGTGATCACAGTAAATGTGTACATAGCAATAAGAAAGATTGTCTTTTCAAAATGTTCCGGTACCATGCATCTGGTAATATTAAACTTTTTATCAAGGGCTCCTGCATCACATCTGTAGAGTGGATTCACTTGAAAACCAAAGAGCTGACTCTGGAGCCAAAAAGCCACAACTTCAAGGATGATCCTTAACAGAACAGAGAGAATATAAAAAACGGTGTAGGCAGGTCTTTGAAGGATATCTTCCTGAGCGATGCTTTTACATGCAGCATAAAGATGGAAAATGGCTCCAGGTACCAGTACGGTCACTAGTTGTAAAGCCCAGAATACCTAAAGTGTAGCAGAAACTCGGCTGTCAGATCATTTATGACTGTACCATACTATCTGATATGGACATCCTTCTGAGTGTCTTGAGACGCTTGCTTTGTTCTTTGTAGATCATTTTAAAATACTATTTTAAATATAGCATTTGTCTGAAAAATGATATTATAACTTATTCCAAAATATGGTTCATTGTATATGAACAATGAGGTGGGAAGTTGAATACAAGAGTGTCTAGGCATACATAAACCTTTAATGCAGCCCTGATTCAGTGTAATGTATACCATGTTTCACTGTTTTACAATGAACTGAATATCTTTTTTCCACATTTTTTTTGGGTATTATCTAAAGACCAAATGAGTTGGGGCAGGGGTAAATGGTCGTTCTCATGACACATAGAGTCCATTTGCCCTAATACCCACCAAGGTTACTTAACACAGTCTTCAGACACATTTTGAAAGTGTAAGTGGTCTGGCCAGTTCTGATTCAGAACCAGCCATAGCTGTTCACTGACCATCCCGCTTCCCCTGGACTCAGGGTGCCAGGGGATGGCACTTACCATCCCAGCCCTGTGTCCTTCCCTAGTAGGGTGCGGAATTGCTGGTTATCATTGTTCATCTCATCTGCTGATGCTTGTTGGAGCACCAGGATGACTGGAGAAATGAGAAGAGAGGCGATTCTTCTCCCTCACTTCTACATGACTCTGGTGCTGTGGACAGCATCACTAGATGTGAAGAGCGATGGCCACCAGGCAATTTCATGTCTGATGGTTGCTTCTTAGCTGAGGACAATAAGGGTGGCCATCCAGCAGCACCGAACTAGGGCACCAAGCCATGCAGACTCCTTTCAGCCATTAGGCCAGTTCAGTTCTACACATGCAGACACCTGTTAGTCGCCAAACCATAAAACAAAATACTTTCACGGTGTAACACACACATGTAAACACCACAAGTAAAATATAGATAACAATAAAGTAAAACTAATATTTCTGGTCATCTATGCATCAGAAGGGTAATTCCAACTTCTTATTTTGCCAGGAAGTGACCTTCTGGCAGGGAAGCATCATTCTGTATCACCACTCCATTGAAACCAGCAACATCCTCATAGGATAGGAAAGTTGCATCAGTGTTTACAGATATGTTGAAGTTTTTGGAAAGTTCAGCACCGGAGAGGCATAAGATGTGTACAAGCTGGAAGAACTATTGGCTTTCAAAACCTTAAAAGTGTATACTTTTGGGGAAATCAAACATCAAAACTTTCCCCAGCTTTTAATCTAAATGCTTCTCAAATAGCAATACGTGTTAATTTTGCTTCTTGCTTTCTGCTAGCATCATATAAACTAGTTACTTTTGTGAAGCAGTGCTCTACTTTCAAGTACACTTCACAAATCCCTGTCAGCATATTTATCTTGTTTTGTCTTACAAGAGAAAAATATTTACCTGTGGGGTTATAGGCCTGAACTGGTTGTAACAAAATAGATTAACTTCCCTCTTGTCTGGCTCACAGCTGAAGTGTAAGGCTTCATTTCCGTAAACAGCAAAACCCAAAACACCAAGGAAGAACATTCGCACTGAGCCAAAGAAAAGTGTGTGGAATTGTCCAATCACGGTTGGAGGCCTAAGCTGTAAAGAACCATACAGAGATTAAATAGGAAAGAATGCGGAAAATGAAACAAATAAAAACATAGTTCTTCAAGGTTTATCTATACTCTCCATCATTCCTTCAGTATAGTGCTTCTTTTAATTTATGAAAGCAATATGATGATATATGGTTTAAAGTAGTTAATTAATAATTTTATGGTAGTATTGTTTTATCTAAATTTGTCTCCAGGTAGACGCAGTATGAAAATATTGTTTGCTTGTTGTTGTTTTTTAAAAAATAATGACTACTTTCTTACTGAGGAAGATTCTACTCTTCTTCCAGCCACAAAAATGTGTTGTCACATCACCCTTATGGAAGTGAGTACATTATTATTAAACATCTCATGATATGTAGAATATCTTCCTTTTTAAAAAATTAAGTAAGTTTGATAAAGATCTTAAACTCTTATCCTAGAATGGGAAATACAATCCTCCATATTTTTGGACCTTGGCTTCCACCTTCCTTCGCCATTGACTATGCTGGCTAAGGATCATGGTAATGACAGTGCAATGAACTTATCATTCCAATAATCATAAGATATTTGGTATTTGAGTTATGGAAAGAAAACATTTAGTACAGCTTTGGAGACATGCTTAACATTTGTCTCTAAAGTGATAATATAAAAGCTCTCTTGGGTGATGGATAACCAAATCAGAGGTTGTAAACCCAAAGAAATCTGAGATTCAAATGACTGAGGCCAAATGTAGATTTCAAAGGTCCATTTCCGTATTATAGTCAAGACCAGAATTACACCCTCCTATTGATGTCAGCTGATTTCCCCCTTCCAATTGTAGTCAGACACTACCTGGAAGGCCTTCTGGATTCAGACAGTGCATTACACATCATGCTATAAAAATTCCTACCATAAAGATTTGATTCAATGGACAACTTGATGATTTTTTTTAAAGCACGACCTCCCAATAACCATTCCAGTAGGAACAATCATGTATACCAGATCAAACATTTTCTAATTGTAGTATTGTACTGTAAGAACTGGCAATTTACATATCTAAATATTTCAGACAGACAACCAAACAGACCCATAAGTATTCCAAATACAGTTTCAAACCTTTGAGGCTGCTCATAGAAGTGCCATTATAATCAATAAGAATCATTACAATCAACTATTGTTTGGCCTTAAAATAATGTGTTGACATCTTGTGTCAATTCTAGAACTTAGTATACATTTTAAAAATCAGAAGCTAGTAGCATAATACACATTTGCTTTTAGGGAACACAATATTCCATTCTATATACTGGGAATGTTTTTTATAGCCTCTGTATTCACTCAATTGTTTGTAACAAACCCGCCTTTTGAATCCTGATTATCTCCCAATAATGGGATTTTTTTTCCACGAGCACTTCTCATCTCATTCATACTTACACATCCTTCATAGAAGTTCTTGATGTAATTTAAAGACATGTCTTGTAAGATGTTCTCCTAGCACAATTGTGGAAATAATTCCTACGCTTCATTGCCAATTTGCTGTCATCGAGCTCATTCTGGTGCCATTACTCTCTTCTTGACCTTTGCTATGGAAAACACTTGTCACTGCACAATTTTGCTGTTTTATCTCTGGGGCCCCAATTAACCTGACACTTTCAGGGATAGAGGGAGGGGGTTGGGGGAAGCCCAAACAAAAGCTGTGTACATGTGGCCTGGCCAATAATCCCCTGCAAACGCAGTCAGCAAAAACAATCTCTCAACCCAACCTCATAAACTAGCAGCCGGCAGCACAATGGGAGAATGTGCAACTGGCCACTGAGTCACCTTGTTATGTTAGAAACACATGACACCCCCTGCCTTCATTCCCAGGGCTGGTCTAGGTGGCAGCTATCCCCAGAGCTAATTTTTCAAAACAGCACGCAACTGGCATGGCGGTGCTACATGAAAGAGATATATTAACTATCTCAGTCTGACTACAAAACACTACTTAGAACATTATCATCTCATAGGGCTCCTTCCTCCCATCGATTCCCATGTGGGAGTCTGCAATATTCTCATATAGATGGAGAATATAAGTGCTGACAGAAATCTAATTGCTGAATTGTATCATCCTTAAAAACAATACACACCTGTCTTTGGGATGTACACATCAGTTTCATATTGAAAACCACTGTATGTTTGAGAATGAAAATATATTCCATGGCCAAAATAATGCAAGGGCCTTCTCTGATGTTGAATTCCCTCCTCAGTGACATCAGAACAGCCCCCTCACTCTTAAGTTTCAGGAAAATAATCTTAAGACTTGGCTATTTAAGCAAGCCTTTCCGGTTTAATATGACCCATAAATATGGCAAAAGCAATTGCTTTAATGTTTATAAAGCTAAATTGGAGCTAGACCTTTGAGATGTTTTTAATCATCTGACAGATTATTTATAATTGATATGTATATGTTTTTACAGTTTCATAATATTGTGTTAACTGTTATTGTTATTGTCTGAATCTGGCATTGAAATATTGCCCTTCGGGGGTGAGAAGGGCAGGGTATATATTCAGTAAATAAATAATAAATAATTATGCAATAATAATAATAATAATAATAATAATAATTCTTTATCTATAGTCCGCCCTATCTCTCTGAAGGGACTCAGGGTGGCTTACAAGAAAATAAAACACAGTGGCAAACATTCAACATATAGCAAATCATAAACATGTTCAATAAAAATTATAAAAGCATCTTAAATAAACAAAACATGACACAATCCGCACAATTACAACATATTAAATCCTTCAAATCCCTAAAATTTGACTACAACTATTGAAGTGAAGATGGTAAAGAGCAGTGGTAATGTTTATGAAGTGTAATTAGTCCTCCTCCTCATCATAGGCTAAGATGCATAGATACATTATGTCTGTAGATATACTCAAACACGGGACATGAGAGAAGCCTCCCATAGGATAGTAAAAAACATACCCGGCATCCCCGTCTTTGCAGATGGCCAATTCTCTCACACCAGAAACAATTTGCAGTTTCTTAAGTCGCTCCTGACATGAATATATATATATATATATATATATATATATATATTCAAAACATTCTTAATCTTCAGCCTTCATCTTCAAGCTGAGATCATGACCTAAAATAACTGCATTTTCCTATTCCCATCTCTAGAAAGACTAATTCCTTATATAGATAGAGATGGGATGATACTGATCTATCTTAGCTCCATTCTTTTTCTTATATCCCAGGCATGGGCCAACTTGGGCGCTCCAGGTGTTTAGGACTTCAACTCCCACCATTCCTAACAGCCTCAGGACCTTTCCTTTCCCCCCTCAGCCGCTTAAGCAGTAAACACAATATTATGAAACTGTAAAAAAGAAAGGGCCTGAGGCTGTTAGGAATGGTGGGAGTTGAAGTCTAAAACACCTGGAGGGCCCAAGTTGAGGCTGTTAGGAATGGTAGGAGTTGAAGTCCAAAACACCTGGAGGGCCCAAGTTGGCCAATGCCTGGGATATCCTATCTTCTAGTTCCAAGAGTGAAACTGAAGAAGGGCCCTATATCTTTAATGGTAGCATAGAAAAAGGAATGTGAGCAGCTTTTCAAGCCACCAGGTAGCCTGCAACACCTGCTCTAATTCCCTCTTCTAGAAAAGTATTATAGGCACAGGAGCCATCAAGAGGTCCGTTTCCAGCCTGAGAATCCTGTGTCTTTCAAAGTCGCGATTCGGGGAAGTCTCCTAAGAGGACCCGCCTTTCCTTTGCCTCCCCAGGAGCCTTGGCGGCTTCCCCAAGGGAGAAATCCAAGGGGAGGCGAGGACGGGCGAGTGAGGGGAGATAGGGATACGCACCAGCCGCAGTCCTGGCGTGGCGTTGTTGGGGCTCCCCATCCGGCCGGCCGCCTGCCTCTCTCTCCGGGGAGATACTCTGCGACCGTCCACGAAGGGAAAGGCTCTCCGGTCGAAGCGAAGGGCTTCCCTGGCCCTTTCCCCCCGCCCAGATGACATTCGCAGAGAGAGAGAGGCAGAGGAAGGGAAGCGTCCCGGGACAGTCAGCTATCCACTCGCAATGACGCTCCCACAGCCCCACACGTTCCCCTCCCTCTGGTTCCCCCACTTCTTTTCTCTCTGGGCCATTCAATACTCCAACGTCACCACGTTGAACACAACCACACGCACAGGTCCCACCTCTCGGAGCTTTAGTGAAGTTACACCTAGACTTGGGGTGCGGCGTCTACATTGTAGGATTAGTGCCGTTTGGGCACCACTTTAGCTGCCATGGCATCCTGGGAGTTATTGTTTTGACATCGCCCTCTCTGCCAAAGAGCGTGGGGCCTCCCCAAACTACAACCCCCGGGATTCCATAGCATGGAACCATGGCAGATAAAGCGATATAGCAAGCTGCATCCATTCTACACTCTAGAGACAGCCTTAGGAGAGCCTCTCGCCCAGAGCTCCTCTTCCCATTTGGCAATCGGATACTAAACCCCTTTGCGCTGGTGAGGAGGAACAGCAAATACCCTTCTCAGTTGAATCCCCATCCTTGAATCCCCTTCCAGACCTTTCCGACCCATGGGAAAGGGATTTTCCTAAAGTTTGTTCCGAGGGAGTTTGCCTTTGCCTCAGAGCGTGTGGCAACGTCTCCCCAGTGGGTTTCCATCGTCCACCCCAAATTGGGAAGGATAGCTAATATCCCAGAAGACAGGAGCAGAATTCAAAACGATCTTAACAGATTAGAGAGATGATTGGCCAAAACTAACAAAAGGAAGTTCAACAGGGACAAATGCAAGAGACTCCACTTGGGCAGTTAAACTGAAATGCAAAGATACAGAATCGGGGACGCCTGACTCGAGAGCAGTACGTATGAAAAAGATCTTGGAGTCCTGGTGGTCAAGAAGTTAAACATGAGCCAACAATGTCAGGCGGCAGCTTAAAAAGCCAATGGGATTTTGGCCTGCATAAACAGGAATATAGTGTCTAGATCCAGGAAAATCATGCTATCCCTCTATTCTGCCTTGGTCAGACCACACCTGGAATATTGTGTTCTAGTCTGGCACCACAAATGAAGAGAGATATTGACAGGCTGGAATGTGTCCAGAGGATGGCAACTGAAATGATCAAGGGTCTGGAGATCAAGCCCTATGAGGAGCGGCTTAAAAAGCTGGGAATGTTTAGCCTGAAGGCTGAGAGGAGACATGATAGCCATGTATAAATACATGAGAGGAACTCACAGGGAGGAGGGAGCAAGCTTGTTTTCTGCTGCCCTGGAGACTATGACATGGAACAATGACTTCAAACTACAGGAAAGGAGATTCCACCTGAACATTAGGAAGAACTTCCTGACTGCGAGAGAGGTTCAGCAGTGACAATCTCTGCCCCAGAGTGTGGTGGAGGCTTCTTCTTTGGAGGCTTTTAAACAGAGGCTGGATGGCCATCTGTCAGGAGTGCTTTGAATGCAATTTCCCTGCTTCTTGGCAGGGGGTTGGACTGAATAGCTCACAAGGTCTCTTCCAACTCTATGATTCTATGAGTAGAGTGACTAGTCTCCACAGCCAGAGTCTGACACAGAAACTTTGTGGCGTTTTGACACCTGAGGAAGACATATTTCTCCCCATTTGTGGCAGAACTGCTCTACAATAACAGCAAAGTAAACACGGTCTCTCTTTCTATTCATAGATCATGTATCCATGGGTTCATCCATCCATGGTTTGAAAATATATTTTTAAACAAATCTTGATTTTCTTCTTTTATAAAAGAGGCTCCTTGGATTTAGGTATCCACAGGAGGTCCTAGAACCAAATTCCAGTAGATAGGAAGGACCAATTATAAGTAAAATGTTGCTGTTTTTCCATAATACTTATAGAAGGAAGCTTCTGTATGAATTTGCTGTCCTTCCATGACACCCAAAGTCCTTCCTTCCGTGTGAAGAGCAGTCATCACATGCTTAATGGTAAGACAGGGTTTGATAATCAAATGGATAATGCAAAATAACTTTGTTATTCATTCATGTACAAAGTCTACAAATTCAGAAAAAGAGAGAAACCATTTTAAAGCCTTTTAAAATCAATCTGATTATCATAATTACAAGGTAACCACGAGTTGTAAGCAGAAGGACTTCACTGGAGCCAAGACTCACCAAGATTTTTTACTTATCTGGTGGGCTTTTGGCTTATCTGGTGGACTTTTCCACAAGCGCAGTTGGTGGGGACGAGGGAGAGGGCCTTCTTGGTGATGACCCCTTGGCTTTGAAACATCCTCCTCAGGGAGATTAGGCAGGCCCCCACATTGTTGTCCTTCCATAAGGACTTGAAGACGTGGTTGTTCAAACAAGCTTATGAGAGTGGCTAGTTCCTAGTTCTGCGCAATAGTTACACAGCCTTGCACTTTATCGCATGCTCTCTTTCTATGGTTACACCTCTGCGCTTATCCCATTCCCTTGTCCTATTGTTTACAGCCTGGCCACCAGTTTACAGCAGCTTACCACCATTGTTTGTTGAGCACAGTTTTATTGAGTTTTATGTTGTTGTTTTATATGTCTTTGTGTTTTACTCTATTATATTTTATATTGTGTTTTATTTTATGCTCTGTTTTAGGCACCTTGTGCTGTGTGTAATCCGTGCTGAGTCCCTTCAGGGTGATGGTGGCAGGATACAAGGTTGTTGTTGTTGTTGTTGTTGTTGTTGTTATACTCTAGATCAGAGTTCCTCAAACTGGGGATCCTCCAGATGTTTTGGATTTCAGCTCCAAAAATTCCTAACTGCTGGTAATCTGGATGGGATTTCTGGAAGCTGAAGTCCAAAAAACCTGGAGGAGCACAGTTTGAGAATCACTGCCCTAAATGATAATTAACAGGTAATGGATAATATGTATTAAATGATGTACATATGGACGTATGGGAAGATCCAACCAGTCCATACTTTAGGAAATAAAGCCCTACTGCTCATTGGAGGGAAGGATAGTACAGGCAAAGATGAAGTACTTTGGCCACATCATGAGAAGAAAGGAAAGCTTAGAGAAGACAATTATGCTGGGGAAAATGGAAGGAAAAAAGAAGAGGGGCCACCAAGGGCAAGATGGATGGATGGCATCCTTGAAGTGACTGGATTGATCTTGAAGGAGCTGGAGATGGTGACTGCCACAGGGAGCTCTGGCGTGGGCTGGTCCATGAGGCCATGAAGAATCGGAAATGACTGAATGAATGAACAACAAATGGGACTTGGGTTTCTAGAACACAAAGAGTTTCTTTAACTTTTATGGATAAATCATTTTCATTCTGTCCACTTTTTTCCATTCTGAAAAAATATGACTTGCTTCCTAAAGTAATTCCTGGCTTCCAGATATACTTAAACTAATGGGATTAAAAATGTATAGTCCCCTGACATCTTAAAACAGGAGGTTTATCTTTGTAGTAAACAGACAGCAACATATGTTCTAAAGAAGTGGTTCAAGATTGCTTACATATTTGATGGAATGTGGATTTGGGAACTCGGATGAAACAGCATATGAGAGAGTGAAAATCTGATAGCGGCAAGCAGTGTCTTTCCATACACTTGTATTCTTATATCGCCGCCTGAGTTTGCTTAACCACTTATATGTAAATGGAGGACTGTGTGCAGTAGTGTGTGAGGGTGCACGTGTGTGCATGTGTGTGTGTGTGTGTGTATGTATGTATGTATGTATGTATGTATATGTATGTGTATATATATATATATATGTGTGTGTGTGTGTGTGTGTGTGTGTATACATATACATACATACATACATACATACATACATATTCAATGTTTTGGGTCCCTCCTTTCCCCACACATTTGTCCTTTATGATTTAGCAGTGGCAGAATATGTGCTAGATCAGGGCTTCTTAAACTGTCCCACTCAGGACCCCTTTTGGTCTGAGAAATGTTTACCCTGGGTAGATAGTTATCAAACAAGTATAAATATCAAATATTTGCATCTTTTGAAGAGTCCACTGTAAACACTGCACAACAACTATAAGGTGATGTTCTGAAAACTCTTTCTGTTGCCAATTTTTTCAGGTCCCCAACATTGAGCTAAATGGGTCCCATTTGGGGTTGGGACCCACAGTTTAAGAAGCAGTGTGCTAGATGATAGTCAGTTGACCTTCCAATGTTTCAGTTCTATGAACATCAGCACACTCCCCCCTTTGTTAGAATATGATTTCAGGCAATGTTATCTGTGATGGATAAAGTAAAAGACCCAGGCAAACATTTCCTTATTATTTTTTTCAAACAGAAACAACCTTGGTTATATATTAAGAAGAGAGAGATAGGGACCAAAAGATACATAAATGAGCTTGAGGCAATATGGAAATGATGTAGAAGAGAAACATCTAGTTGCTGCCAAGATAATACCTGACTGAGATTCCACCAATGATCTTCCAAGGAAGTTGACTCCTGTTGAAATTTTATTTCTTCAGGTTGACACCCTTGTAGTCTGCATTCCAAAATGGGAAATTTTGCACCAAAAAGGCAGACTTTAGGCTTTCAAGATCTGCCTTGTTTTTATTTAGAACTCTGAGGTCTATCAAGTAGAACTACAGCACAGAGAGAGGTGTTTTCTCATGTGTGATATGATTTCCCCACGATTTTGACATATACTTAACCCACCTTCTGCTAGATTTTCCCTATCATTCCAGCATAACATCTGCTTTGCCTCTCTAAATTGGCAGTGCCATGTCTTTTATCCCTGGGGGTTCCTTTCTCCATACATGGCTGACTGTCTCATTTATTATAGTCTATTGGATTGTTTGCCTAAAACTTGCTGTCCTCTCTGCTACAACTTCATAATGTCTGTCCTTGCTACCCTCACACCATCCTGATAGGGCTTCTACCTCTCCTACTGCTGGAGAACCGGCAGAAATTCAACAGGTGGGCCCCCCTCATGACTGGCATTTTGGTGTGTAGACTGTTACCAAGGAAACTGCTTCATTGGGAGGATGGGAATTGTTGGATTAAAGCATCATAGAGCACACTGAACATCCTTACACAAATTATTGGTTCATGTTGATGAACCAATTCATGGGGAACTCGTTAAGTTGGATGAAAAATACAAAATCCTTTATAAGAAAAGTGTGAGGCAAGCCAATTGGAACAATATTTGGCAATGGCTGTGCAGTTGTGAATCCTAACTCTCCTTTGTGACAGTATGAATCGATGGTAGCTTACTGCCAAAGTACGCATAATATTTGATCCTTAATCTGCCAAAGCAATGTTCCATTCTAGTCTGGACGGACAGCAGGGGAAGATTGGGCAATTTGAGTTAGGGTGGTTGCTTTCGTTGATTTGTTTTCTTCACTTTTCATCATTCCAGGCTTCCAGGTAGTCATTTTGACCTATTTCTTACTGTAGAGCTCAAACAGGTCATGAGGGCTGGGGTTACTGGGATATGTAATCCACCACACATTTAAACAAAGAAACTCATTCAAAAACAGAGGCACTTACTGACTTCTTGCTGTTTAAGATTTTGTGCTTGGCCAGCTTCTCAAAGGCCTTGCCTTTCATGATTCTCCAGAATGGAAAAGGAAGAGAAGGATCTGATGACAGTTCTAAGTTCTTTGATTAATATTCAATATTTATTGACATATTTATTTATTTATTCATTCATTTAAAACATTTATATTCCGCCCTTCTCTCCCCAAAGGGGACTCAGGGTGGAGCACAGCATACACATGGCAAACATTCAATGCCGGGACACAGATTCACATACAGTACATAAATATTTTAAAAAATTTATCAAAATATTAAAATACACCATTTAAAACCATCCTAGTCATCCACATCAAATCATTGGCCTGGTCATCTTTCCTATTGCCGCTTTATTGGTCCCACAGCCAAGTTTTTACCATCCTTCTAAAGGACAGGAGGGTGGGGGCCGACCTGAACTCACCAGGAAGGGAGTTCCATAGCCGGGGAGCAATCACCGAGAAGGCCCTGTCTCTCATCCCCACCAATCATGCCTGTGGCAATGGCGGGACGGAAAGCAGGGCCTCCCCAGAGGATCTTAATCTCCACGATGGTTCATAGGGGGAGATGCATTCAGACAGGTAATTTCGGTCGGGGCCATTTAGGGCTTTATAGGCCAAAGCCATGTTCCTTTTATGGTTATATTTGGCACAGTGAATCGCAGTGCTCTGTGGACCATCCTCCAAAAATTGGGTGCCCTAACAAATTTGTGAACATCCTGCAGCTCCTCCATGATGACATGATGGCAACAGTCCTGGACAGCAATGGCTCCCAAAGTGACCCATTTAAGGTGGAATCAGGTGTGAAACAGGGATGTGTTATTGCCCCAACTTTATTCTCCATCTTTATTGCTATGATACTTCATCTTGTTGATGGGAAGCTTCCCACTGGAGTGGAAATCATCTATTGGACAAATGGCAAGCTATTTAACTTCAGCAGACTGAAAGCCAAAACCAAGGTTAATAACATCTGTTATAGAACTCCAGCATGCTGATGACAACGTTGTCTGTGCATATTCAGAAGAAGACCTACAAGAAACTCTAAACACCTTCGCAGAAGCATATGAGAAGCTCAGCCTGTCATTGAACATCGAGAAAACCAAAGTGCTCTTCCAGCAGGCACCAGCCAATTCATCCCCAATGCCAGAAATACAGATTAAGGTTGTAATATTAGAAAATGTTGATCATTTCCACTACCTTGGCAGCCACCTCTCCACAAAAGTCAACATTGACACTGAAATACAACACTGCCTGAGCTCTGTGAGTGCAGCTTTTTTTCTGAATGAAGCAAAGAGTGTTTGAGGACTGGGACATCCGTAGGGATAGCAAGGTGCTTGTTTATAAAGCTATTGTCCTCCCGATGCTGCTGTATGCCTGCGAGACATGGACTGTCTACAGACGTCACATGCAATTCCTGGAACGATTCCATCAGTGCTGGAAAATTGGGAAGACAAGCCAACAAATGTCAGTGTGCTGGAAGAAGCAAAGACCACCAGCACTGAAGCGATGGTCCTCCACCATCAACTCCGCTGGACCGGCCATGTTGTCCAGATGCCCGATCACCATTTCCCAAAGCAGTTGATCTACTCCGAACTCAAGAAAAGAGATGGGGGTCAAAGCCAACCTTAAAAACTCTGGCATAGACACTGAGAACTGGGAAGCCCTGGTCCTTGAGCGCTGGAGCTGGAGGTCAGTTGTGGCCAGCAGGGCTGTAGAATTTGAAGATGCACTGATGGAGGGCGAAAGGGAGAAGCGTGACAAGAGGAATGCACATCAAGCCAAACCCGACCGAGACCGCCTTCCACCGGGAAACCAATGCCCTCACTGTGAAAGAAGATGCAGAGCAAGCATAGGGCTCCACAGCCACATACGGACCCACAAGAATACTGGAAGGGTGAAAGAGAGAAATGTGCCAAGAGGAAGCCAACCCCAACCGGGACTGCCTTCCACCTGGAAACCAATGCCCTCACCACGGAAGATGCAGGTCAAGAATAGGGCTCCACAGTCACCTATGAACCCACTATCAGTACACTGATTCTGGAAGGCTATACTACTCCAACAAGGAGGTAGCACCTAAGTAAGTAATAGCTCTTTCCTATAATCTATAACAAGTAGGGGCAAACTTAGCACTCCTGCTGTTTTGGACTTCAACTCCCACAATTCCTGGCCTCAGACCCCTTCCTTTTCTCCCTCAGCCACTTAAACGGGGGGCCCCTTGCAAGAAAAGGGCAAAATGTTCTTCTAACACGCCTTTCAGCACGTTGGGGCGGACAGTTCCCCTTCACCCACCGCCTGTCAGGATGGCGACTCTGTGGTTTCTGTGGAGAAGAGGGAAAGGGGTCTCTATGCGGAGTGGAAGGGTTGAATCTTCCAGGGTGGCACTAGAAAAGATTTCTTTCCCTTTCGAAGTTGAGTTATTCTGGGGCATCTTCGCTCAGTAGGAAATCCTAGTAGAGAGTGAGATGGCACTCAGGTCACCAAGAGTAAGGGATGAGAGACTGGTACGAGTGGCCCCTACCCCCGCCTACGTCTTCCCACCAGCTTTGGAACCTACTCAGGACCTCCTCTTTGGACACATTCGCTCTTCCAAGGCGGAGAAGAGAGAGCTCACTCCCACCTCTGGATGGGGAACGTCTCCCTCGAGGACTCTTGTCCGAAGGGGAGAGGGAAACCCGTTGTCTCCATCCCTCCCTCCCTCCCTCTCGGCATTAAGAGCCCCCGTTTCCTCCCGACGGAGGGCTCCTCCCGGCGGAGGCGGACCTCGACGCTTATAAAGGAGACTTTCTGCCAGCGAGTCAGACCCGCTTTAGTCCTCGACGCGAGCTTTCCTCTCGTGCTCCACCGGGTTGGTGGGGCGCGAAGCGGGCTCTTTTCTCGGGTTTGGCTCGCTTGGACTCGGAGAAAGTTCAGAGAAGGGAGGCAAGGGAAGCGGGCCAAAGCGATGGCGCTGACCCCCGGTCGGGGCTGGCCTGGGGGCAACGTGTCGTGGGAGTCGGCGCCGGGGGGCAACGGGAGCGTGGCGGAGGGCGCGGCTCCTCCCTCCGCGGAGCCGCCCTTCTCCTTGCCCTTCCCCTGGGAGGAGGGCCTCCCCGCCGCGGAGGAGCCCCCGGGCCTGGTGGCGCTGCGCTGCGCGGTGCCCTCGCTGTACCTGCTGCTGATGGGGGTGGGCGCGGCGGGCAACGCGGTGCTGCTGAAGGTGCTGGTGGGGCAGCGGGCCAACCGGCGCAGCGTGCCCAACCTCTTCATCGCCAGCCTGGCGGCCGGGGACCTCCTCCTGCTCCTCACCTGCGTCCCCGTCGACGCCTCGCGCTTCTTCCTCCAGGGCTGGCCCTTCGGGAGCCTCGGCTGCAAGCTGCTCCCGGCCATCCAGCTCACCTCCGTCGGCGTCTCCGTCTTCACCCTCACCGCCCTCAGCGCAGACAGGTGAGTCCCGTCGCGGGAGCACAGCAAGAGCCAGGAGGGAAGGAAGAAGGGATGGGAAGGGAAGGGAAGGAAGGAAGGAAGGGAAAGAAGAAAAAGAAAAGAAGGGAAGAGAGGGGAGGAATGAAAGGAAGGAAGGGGAGGAAGGGAAGGAAGGAGGGAAGGAAAGGAAGGAGGGAAGGAAAGGAAGGACAGGAAAAGAAATGAAGGAAACAAGGGAAGATAAGGTAAGAAGGAAAGGAAGGCAAAGAAAGGAAGGGGAGAAAGGGAAGGAATGAAAGGAAGGACAGGAAAGGAAAGCAGAAGGGAAATGGAATGGGAAGGAAGGGAAAGGGAAGGACAGAACAGGTAAGGAAGGAAAGGAATAAAGTGAAGAGAAGGTTGGAAGGAAAGGAATGGAAGGAAGGAAGGGGAAGGGAAGGAAGGAAGGGAATGAAAGCTAGGAAGAAAAGGAAGGAAGATAGGAAGGGAAGGAAGGGAAGGGAAAGGAAGGAAGGAAGGAAGGAAGGAAGGAAGAAGGAAGAGAAGGAGGAAAAGGAAAGAAATGCCATAGGAAGATTCTGGGGAGCCCATCGCTCATGTCCTTCTCTGTCCCAAAAGCAATTCTTTTGCCCAGCGAAGAAGGGCAAAGGAAAGTGTGGGGTTGAGACAGGTGGAGGAAGAACCCTGTCATGCAGTTTAATCTTCTTCCCTTGAGTCCCAGCCTTTTGTAGAAGCACCTTAGTAAAGTGCTGCCTAGTAGTTTTGGTATTTTGCAATGTATTCTGTTTGAGTATATGAATGTCATAGTTTAAAACAAATTTAATACATAATGAATCTAAATGTTTTGCTGTATATTATGAATGTTTTGTAAAGTTTTAATCTATATAGTAGACTATCCATTTTGCAGGGGGTAAGGAGCACAGGAACTCGTTAATATGGAAAAACAAAAACAAAAAACCCTCACTATTATTTTTGTCTAAGAGAATAGATGTGAACAGATAAGTGGTATTTCTTTTTTTCCTCCCATATAATTTTTATTGCATATATATAACACCATATATTTTGATCTTATTTTGTTGCTGTTTGATACTAAAAAGGTTTGTATGCTGTTTAAAAGCAAATAATAAAAAGAGCATTTATTTTCTAATCTAAAACACAAGAATAAAAAAGGGGGTGTAGAGTGTTTTGAAACAAAGGAAATAGAAAACTTGAGAAATGGAAAATAGAAAGGCCTAACTAACACTTCCTACCTTGTCTCTGCTGTCCTCTTCAAAAAATCTATTATTTTTGTCATAAAAACCTTCTTATCTCTGATAGATTTACTTTCCAGGATCCCTTGGATACCATTGGGGATCCTGATATTCTTGTCACTGACTTCTCTATTTTTTCTTTTCTTGTTATTCCTACATCCCTATACTACTAATTTCCCCTCAATATTATAGAAAACCCAATATTTTTTCTTTTCTTCTTTTAAATAGTCAATAAAAGGCTGCTATTCTTTTTCAAATTTGGAAGAATCTGACAATAGTATCAACTTAGTCAATTTGTCCATCTCTATTTATTATAATAATATATTTCTTCCTCAAGTTTGGGAGAGTATGGGAATTGTATAAACCTGATCAATTTGTCCATTTCTGCCATCATTTTTGTAATGCATAAATAAAATGGGAATTTCTCCCCCCGCCCCCAAACTAGTAATTGCAAATAATATAATATCCTCGTCTTGTTTGCTGAATCCAGTCCATTTATTTTTAAAGAAACTATCCTCAGGGCCTTCGTTCTTGAAATCGTAGATGATCATCCAATTCTTCTTCATCATGTGGAGTGGCCTGCCACTGTAGCTGAACATATTTATCCAGGATCTATTGAGGTTACCATCTCTCTCCCTCCCCAAATGTTCACTTTCTTCTTTGTCCTCTGTTCTTTCCTCTAGGTCTTTTCTGAACCTCTCATAGAAATCCTGGGACTTCATGCCTAATGTTAACCAATACCTTTGTCATTTATAAGATATCATCAGTTCTTCTATGTTTTTCCATCTGAATCTATCAGGAAAAAATACTCTCTTCTTTTCTGTATTGTCTGAGATGGAAGTTCTCTTAGTACTGCAATCCTGGTCTTTCCTATTTCAGTCAGATCTTTGGTGAAGGTTTGCAAAACTTGGTCTGATTCTTTCTTGTGAACAACACAATCACATTTCTTGGAAGTTTATTTCTTATTGCATTTCGAGATTGGATCTTAAGGGTCCTATCAATTTGAGTCTCAACCACTTGCTCCGGTCTGCTAAGGATTCCAGCCATAATTTTTGTTATTGCCTTATCAAGTTCCTGTACAGATTTCAGTATTCCTTTCAACCTCAAAGAGTTTTCTCATTGTGCGTCATCTAATCTATAGAGCTAGATTGAATCTCTTTAAAAGTCCACTAACATCTCCTTTTCGGTCTCTTCAATTATCTAAGGGATCATCTTCTCCCGTACAATCCACCCTGAACATTTAGCTTTTTTTGGACATCAACCCCAGCCTGCCAGAACCTGACTGGCAACCGTCACTCAGAGGACCTTTTCCTTAGCTGCCCCAAGACTGTGGAATGACCTGCCAGGAGAGCTCCAACAGCACGATCAGCTGACACAATTTAAGATACAAGTGAAGACTTATCTCATCTGGCAGGTCTACCTAGACAGTTTTAATGATGAATTTTAAACTTGCATCTTATGTTTAATCTTTTTGTGTGTGTATTTTAATATGTATTTTGTGGAAATATGTTTTAATATGTGTATTTTAAAGAATGTTTTTAGATGAATGTGTGTTTTAGCAATGTTGTAACCCATATTGATCTGTGAGGAGAGGCGGGCAAGTAATAAATTTTATTATTATTAATCTTTATTTTCTGTTTTTACTGTTTCTGCTGCTTCAAAATAGGACTCATTGTGCCTACCATTTGTTGCATATTTTTCTTCATTTCTTGTTGTCCTTTCTGTAAATAATTTTCAGCCTGTGCAATTCCCTTGTCAATCCTGGCCTCCAATTTTTTTTCATTCTATCAGTAATGGTTCTTAATTGGGTCAAGATTTCCCTCATTGGATATTCTTCTTGTGGAAGAGATCCTTTCCTGGAATCTTCTTTCAGTCTTCCTGATCTTTGAATCTTGGTCTTTTTGACCTTGCAGTCGTTTCATTTGAATGTACTGCTTCCTTCATCCATTTTCACTTTTAGTATGTTGCTGCTTACAGTCCTTTCAATTGTTTCCCTGCTTTCTGTATTTCAAACTGTACCTCAAGCTCTTTGGTTTTCTCTATGCTTTTCTCTATGGTTTTATCTCTATGGTTCATCTCTGTGGTCACTTCATGTCTTATTTGCTGTTTGGACTCAGTCCAGAGGCTCCATGAGGTCCCCAGGATGTTATAGCTATGGAGTTCTTAGGTATGTTAAACAATTTTAATTCCTACAGTTCTTATATCATAACCTTTAACAAATTAATTTACTTTCACCCTTTGTAATTGGTCTCACCAGATAGTTTAATCAAACAGACTTAGAAAATTCTTGAAAAATAGTTCCTGTATTTAGATTTTAAAGTCCTTTTTATATCTACAATTTCCATGAGAGGGAAAAATGCAATTTACCTCCCAGAGAAGTTTTTCTCAATGAAGTTGATAAATTTACAGCACATTTAAGGGCATATTTTCATTTTTTCAGCCTTGTGTAAATAAAGTAGTACAAGAAGTGAATTGGAGCTGTTTTTCTCTGTATCTGCTTGCATGACAACGTCCCTGGGTGCACGATGTCTCTCTCCTCTCTCTCCCATCCTCCTGTTTCAGTGGAGAAGGTGAAATTATTGACTCTTGAGGGTTTGTGCACATCCTTTTTCTTTCTGAAAAAGTATTTCTCAACTTCAAAAGGTTGATAAGCCCCCAGGGATGTCCCAATGTTTCAGCCAGCTTGCTGAGACGCTGTTCACAGCTCCATTTCTTCACCAGAAATCAGTGACATTTCAACACAATGTTGCAGTATGTAGTGCTTCTTTTGGGCAATTCACTGCTATCCAGTTATGACATCTTCCAAGGTCCTTGATTCTAGGTTTGCTTTATTAGTCTCTCTCTGCACAACAATCAATCAATCAATCAAATCCACTTTTCTGTCCTCCATTTTCAGTGATTTAGGATGAACAATTTTTTCTAATTGTTTTTCAGTGGTTCCTCCCAGCACCCTTGCTTTGTATTTCTGCAAACCTTGGATTTTTCCTAAGCCTTTTTCTGCAGTGATGACATTGCTTTATCTACAAAACAATCCATAGCCTGAGGGGTTTTCATAGTTGTCATTAGAAGGCACTGTGTAGCTATTCCATTTTTCTTCCCCAAATAGATCATTTCTTGTAAAAGAATGGACAGAAGTAGCAGTGGAAAATAAGGGAGAATGATGAGTGGAAAATGTTGTGTGAAGCCCTGTAAAATCCAATTTATGAGGTAAATTGATAATATGAAAACAAGTATTATTTTGGAAAGACTTCTTTGAGTTTACTGTCAAGATTTCTGATGAACTATGTCTGAATTTCGCACTTCTTTGCACTTTTCCAAAAACATATTACATTTCAGATCTTTCTCTATTCATCTCTGTCCGAACTAATGTGTATCACTACATTGACAGGTAGTATTGGGAATAGGATTTAAAGATATTTCTGTATGTAGATCATGAATTAGGTAGTTCTCTTCTCTTGAAAGATGAAATTACAAGGGCATTTCTGCCCCCCCACCACTTAATACCAGCAATGGATCTAGTCTGTTAACTAAGGAAAATGTCTGACAACAAACTTGTTTACCACTGTGGACTGAGTTAGCAGCATTTTGCAATATAACATGAAGACTTTCACAGCTTTTCTTTAATCTTGGCATCTGCTGCTGGCTATTTAAAGTAGAAGGAGGAAATAGGGAGCATAGTACCATGAAATAAAGGTATTATGAGGATAAATGGTTAAGAAACTATCACCACACTGCCCTCTGCTTTCAATCATTTATGTGGGAGAAAAAAATGATATGTGGATTTGACCTTCTTCACTTGTAATTGTGTCTCTGGGAGATAAACATTGATCTTGCTTATCTGAGCAGACCTGCCTCAAGAGGCAGCTTCTTGATTCATTTTTGTGCAATCGGAAATGCTTCTGAACACAGTCAACTATATGAAATTGAGATTTTGTTTAATATTTGGAGAAGGGCTAACACAGGATACCACTTGATAACAATGAAATAGTCTCCATTTCCCTGCCTGAAATGTCTCAGCTATAGGTGAAAAAATCTTATTAGCTTCCTGACATTCCAAGAAGCAATCTGACACATGTAACAGGCCAGAAATATGGTGTGCTTGTAATGTGGTGGTCCCTCCAAGCAGTTGTAGGGAACTACTGATGAGTTACTCATGTGTTGCAATATTGTATGTAGATTAGTTGGTTAATTTCACATTAATGCAGACTTTCTCCATGGACTGTTTTCAGGAGCATAAACAACAGTTTCCCTTGTGTAATATTTATTTATTTATTATTTATTTATTTACTTTATTTGTATACCGCTGTTCTCAGCCCTTAGGCGACTCACAGCGGTTAACAACAGAACAGCAAAAATACGATACTACAGTAACACGGTAAAAAACAGTAACATCATAACACCTTATACAGTCCTATACAATTAACAACAATAGCCATTCACTAACGTCTCATCACTGAAAACATGATCCAGATCCGTCATCCATTGTTCCATTCCTACGTTCATTACACTCATTGCACTAACTATTTGAACGCCTGCTCAAACAACCAGGTCTTCACTTTTTTGCGGAATACAATTTTTTGCGGAATAGGCCACTGAGATGAATTCATTAAGGACTGAGAACATTGAAATGGAATGATTAAAATAAACTCTCATTTATTTTAATAAACTCTCATGAAAGCCATGTTATATGTATGTAGGTTTTATATACACACCCACATTTTACTAAAGCTGGTTATAGCATTTGTGCTTTGTATAGGTTGAGTATTCCTTACCCAAAATGCTTGGAACCAGAAGTGTTTTCTATAAAAAAAACTTATCTATAAACCATCTATTGATTTGTTTGCTATTGCACATACCAATTGTTGAACATTCAGCATGGATGAAATGCTCCATACATTTTCCTAAACAAAGAAATATATGCCCATGAGATGCATATTAACTAACAATTTAATTGAATCCAAGTGCAGTTACTAAGTGCACTTGAATTCAGATGTTCTTGAAGAAAAATAACTTCTTGATTCTGAAAAATCACTATGTGAGAGAGATCTGACACTTGTTTAAAACATGTTTCTGAGAATTCTAATTCTGTTCAGTTGCATTCTACAGTATTTCCATGGTCATGAATGTCATTTGTAAGGTAAAGGTAAAGGTTTCCTCTTGACATTAAGCCTGACTCTCGGGGATAGTGCTCATCTCCATTTCTAATCCAAAGAGCTGGCATTGTCTGTAGATACCTCCTAGGTCATGTGGCTGGCATGACTGCATGGAGCGCCATTACCTTCCCACCGAAGCGGTATCTACTCATCTACTCACATTTGCATGTTTTCCATCTGCTAGGCTGGCAGAAGCTGGGGTTTGCAACAGGAGCTCACCCCATCCCACGGATTTGAACTACTGACTTTCCGGTCGGCAAGTTCTGATTAGTTCAGCAAACTAATTATTCTTGTTAATTGGTTGGTTTGATGTTTGCTTTTATGTTTTATAATGTTGTTTTATTTTGTTTTATGCTGTTGTTGAATATTTTAATATGTTATCTTTTAACTATGTTGATCGGATTTGTCCCCATGTAAGCCATCCTGAGTCCCTTCAGGGAGATGGAGGCGGAGTATAAAATAAAGTTATTATAAAGTTCTTAAGTTCTTCAAGGTGATGCATGCCATTTGCCAGCAAATATGGAAAACACAAGAATGGCCATCAGACTGGAAAAAATCAACTTATATCCCCATACCAAAAAAGGGAAATGCAAAAGACTGCTCCAACTTCCGTACAGTGGCCCTTATTTCTCATGCCAGTAAGGTAATGCTCAAGATCCTGCAAGGAAGACTCCAGCAATACATGGAGCGAGAGTTGCCAGATGTTCAGGCTGGGTTTAGAAAAGGTAGAGGAACGAGAGACCAAATTGCCAATATCCGCTGGATAATGGAGAAAAGCAGGGAGTTTCAGAAAAACATCTACTTCTGCTTCATTGACTATTCCAAAGCCTTTGACTGTGTGGATCATAATAAATTGTGGCAAGTTCTTAGTGAGATGGGCATCCCAAGCCACCTTGTCTCTCTCCTGAGGAATCTGTACAAGGACCAAGTAGCAACAGTCAGAACTGACCACGGAACAACAGACTGGTTCAAGATTGGGAAAGGCGTACGGCAAGGCTGCATCCTCTCACCCAACCTTTTTAACTTGTATGCAGAACACATCATGCGATGTGCGGGGCTGGATGAATGCAAAGCTGGGGTGAAAATTGCTGGAAGAAACATTAACAACCTCAGATATGCAGATGACACCACTCTGATGGCCGAAAGTGAGGAGGAGCTGAGGAACCTTCTAATCAAGGTGAAAGAAGAAAGCGCAAAAGCCGGGTTGCAGCTAAACGTCAAAAAAACCAAGATTATGGCAACAAGAATGATTGACAACTGGGAAATAGAGGGAGAAACCGTGGAGGCCGTGACAGACTTTGTATTTCTTGGTGCAAAGATTACTGCAGATGCAGACTGTGGCCAGGAAATCAGAAGACGCTTACTTCTTGGGAGGAGAGCAATGTCCAATCTCGATAAAATAGTAAAGAGTAGAGACATCAGACTGGCAACAAAGATCCGCCTAGTCAAAGCCATGGTATTCCCTGTAGTAACCTACGGATGTGAGAGCTGGACCTTAGGGAAGGCTGAGCGAAGGAAGATCGATGCTTTTGAACTGTGGTGCTGGAGGAAAGTTCTGAGAGTGCCTTGGACTGCGAGAAGATCCAACCAGTCCATCCTCCAGGAAATAAAGCCCGACTGCTCACTGGAGGGAAAGATACTAGAGACAAAGTTGAAGTACTTTGGCCACATCATGAGGAGACAGGAAAGCCTAGAGAAGACAATTATGCTGGGGAAAGTGGAAGGCAAAAGGAAGAGGGGCCGACCAAGGGCAAGATGGATGGATGGCATCCTTGAAGTGACTGGACTGACCTTGAGAGAGCTGAGGGTGGTAACGGCCGACAGGGAGCTCTGGCGTGGGCTGGTCCATGAGGTCACGAAGAGTCGGAGACGACTGAACGAATGAACAACAACAACAAAGTTCTGCAACTTAGTGGTTTAACCTGCTGCGCCACTGTGGCTCCTATATGACATTTGCAGTCTCCGTTTAAAGCAATACATATTATCATTTGTATTTAAACACTTGCTATATAGTATAGATGTGCATAAAACATAAGATTTGGTTTGAATCTTAATTTAGCTGCCTTTGTTAGAAAATTGACTACTTTGATGGCTTCGCTGAAATCAGAGCCTGTCTCATACTTTGCCTTGAGTGGAATTTCAACCAGAGTTGAAATTTAGAAATCCAAGATTTTGCCTCTCATTGACTATTACCAAAATTTTTAAATGACTATTTTTCCTTTTTGATACAAATGGATGAAAATGCTAAGTACATTATTTCATGCCAAGTCATCGATAAATAAGTGTAGAAAATCTTTATGCTACATCTCTCTGCATATGTGTATATACACACAGACACACACACAGAGCTGTCAGCCATTTAATTTTAAGGCGCCCATGTTATTTACTACATTTTAGATGAATAGGTAAAGGTAGTTTCCTAAAAAAAAAAGCAGCCTTTGCATTTGGACAGTACCTACAAAAAGATCTACTTGTTCTTCTAAGATCCTTGATGGATCATTGCTTTTAAAAAGAAAAAGGCACAGAATGGCCCTAGATTTTTTCCCCTGATTTTGTAACACGTTGGAGAGCTAAGTGCAACAAATTTTGGAAACCAGTCTTAAATTTAGAGAAGTGAAATTTTAATGAATTTCACTTCTGCTTCCTTCATCAGTATTTTGTGGAGAAAATTGCACACAGCATAAATATGTTATTTGTCAAGAAAGTATAAAGGTTTTGTTTTTTTTTAAAAAAAGAATAGGTACTGGAATTAGGGTGTTATCCTAATTGTCAAGCAATTTAATTTAATTTAATGGTCTTACAAAACTTACAAAACCATAAAGCACAGCAGTTAGAGAAGCCATCATACAATTTGCCTTTGGATTTAAAAGTGAACGTGTCAATGAACATTTAACCTTCATTTTCTTTCCCTAGAGCTGTGGCTCTCAACCTGTGGGTCCCCAGGTGTTTTGGCCTACAACTCCCAGAAATCCCAGCCAGTTTACCAGCTATTAGGATTTCTGGGAGTTGAAGGCCAAAACATCTGGGGACCCACAGGTTGAAAACCACTGATCTAGACATTTCCACAAAACCAAATCCTAAATCAAGCCCTCTATTTGTTTCCTCATAATGTCTTTCTTAAATTCCAGTGCCAGCACAAATATTGGTGACAATCAGACTTTGGTTCTGTTATCTTTTGAGGCACCAGACATGTTCAGAGGTGTCCTGGTTTCATAAAGGCAGTGAGCTTTATCCAGATTTCAATTTTCCAAACCACAGTATGCAGTATTCTGACGGGGTTTCCAGCCGCAAATAAGCTAATCATCTATGATCCAGACTCATTAAAATTAGATTACTTAAGAACCACATTAATCTGGGACTTAGTCTCAGGAGCTGCATTCATTCCATACCCAGCTGCACAAATGCTGGCTGTCTTGGATTTATGACAGCTGAACATCTCTCTCTGGAGCATATGAGACATGGGAGCCTGTGTTTTTCTCTCTTCCACAGTGCTCAGCAATGAGCTGTCTAGATTTACTAGGGGATTTAGATTTACTAAGGGGATTTCTTAATCTAATCAACATCCTTATTGGTTAACTGGTGTTTAATAAAAGGAGCAAATCTCTAGCTTCACATTTCTGGACATCATTAATCACGGTTGTTTGTAAGAAGCTTGAAATCACTTGACCCTTGAAGTCTGAAGACAAATTGTTTTCATTATCCTTGCCAGAATGGAGCAGAAAGAATGTGTGTGTGGGCCATATCTCTTCAACGGAACAGAAATTGATGTCCGTAGGGACCACTTTACAGATAAACTGGGGTTAGTCCTTCATGCAGTACATTTTCATGCAGGATTTCTAGAGATGGCTCCATTTTATAAAGGTAATGTAAGTCAATGCCAGCAGCACTACCACAACCAATAGTAGGGGGAAAAACACAGCTTTTAACATCTGTGTTTAATTTTAAATGATTCACAGCACACTTCTGCATATATCTGCCCAGTAGAAAGCCCCACTGTGTTATTTTCAAGTAAGCAAATAGAATTAGGTTTCTATAATAATATCTGCAGCACCAAAAAGTTACTGTATTTGAAATGTGTTGCCTGTGATGTGATGACTTGCAGATATTTTTATTTTACAGCCTTTTTTGAATAGAAGTATATGAACTTATACCTGCTTCTTGTTATATTTTCTGTCTTCCTTCCCCTTCCTGGAATGATTCTAGCTATATCTTTTCAATAAAAGATTGTCTTCTTCAAAAGATAACATTAATCTTTCCTTATTCACTTTTAGGTACAAGGCAATTGTCTATCCAATGGATATTCAAGCACCCAATGCAGTCCTGTGGACCTGTATTAAAGCTATAGCCATCTGGGTGATTTCAATTCTGCTAGCAGTTCCTGAAGCAGTATTCTCTGAAGTGGCACACATCAATGACGCAGACAATATCAGCTTTACAGAATGCATAAGATATCCATTGAAGGATGATTTGCACCCAAGGATCCATTCAGTGATGATACTTCTGATATACCTCCTCATTCCACTCACCATAATTAGTATTTACTACTTCCATATTGCAAGGACTTTAATCAAAAGTGCACATGATCTTCCAGGGGAATACAGTGAACAAACTAAAAAACAGGTAAGTCACCACATGTATAATTGTTTTAAGATAGAGTAAGTATCTGAAAAACCTCACACACCTTCAAGAGGGATCAGATCTTATGTGAAAATGCAGATACACCAGCACTACTAAAATGACCCTGTTAATAGCCCCTCCCCCTCCATTTATTCTCAGGATGTTTTGTAACCCCACTCAGACACTAATATTCAACAGGGCTGTCAAAATAACTGCACTTGTCAATGTTCTTCTGGTCTGAGCTCCACTCACAGATCGATCATGTTGTGTTGTATTTTTATTCTATCTTTCTCCCAATGTGGGACACAAGACTGACAATGTAGATTAAAATGAAACATGAATAAAATCACTTTAATACAATGTCTTAAAGGATATAAATACTGTTTAAAACCATTTAAACAACACAATGAGGTTTTCTCTAAATGAGCTGAATGTCAAGGGCACCCTACTATTTTCCTGAACACTGATTGGATTCCAGATTTATTTTCAGAAATTCAATCCTGTATTTTTTTTGTTGTTCATATAATTTTAATTATTTTCGAATATATTCCTTTTATTCATGAACATAATAGGTATCAGATTTAGTTAGCAGACTGTGATGTACTAGTTTACAGTATCTTCCTTGCAAAATTGTGTCTCTTTAATGCCACATGCATGCTTCTTTTTACAAGCCTTTGGAGTTTCTTGGGCTAAGATTTCTATACCAGCCAGTGGGTGGAATTTTAGTCATACTATCCATTGCTGAATAGTTGGATCACCATCTAGACTAGATTCTAGGCTTTCTTTTTTCTTTAAAGTGAAATTATGAAAGGTGAAATTATGAGACAAAATTAGGGAGAATAGATTTGGACTTCTCTCTAAGATATATAATCTCTTCTGTTCTATAAGAAAACAAGTTTATTCCTGAAACAGAGTATATTTAACCAATGAGTAATGTTTCGCACACAAGAGTAAGTGACAGTAGAGTCAGAGGGCCCTTCCAGAAAGGCTTATATCACAGGATCTGATCCCAGGTTTGTGGATCAAATTCACACCCCACAGTAAGTGGTGACAGTAAAGAATTCAATTTAACTGTCTACATATGGGCCAAAAACAAAAACCCTTCAGCCTACTTCAAAGCCTGGGCTATTGTAGAATATCAATGAGTTCACCTCCTCCCCTCTCAACTTTCAGACTGACTCTATCAGGGTTCAATGGGAAGGAAGCATTGGCTAAGAGAGGAGAAGGCAGTAGGCATGCGTGTTTGTCTAGGTATGCGATAGCAACGCACAATTGAATGTGAACAGTAACAGGAGCTGACTACCTGCTTTTTTATTTTCTAAAGATGCTCAGAACAAGGAGAAACAATCAATGGCAAAGAGAACAAAGAAAGACAACCTATTTAAGTAGATTCAGTGAAAGGAGAGGCACTGGCTGGAGGCAAAGGAGACCTTGGGAAGCAAATTGTTGCTCTCTCTTTCAGTATCCTTTTGTCACTGAATCAGCATTAACAACCAAAACGGCTTTCAGAAAACAAATCAAACATATTGATTTCACCATTTGTTCAAAGGCCGCTGCTGGCTCAGTCTTTTCTCCCTCTCTGCCCCAGCCTGCTGGTTTTGGGCTGAAACACAAGAGCAGGGAGTGATCATCCAACTGATTGCTTAACCCTCAAAGCCAACAACACAAGCAGGCAGCCCAGGACCTCAGGTAGTAAAAGAGCCCCCACCCTCAAGAAAGCTCAGAAAGGCTGGACTCCTCCCCATCTCCTTCAGTTTCATAGGCTGTGGGTCTCTCACTTTTCCTTTATTTCCCTGTTTATGCTAGTCATTTCCTAGACATCTTTTTCCATTATCCAAGTAACTTTCACCCTTCCTTCTATCACCCTTGCTCTCTTTTTCTCTCTATCTTAATTCTTCTTGTTGGGCTATTTTTTCTTCCTTTTTCCTCTCATTCTCAACATATCCTTACAAAAATATTTATATCCTTATTTTCATTTGTGAGAAGTTGGAAGGTATGCAAGTTTGCAAAGGAAAAAGGGATTCTTGGTAGTATTATGGTAGTATTATGTCATAAATATGATACTAGTCCCAGGACATTGAGGGGAACAATGCTAGCCTCCCATTTGAGTTTGAGAATTGTTGTAGCTCAGTGGTTCTCAACCTTTGGGTCCCCAGGTGTTTTGGGCTTCAATTCCCAGAAATCAAAACAGCTAGTAAATTAGCTGGGATTTCTGGGGGTTGTAGGCCAAAACACCTGGGGGACCCACAGGTTGAGAACCACTGTTCCAGATGAATACAATTTCTGTGCAATTTCACAGAAAACAATGATGTCATTTGCATGAAGGAAAAGTGATGTAACAAAGCAGAATAAAATGCATAATAAGCTTATTTTCTTAAAGTTCTGTGGAGTCCATTTTTCATTGATAATAATAATAGTAATAATAATAATATATTTATAGACCACCTTCTCTCCCTGAAGGGACTCAAGGCAATATACAAGAAATAGCAAAAGTGGCAAACTTTCAATGCCAAACAACAAATAAACAGCACTCAAGACAAGACATATAATAAAATAGACTCAATATAACTTATAAACAACCAAAACTGTGGGTTAAACTAAATAAGCGTCATAAACACAAGAAGTCATTTTCTCCCCTCCTCCTTCCTCCTCTTTTATATCCTGTCTTTTTATGAATATTCTGACTCAAGAATACTTATAGAATATTAACATCATAGTTACAAGAAAATTAATTCGATACACACAGACACATATATTACTGATGTTCTTATATTTTTAAAATTTCTATGGTTTTAAAATTTTATAAATTGTTCTTGTAAATTGTTAATCTCTATGATTTTAATATTGTCTTTGGTCTTGACTCCAAATTTTTATATTTGTGTGTATATATGTCTGTGCAATGTATACATAAACATATTTATATATCCCTACTAAATAATCCATAGAAACAAAGCTATTTTAAATTTTATCAAAAGCAGATAAAAACACAATATTAAAAGACCACCACAACCAACTTCCAGAAGCATGTTGAGATAGGAACATTTTCATTTTTTGGTAGAAGGAAAGTAATGAGAGGGCTATTCTGAAAGTAGTGCTGGCACATACTGGCTTTTGTTATTGTTTGGGAGAGATGGCTTTTTTATTTTTTAATTGTATAATACATAGAAACATACCATCTTTGAGATTAACATTCAAAATACCAGTATTTTCCCCAATCCCATCACCACCACAACCCCCCCCCCCCACGTCCAGGAATAGTTAAGTACTTTTGCTGTGTTTATTACAATTGTTCAATCATGAGAATAGTCTTATTTAACACCGTATATTTATCTTTCCCCTTTATTCTGTATATAAGACCCTTCCATTTTGCTTCCCGTGTCGTCCTGCTTTGACCCTTCGTATAGTAACTTTTCCTTTCGCTAATATAATCTTGGAGAAGGTAATCAGCTAGATATTTATACAAAGTTTTTATATCCCATTTCTTGTGGTTCTTCCAGCCCAGGGCCACTGAGGCTTTGATTGCCTCTATCATTGTTTTATTATTTCCTCACTTTCTTTATATTCCCCTTAACTTTCCAATTTCTGGGTGAAAAATTGAGTCTTGTTCCATTCTATATTTATCCCTAATAGCTCCTCCATTTCCTTCCTGATTATTTCATGGAACTTTTGGATTTTTCGCATTCCCACCACATGTGGGTGTATGTTCCTATTTTTCCACAGTTGTGCCAACATAATTTTGGGCACATTTTCATAATATGCACCAATTGCATGGGAGCTCTGTACCATTTTGTCAGTATTTTCTGTTGCATTTCTTTAATCTTTAGATGTTTTATTTTATTGATTGAATCCATCCAATTGTCTATTTCACTCTCACTGCAACTTAATTCCTTGTTCCAGACTTCTATTAGGGTAGATTTTGTGTTATATTGTATTTCTGTGATTGTTTTATATATAAATCCCATGATTCCTTTCTCCTTCTTAACTTTCCATTTTATTATTTTGTCGAGATTTGTTTCTGAGATTTCCTTAGTCTTCAATTCTGTTAGCTTTTTAGACAGCCCTTCCCATTGTAACCAATTTCCAAGCCCACATTTATCTTTTATTTCCTCCCATTGCATTACAGTTCCATCTGGTTTTAGTAAGTCATCAATCTTTGTTATTCCATTCTGTTCCAGTTTCTTTAGCATATTGTGATATGGCTAGGGTTTTCTGTTGTCTATGGAACCTATTGGGAGCTTGTTTATTTTATTTAGTGGGAGTTTGTTTTGCCATTTTTCCCAACAGGCCATTGTTGATAACAAGGGGCCTCCTTTTATTTTTTTTAGTTCTTTCCCCACAATGTTCCCCATAATGCAAGATCCACATTCCCACCCGTTTGTTAATTTCTCTATCCTAACCCATCTTTTGGGCTCTCCAATATCTAATTCTAGTAACCTAGCCAGTTGACAGGCTTCATAGTAATTCTGGAGGCAAGGTGCTCCCCAGCCTCCATTTTCTTGTGGAGTAAAAAAATATTGAATTTGCAATTCTGGTTTTACTAGTACCTACTGCCCATGTTTTAATTGAGTTATGTTTGGGAGAGATGTTGAAATAAGGAGGAAGTAAACAGAAAGTATGTATTACTTCATACTTTAATAATAATAATAATAATAATAATAATAATAATACTTTATTTCTAGGCCGCCCTCTCTCCCCAGAGGCAAACATTCAATGCCATAATTAAACCACACAATATCAAAACATGGGAAATAAACATTAACAGACTTATTACAATAAGAGAATTCAAATTAAAAAATAACAAATACTAGGAAAACATTATTATACCAATAAAACATAATTGCACAACAGCATATGCCCTAAACAATTAAAACGACCAAACTGCAAAAGGTGTCAAGCATCAGGTGTAATTCAAAATAGACCATAGCAGCCATAAAGTGCTGGTTGTGCTAGTCGTCCTCCTCTCCAGGAGTACGTAGGTGTGTTTTCAGAAGTTTCTTGAAGGAGAGGAGGGTCTCTCCTGAATATAAAGCAGCTTCCTTGCCTTTTATACCTCTAGATAGTGCAAGAGTATTTTGAAGAATTTCTTTAAAAAGAAGTTTTAAAATTAGATGGGAGGATAACTCTCTATGGTCTGATAAGCAGACTCTGAGTATTCAGCAGAAAATATGCCTCAATTTGTTGGGTTGGTCAACTCAGTCAAATCTGGACTGCTCTTACCCATTTATGAAGAAATAGGTAAAATCTACAATATCAATAGAATGTTATGTAGAAATACAAGATTCTCTCTAATGCCACGTGTACAAAAAAATTGAACCAGAAAATATCTGGATATGAAAAAAAATTGTTGTGGCTTCCATGCTATCACCTTTTCTGCTTGCATATGTATAGATTGTGAAAGTGAAGAAAGAGCATAAAGTTATGTATTTTGATGGAGTCTGAATCTTTAATTTTCTCATTCTAGATGGAAACCCGAAAGCGTCTGGCTAAAATTGTACTAGTCTTCGTTGGACTTTTTGCTGTGTGCTGGCTGCCTACTCATGTGCTTTACATGTATAGGTCCTTTAACTACAACACGATTGATCCATCATTTGGCCATATGGTTGCTACTTTGGTAGCCCGAGTGCTCAGCTTCTCCAATTCATGCGTCAACCCATTTGCCCTCTATTTTCTCAGCGAGAGCTTCAGGCGGCATTTCAATAGCCAGGTTTGTTGTCGCATGGTGCCGCCTCAACGGAAATCTACTAGTTACTTGCACAGCACCTCAGCTATTCGAATGAGCTCCATGGAAAACCATACCAGGAACACTGTTGCCATAGCAACACCCCTAAATGGGGATAACCCCAAACAAGATGTACCACTGTGAATTCATCAGTATGACACTTGAGCTTGAGATGGGTTTATTTTAACTACTATTATTGCATATCTGAATTGTTTAAAATGTAATGAATCAAAACCTCTTAACTTTGGAGGAAGATTTTGTAAATTTTCTTATCTTGTTTGTAAACTTGTTTGGAACTGATGATCTAACATGAAGATAAAACAACTGGCTGCCTTTTAAAATAAAACAGTACTGATTCACTTCCATGATGGTTAGAAGATGGAAACCTTGGGTGTTGTCTCCCTGACTTACAAAAGATCTTGTTCTGATTCCAGCAAAGAGGATCTGTGCACTCTTGCTAATCTTCATGGTTCATCTGAATGGAAATTTGTGTTTTTCCTGGCTCCGTTGACTTTTATGGAGATGTCTGATGAAAATAACATATTCCATTATTAATTTATGAAAATAGAAATATATGCATATATGAGATGAAAATGTGGAAGCACAGAACCACTAGTTCTGTACAATGAAGCCTGCTTAGGGTTAGGTCAATGTCTATAGGTGCAAATGGGGCATCTACATGCTATACAGGATTTGGTGAAGAGGAATAATTGAGATTGGAAGCCATGTGGTCTCTGGGAACAAATCTCTGTGAATACCTAAACATTCTATGAAAAGTGAAAACAGAAAACTTTCTTCCCTATGATAGAAAGAGAAGTACTGAAGCAGGGAAACAACTCTTTACCTGTGGGGGTTCTCCATGCAATTTGGGACCCTGCTTTATAGTGATATAACACAGTGAGTTGGGTTAGCAAGCATGCCCCAAGTGTGATAAGAAGACTTAATCAAATCTATTGTATGTACTGGCATAACTTTAATTTGGTGCAAACCTGTCTTCATAAAAGTCATTAAGCATGATGCATTGCCTGTCGCCCCATATGCAAATAAATGCACTTGACGTAAAGAGATGCTAGGTGTTCGATGTACATCTCAGTGTGCAGCTGATGAAGCAGTTGTTTCTTTTCCTTCAAGGCTAGAATGCCTGAGCCACAATGAGCTCCGTGAATATGATATAACTTCTCAGATTACACACAATTTTCAACATCTTCATTGCATTTTACTGTTTAATTTATATGGCTTGCCTGCTCAGAAAAGTTTTAGGCCATAAAACAATTTGTTTATGGTGTTACATTTTTCATGGAGTGAAATGCATGTGGTGTTTAGTAATGTTGAATGGAGAATGCTTGAGAAAATCAATGGATAGATCAATCTTTTGCAACCCTACATCTATACATCTTAAAGTCAAATATGTTCTTGGTACCACAAAGACTCCTACATGTCTTGATGGATCTGGACTAAACCTTTTACACATACTCTTCATTATCTAACTTAAAATAATTGTGTGGTTTGGATAAAAAAAAATCCCATCCCTTTTGAGCCCAGAGCAGAGGGAAAAAGAAGAGGCACAAAAGTGGATTGGCTGTGGCTAGGTGAAAGATTGGCTATTCCTAGCAGAACTGTCTCTCTGTGATTTGACTGGGAAAGAAAGGGAGTAAAGCAGCTTGGCTTCTGCTAGGTAATGTGTATGAGTGGAACGAAGAAAGGAAGAATAAAATAAAGGGAAGGGGAAGAAAGGAAGGGATTAAAAAGGAAGGGGGAGAAAGAAAAAGGGGAGAGGAAAGAAGGGGAAAAGTCATGAGGGAAAGGAAGGGAAGGAAAATAAAGAAAGAGAAAGAAGGGAAGAGAAAGGAAGGGAAGAAAGAAGCAATGAAGTAAAGGAAGGAAGGAAGAAAAAGAAGGGAAGAATATATGAGGGAAAGTAAGTGAAGAAGAAAGGGAGGGGAGGGGAGGGAGGGAGAAGAAGGTGTATGAAGGAAACAAAAAAAGGCAAGAAAGAGCCACAAAGAGAGCCTGCCCACCATTGCCAGAGAAATGCCATGGAGACATTGTGAGATAGGCCTTCTCAGAGCTGGAGAAAGGAGGCAAGCAGTGGCCCCTTTGATATCTGGGCAATGCTGGGAATATACATTTAGTTACACAATATTTTTAAATAATTTTATTTAATCTATATAGAAAAATACAGTATAAATATGTACAGAATCTACAAATCAACTACATTATTATTAATGTACAAAAAGTTGCCCCAAATAAAAATAACACTAACAACTATACTATTCTACTACTCCACTCCAAAAATACATAAGTTAACTTTCCACCCTGCAACTCCAAGGACTAATTCTGTTCAATTATTAAAATGCAGAAAATGCATTTCACTGCACCTTTGATATGGAAAACACTAGCTGCTGTTGGCTCTCAACTAGTTTCATTAACATCAACTTTGCCTGAAGATGGACTGCAACCTGGGTAGATGTTCTACATTGCATGATTAGGACATCAGGCCTGACATTGCATGTCTCCTCACTGTGTACTGCTCATGGATGTTTGCAAAGGAGAAGTTACATGTGCAGGTATCATGGCATCATGGAACACCTGCATGCAAGCAATGTCTAGCATACAAGTAAGAGCAATCTCTTTACAGATGACTATGTCCATTCTGAAAGGGTGAAGCCAGTGGGCAACTTATATGGGGTTAACAGTATTCTGGTTAATTTCTACTTTGTGGAGGTACCTTTCACTTTGAAAATCAAAACTGCTTTGAACCAAAGCATATTTTCAACATTTTTGACAAATTTGTTTTGTGCAGCTTGATTTGTAATAGCAGTGGGGAAGCAATGATCCATTTTAATGTGCCTTCATTTATCTTTATAGAAAATGATTTGCATTTGTTTTCTGATGTCTTTCTTACATAATTCTCTGGGCAGCATGAGGATAGCAGAAAATTTGATCCAAGGATAGACTTAGGGTGGCAAGAGGGATGCGGTCGTGGAAAGGTGTAAGCCTCTGTTTTTGGCATAGGACACAACAACCACAACAGCATAAACTAATCATGCTGTTTTAGCTTCTTTATAGCTTCTTGCAGAAGGAAATGAGTACATCTTGAACTTATTGCTTTGCAGACATCTTGTCTCAAGCTCAACACGGGCAAAATAGTAGCATTTCCATGTAGCATGATATGTGTCAACTGTTGTTGCCCAGGATTCCTTTGGAAATTTCTTAAATGTTGTTTTGGAACATGTGGGGAATTGTATTTTTAAAACAGCTTTAATCATTCTGTTACTGTGATGTGATAAACTTTGTAAATGTTGAAATTTAAATGTAAGATGGCTTCATGCAAAAACAATTAAAACAAATTCAGCAGAATATTTCACAGATTGATGTTCTCTAATGTTAAGATTGCTAGACAACTTTTTGATATATACTAGAGAAATAAGTTTGCATTTGTACAAGGCATTGAATAGTTGTCTTTTTATGTCTGTGAGCTACCTTGAGCCCCCACAGAGAGATGGGGTGGGATATAAATAAATTTTTGTTGTTGTCATTGCCTCATTTCAAGCTGAGGACTAAATAGTATTAGAAGCATTGGACTGAGCTACACAGAAATTTCAAAAATTATAAACAGCTATAGCTACCAATGCAAGATGTTCATCTATGTTTGTCAAATTCACTGTAAAGATCCTCGGATTACATCAAAACCTTCCCTTTTCTTAGTTCTCAGAACAATGGTGGTGCTTGAGTGTTGGTAAGAGTGAGTTGGGAAGTTTTTCTGTCTCTCTTCTCTGAATGCATTGCTGGAACATCCACAATGCTTGCCAGGACATGCTGTCTAAGAGCTATGGCACTGATAGTGCAATTGGACCTGGAAAATAAAAGGGTTATTTTTCCACTCCAAATCAAGATGTGACTAAGGGAGAGAGGCAATGCTTAGAAAAGTTACTTTTTGAGACTGCAACTTCCAAAATTCTCTATTCAGTATGCAAAACAAACTAATCAAACCCTGCAAGCAAATTACCATCACATGAAATCATCTAATAATGTAAGTTTAGTTAAATACACCTTATTTTCTCTTCACTACGTATGAAATTGAGTCTGGTATCTCCTTTGAAAAACAGCAACTATAAATAATAATTGTAACTAACATCATCTAATACATCCCTTTTTGAAAGGGAGAAGGCAGTTGCTGCCAATATTCTCCATTGCCTACTTAGATATATATTACCAACTTGGCCCAATTCACCCCTGCCCCAAACTCACCAAAACTAGTAGCAGTTGCATTTAGCATAGGAGATTCGCCTAGTAAGGTGATCTGTGGGGAATGATGTATTCTTACAGTCAGAGGCGGCCCTAGGTAATTTTCAATGGTAAGCAAACAGTATTTTGGCATGCCCCCCCCCCCCCATCACTGATACACACACACACACACACACACACTTTTTGAACTGTTAGGCTAACAGAAGCTGGGCCTAACAACAGGAGCTCACTCCAATCCCCAGATCTGAACCGCCAACCTTTCAGTCAGCAGGTTCAGCAGCTAAGCGGTTTAACCTGCTGCTCCACCATGGTACTGTAGAAGGGGCCTAATATAATCCAGTTCAATCTGCTAATCTGGATTATATGGCAGTGTAGAAGGAGTCAGTGAGAGTATACAATCTATCAGAACACTGTGCCTTCGTTAGGAGAGACATCTGTCTCTGTCTCTCTTGAGCGAAATCCCTCTGGGGCCCCTTCCACACAGCTGAATAAACTGCGACATGTTCTGCTTTGAACTGGATATATGGCTGTGTGGACTCAGATAACCCAGTTTGTGGGGTTTTCTGCCTTGTTATCCTGAGATATAGGGCTGTGTGGAAGGGCCCTGAGAGAGAGAACAAAACTTGGAAGAAGTGCTCTTGGCTTGCTTCTGGGTCACCTATATGGAAGGCCAAAGGCGCAAGAAAATACCTAACGTCCGGAAAGAGTTCTGCCTGGACTTTAAAAAATAAATAAATACAGAGATACCCACCAGCTATCAGCTTGCTATCGGGATGCTTGCACCAGGAAAGGGGCGAAGGAATGCTCCGTTAGTTCGAAGGCCGGGCGACATGGCCTCCAGCGCCTTAGCGACAACAGCAAACCATCTTGGTCACCTGACAACGGGCAGGGCGTTCTAGGGAAGGAGAGCGCTTGCAGGCGCCGCGCGTGGCCTCAGAGTGAGAGGAGCAGAGGAGAAGCACGAGGCGGAGGCAGCGAGCGAGGGAGATAGGCCAAAGCGGAGGGCAGCGCACGCCACCTCTTCCCTGGGGGCGGCACTTAGGGCTCCCTCAGGCCAGGAGAGAGGAGGTAAACAATGCCCCCGCTACTGGCACAAGGCTTTTTGGTGGGAAAATTGGAAAGAGTGTTATTTATTGATCGTGTCAGGAACAACCAAACAATTGTATAGCATTTTTAACAAACAAACAAACAAAACACAAATTTTGCAAACTTGGTAGCTGATTAAATGTCCTTTGAACTTGAAGGGAAATGAAGAGAAATGAAGGGAACTTGGCTGTGGCGTGGAAAGCAGTTCCATCCCGCATTTCCTTGAGATCCTGACAGAACCCGCGGGGAGGCCATGGCACCCAGAACCTAGTAACAGGCATCCCAGGGTGGCCTGCCCTTTGGAGGGGTGGGGGAGGGGAGCAGTTTGTGTCTGTTGACCCCCCCCCCCTTCTCCTCAGGCCGAGCCGGGTTCCTCCTCCTCCTCCTCCTCTTTGGATGACAAGTGCTTGCTCTGCCCGTAAGACCACAAAAGGAGCCTCCGCCACTGCTCCCGCCTCTTCCGCTAAAAATGGCGGCAGCTGCAAAGGGGGCGGGGACCGTGTGATGTTACCCCCTCTCCCTCCCTCCCTGGGAAGCCGCGGGGACTCCAATTGGCTGGCTGGCATGCGGGGGTGGGATTAGCGCCCGGGCGCCCCATGGAACTCATTTGCATGTTTAAAGGGGAAGCGGCTTTGTTGTTCTCCTCCTTCCCCGGGCCTTCCCCTCAGGCCCGGAAGCCGGCAACAGCGGCGAGGCCTCTCTATCTCTCCCCCCCCCCTGAGTCCTCCGAACCCTTGCGGGCTCCCCGCTCCCCGCGTAGGCCAGCTGGAGTTCAGCTATAACAAGAACAACCGGGGAGTTGTAGGTTTTCCAGAATGTCTGGAGGGGCATTTACAGAGGCGCCTCTGCGCCCCTGGAATAAAAAAGTGTTCCGCAACGGCTTACTTGGCGTAATGGACGGGTCACCCCTGCTTACAGTAAAACTATGTAGTGTTGCTGAATATTGAGTAGTAATTTGTTTAGCAGTAATTTGTAATGTTAGGTTACAAACACATAACTGTAATCCAGTATACTGACTACCATTTTAGGAACTGAGATAACAGCTAATCTGATTAAAGTTCTTAGTATGTTGGTTTATGTTACATAATAGCTTTTTAGGAGTAACCTCATTCTGTTGTAATCTGTTAATCTTTCAATTTGTAGTATTTTATCATTCAGTTGTAGGAGGCTTCTATGTCAAAAGGTCTCATCTAATCTAGCCACATCTTTATAAATCCAATTTTACTTTTAAAAACCTACCTTGAATAAATTATATTTTTATCAGTAATGTCCTAAGAGAAGAACTGCAAATTATTAGAAGGAATTGTCATTTTGAGAACATCGATTAAGTACCAAAACACAGAAATGTGGCACTGTGATAAAAATATATAATGAAAGAAAAGATGTTTCCTTAAATGAAGAAAATGTGTAATGTCTTTAAGAATTTCTTAGAGCACCTCCACTACAATTTTCTCTATGACATTAAAAACGACCTTTCAAAAGTGTATCTTATCTCATGAAGGCCCATGGAGTGAAGAAGTCATGGAGTTAAGTCAAGGACAGAAGTCATAACACTCTTTGTTTGCAAAAGGCATTATCTCTTGTATAGTTGAGTCAGTAACTCACAGAAATTTCCCATGGCAACTTCCTTGACCATAGAAGCATGTTTCTCTTGATCATAAATCAAGGGGTTTCCATTGCTCATATCCACTATATATAAGATAGCAATATTAGATTACCAGGGTGGGTTTTTATCTCAGCGGTACGCCATATAAGTTGCATATAAAATGGATCAGATTCAACCTTTGGCATCTCTAGGTATGGTTGGGAAAATCTCTTGTGTTTCACATTATTTAACTGCTAAGCGCAATTATTTTAAATAGTTAACAACAACAGCAAAGGAGTTTACTAACTGAAAGTGGAAACTTTGTCCCTTATGTTAACTTTGAAAGCGGTAAAGCATTAAAAATGGAAAATAATTAATTGGGCATGAGATGACAATCTGAACAAAAGGATTTTTGTTTCTGACAGAAGTTATTTTTCTGAGATTTTGAGCACATGTTGTGATTCTAATTCTCTCTGGACAGTATCTCTACTATGCAAAGGGCTATAGTCAGCAAGGATGAAATTTAGAGTTTTAAAATTGATTTTTTTAAGAAATGAGGGAAAAACCAATGGAAATTACAATGGAATAGTTATCTAATTTTTGGAAAAAATGGCAGAAATCTGTGCCAATGTTTTATACAGATGGGATAAGGAGCATGACATATTCACAATGAACAAAAAATTCAAAGCGTGGAAGGAAAAGAAATCTGAAATATTTATTTTATTTCATTCAATCTGAAGTATCATTGAAAGAGAAAGTGAATACATTGCCAAGTGGAGCATGTTAGGAAAGAAGTGCAAAATGAAAAAAAAATGAATAAGAAAAAAATGCAGGAATATATGTTTTATAATTAGGTTAGATTTAAAGCACAGTCCCAACCTTTGCTAAACTGTCACAAGAAAGGCAATGTACAATTTTTCAGGAGTCCAAGAAAAGACAAAGAAGTTGTCCAAGGTTGTGGTTTTATGTTTTTAAGGAAGGTGTTAATTTAAAGAAATACTCAAGATGAAACCTGCCAGTTGTTCTCATGGTTGTTTCATCAAGTCTAGGGAATAACAACCAAAGCTGGGATTGCTCCAGATGCTACTTTATTAGAGCTTCCTGGAAAACATGAGCTCTACAGGCACCATCATCAGCTTAGATTGGCAAGAATCCATCAGCCAGAGCACTGTGCAGCGAAAGAGGTAATTTGCCAGTGTTTTGGGAGCCAGCAGAAGACAATGACTTTATAAAGCTCTATCTCCTTATTAGCACAGCTGTTTGGCACAGAGTCAGCAATTATTTCCTTTAATTTAATTTTTTAGTGCTATCTGCAATGGTGGAACTTTTGGGAGTAAAAGAAGGATGATCTGGGAAAAGCTTAGCCATGAATCTCTTTCACTGTTTTGTGATTGAGAGTGCATAAACTCCAATGAGACAATGGCACAACACTACTCACAGAAAACAGGATTGAAAAATACAAATGTAACACTATATCTAATATAACCCCAAATTTCACAGTAAAAAAAATCCTAATTTTAAAAGCTCTGGTGAAATAACAATAACAACAATAATAATAATAGTCATAATCATCATCATCATCTCCCAGTAGGGACTTGGGATGGCTTACAAAGTAGCACACAATGGTGCCACACAACATATAAAATACAATACATCCACATTTATAAAATCAATGGAATGCCAATTTACATAAAACCACAACACACAAAAATTAACAAAAGCTCAATTCAAATTAAACAAAGTGCTCAGTAAAGTGCGGCAGGAGCCACTAATTTAAAAAGGTGCCATTCTCTTTCTTCTTCTTAGGCGATCCCTTGTTGGCTAAGTAGGATAATCTTTCAGGATCAGAATTATTGTGAGTCTGTAGGTGGCCGTGGAGCCCTATTCTTGATCTGCATCTTCTCCGGCAGTGAGGGCATTGGTTTCCAGGTGGAAGGCGGTCCCGGTCGGGGTTGGCTTGATGAGCCTTCCTCTTGGCACATTTCTCACTTTCATCCTCCATTCATGCCTCTTCAAATTCTGCAGCACTGCTGTTCACAGCTGATCTCCAGCTGGAGTGCTCAAGGGTCAGGGCTTCCCAGTTCTCAGTGTCTATGCCAGCGTTTTTAAGGTTGGCTTTGAGCCCATCTTTAAATCTCTTTTCCTGTCCACCAACATTCTGTTTTCCATTCTTGAGTTTGGAGTACAGCAACTGCTTTGGGAGACGGTGGTCGGGCATCCGGACAACGTGGCCGGTCCAGTGGAGTTGATGGCGGAGGACCATCGATTCAATGCTGGTGGTCTTTGCTTCGTCCAGCACGCTGACATTTGTCTGCCTGTCTTCCCAAGAGATTTGCAGGATTTTCCAGGGGCAGCGCTGATGGAATCGTTCCAGGAGTTGCATGTGACATCTGTAGACAGTCCACGTTGCGCAGGTATATAGCAGGGTTGGGAGGACAATAACTTTATAAACAAGCACCTTGGTATCCCTACGGATGTCCCGGTCCTCAAACACTCTCTGCTTCATTCGGAAAAATGCTGCGCTCTCACAGCTCAGGTGTTGTTGTATTTCAGTGTTGATGTTGACTTTGGTAGAGAGTTGGCTGCCAAGGTAGCGGAAATGGTCAACATTTTCTAATATTACACCATTAAGCTGTATCCTTGGCATTGGAGAGGGGTTGGCTGGTGACTGCTGGAACAGCACTTTGGTTTTCTCAATGTTCAATGACAGGTCGAGCTTCTCGTATGCTTCTGCAAAGGTCTTTAGAGTAGCTTGTAGATCTTCTTCTGAATGTGCACAGATGACGTTGTCATCAGCATACTGGAGTTCTATAACAGATGTTGTTAACCTCTCCAACACTGATCTGAATATCAATCTGATTTAATCTAATAGGGGTTAGATACCACCTCCATATCATTTTGTAGTAATTTTCTTTAAATCTGACAGACATATTTTTTAGTATTCTCATATTCCATATGTTTGCCCATTCTTGATTATTCATTTTTTCCCCCAAGTCTGTTTCCCATACTTCCTTCAAATAATCTTGTTCCTGTTCATTCATTAATAACAGTTTATAGATATCACTTACTGTGCCTTTTAATGTTATATTCTCTTCTTTAGTCTCCCTTTGAGTTATCATCTTTTCTATTTTTGTGTATTCCCTACCTCCATTATGGTAGGGAATAGGGACGTATCTTCATATGTGGTGGTCATGTTACATTATACAAAAATTTTGGGAAAGCATATTTAAAGAAATAAGAGCAATAATAAAATAGAGACTGAGATTACACCAAAATTAGCTTTATTACTTATACATGATAATATAATTCCAGTACAAGAGGAGAAAGGATTGGTTTCTAATTTGATAACAGCAGCTAAATTGTTGATAGCAAAAAATTGGAAGGAAAAAAAAGAAATTCAATTAGAAGAATGGTATAGGGAAATTTGGAATATAGCGATTAATGATAAGCTAACTTGCAATATTAAAATTAAAAAGGGAATATGTAAACAAACAGACTTTTGGAAAATATGGGGAAAATTTATTGAGTATGTGTTTAATGAGGGAAAGGGGTATAAGCCAGCAAGAGAAACAATGATATTTTGGAATGGTGAAACAACATGAGTTGGTTGGTCCTGGTGGAGGGGGCACAAACCAAGGGTAAGGGGAAGAGGGAGGGAAAAAAAAGTATCAAAGAGAAACAACAGGAATGGACCATGGTCAGTTTTCAAAGAGTGCTCATTATTATGTTTCTAAAACAGAATAAGATTGAAGGATGGGACATGTTTAGAATTTGCATGTTGTATATATGTTACGATTATATTGCATTTGGAGAGTGAAGAATGAGTGACTTGATTATAAGTATTGGTCAGATTCTAATTATTATTTTTTGTTTTGTAAATTGAGAGAAGTCTGAATTGATTTATAGTTAGTTGGAATTTGTAGTAGTTATAGAGTATAGGAATAATTTAGTGATAAAGGTATGTTTACTTAATATGTTTATGTTAAATTGAATAAATGCAATAAAATATTAAAAAAAATAACAGATGTTGTTGTAACCTTGGTTTTGGCTTTCAGTCTGCTGATGTTAAACAGCTTGCCATCTGTCCGATAGATGATTTCCACTCCGGTGGGAAGCTTCCCATCAACAAGGTGAAGTATCATAGCGATGAAAAGGGGCTATACAATCAATCAATTAATAATAATAATAATAATAATAATAATAATAATTTTTACTTATACCCTGCCACCATCTCCCCAAAGGGGACTTGGGGTGGCTCACATGAGGCCAAGCCCAAAAATACAGCAAAATAAAATACAAAACAACAAAAAATTACATTACGATAAAATACATAATGTAACAAGATAAAATAAACATTGCAAAATAACATAATAGAAAGTCAAACACAATTGAACATCCCAGCTACAAAACCATTTAAATGTCAACATTAAAGTGCCCAAGTAAACAGCAGTTTAGCTGGCACCTAAACATTATCAGTGACATAGAACAAAGTGAGTGCTTTTAGAAAGTTGCTGCTTCCAAGAGAGGTCTAAAAGTATACATTTATACCAATATATTGTTTCTTCCCCTTATAAATCCTGAAAATCATAATTTCATGGGAATGCAGAGAATTTTCTGAAAATCCTAACCTTCATCATGGGACAAGAGTTCTTGGAAAGAGGGGATTATGGTGGCAGACCACACCCATTGCTTTGCCAGTTTAAAGTCACAAGGCACAGCTGGTTAAAAGGAATACAAATGTTAACGAAGTGACAAAGCTGTAAATAAGCTTTTTAAATCAGAACTGGGACTGCAAACATAAACTGGGATTGGTTTGGAAGGTGGGATTGGCTCATTTATGTGGCAGAAATACTTTGTGCATATGTTAAATTCAATTCTAATCCTCCAAATGGACAGGATTATTTTATCATCTCAAATGTCTGAAAATGTATCAGAGAGTAAAAAACTGATCCCCAATATGGTTTCCAAGCCAGCATTGTACCATGCAATGTGTCACTATTTTTGTCTAAGGGTACTTTTCTATCAAAACTAAATGTTTTGAACATTAACCAAATATGGCTTACTTGCATTTGGGAGGCTGTTTTAGTTCTTCTTAGAGTAGAAGGAGTTTTCATTCTGCATTTTGACAATGCCTCTAAAAAATCTTGCTTCATGAAGCAGCATATACCTAGATGTGTGGCTGGGGTACCTGCAGTTTATAGGGGTAACTACAATCTGACCTCTATGCATACAAGATTGGCATTCTGTTGATGATATTGGCCAATGCATAGGCAGATGTCACCAATCCTGGTATCTGCGAGATCACTAACTAAAGTTTACTTTACTCATATCCCACAAAATATGTCCTCTAGCAATTTCTAAGCCCTCTGAATCAGTGGTTCCCAACCATTGGTCCTCCAGGAGTTTTGGACTTTAGTTCCCACAATTCTTAACAGCAGGAAAATAGGCTGATTTCTGGGAGTTGAAGTCCAAAACCTCTGGTGGACCAAAGGTTGGGAACCACTGCTCTAAATTGCAAGTTTCTGTCAGACATTGATCATAGCATCATGTTGAAGGATCTAGCAATGTCTAGAGTGGAATCCTCTCTAGGCATTTCCTAAAAAAGCGGTGCCAAACTTGTGGCCTTGCAAGTGTTTTGGATGTTAGTTTCCAGAATTATTGGCCATTGGACAAAATGGGAGTTGGAAGCCCAAACAACTGGAGGTCATAAGTTTGTCGTGGATTTATATTTTTATTGATACTTTGCTTTGTGAGCAGATTTATACAATTAATACGTACATGTCATTTATAACCAAATTTCTCCATCCCCTTCCATTATCCTCCACCTCCTCCAATATTATCCATTCACTCATCTAGTATGTCGTGGAGTTCATTCACTCATTTGTTTTTTCCCCTCCCTCCCACCTCCCCAGCCCAAACCCATTCTACAGTTTCCATTAGAACTTTAACTCCATCCATGAGCTCAGCTTTTCCCATCTCTGTACAATATTTACGTTGGCTTCGCCTCTTTTTATCCATGCCAAATATGTGAACAATTTCTCTTTAATTTTCCTCATTTTATCTTCCTTCATATCCTCACAGGTTACATTTGCAATAATTTCTTATTGGACCTGGTCAAACAGATAATTATTCCAATTAACCATATTCCATTTTTTTTGCATCTTTCCAACCCCAAGCTATTATAGCCTTCCCTGCAAGAAAAATTGCTTTGAATAAATCTGGATATTTTAGATTGATCTTCTTGTTTCCTAATCTTCCCATGAACATCAACTCCATATTTATTTAAAGTGGTATTTTAAATATTTTCTCAGTTTTTCCTATTATTTGTTACCAAAATGTTTTTCCTTTGGACATTCCCACCACATATGTGCACACCATCCTTTGCTTAAGCCACAATACCAACAAGTTGAGCTTTTACCATTAATCATGTTTGAAAGCTGTGCTGGTGTACGATACCATTTCCATAAGAATTTCCTTTCCATTTCTTTGAACTTCTCTGTTTTCATTTTTCTAGCCTCTCTTTTTAAGTCCTCTATTATTTATCTTGTAAGTACTCCCTCTTTTCCCCATTTGTCTTGTAATGTTCTTATAATATATTCCTCATCTTTGATCATTCCTTTGTATATTACTCCAACCAACCCTTTCTCTGAAATCTGTGCTTTTTATTATATCTTCCATTATACTCTCCTTACCTATAAATTCTCCGTATTTGCCTTGTTTCAATTTATTATATAATCCTAGTATCTTAATCCAATGTTTGTTTCTCAATTTATCTATTATTCTATTTATAGGGATAAGATGACCATTAATATCATATAGATCTTTAATCCTATAGTATCCTTTGTCCCTCATTTCTCCCCACCAGCAAGAATCAAACTCCTTCTCGTAAAGACTCTCAAGCGGGGTCCATTTTTATATTCCTGGTATCCATTTAGGTTTCCATTTTTTCCCAAATTTTTAATGCCAGTTTTCTGGGGCCTCTTGCTCTTTTAATGCTTATTCTAAATTCTCTGTGAAGATTCCAAAGGTTGCCTCTCTTTTATTAACTCAATCTTCAATCATAAACCATTTATCTCTTTTCTCTTTCATATTTTCAAGTAAAGGTTTTAGCTGAAATGCCTCATAGTATAATTCAAAATTTGGGATTCTCCACCCCAGTTCTTCCTGGTGTGTGAAATATAGTATATTTGGCATTCTAGATTTCTTTTCTCCTAAGATCCATTTCTTTTATAGTCCTGTTCCAGATATTAAATTGTCCTTGTTTGATTTCCATTGGAAGGACTTAAAATAGGTATAATAATTTTGGTATCAAAAACATTTTAGTCACCTTTATTTTACGTAATATGCCCAGATTCTTCTTTATCCAATTTTTCATACTGTTAGAAATTTTCTTCCATGTCTGTTTATAATGGATCTCTGTCATCTTTTCTATGTTATTATGTATAGTCACTCCCAAGTATTTATTTTTGTCTTTCCCATAACTATTTCTGTTATATTATCAATTTCTTTTTTTCTTTTTTGTTTACCTCAAAATACATAATTTCTGTTTTCTTTATATTTACTCCCAATCCAGTATTTTTTTTTCAAAATCTGTTAGTATAAGTTTTAGTTCTCTTATTCCTATTAGAAGGCTAATGTGATTAATCTATATTTTTTTAAGATTCAAAGAAAAGCCATTTCCATTCAAAGATAACAATTTAGTAACCTTGCCCATCTCCTTTGCAAAACAATTTATTCTGTGCTCATGTGGATTCTCTTTAGTTGTGTCTATGTGGTTCCCCCCCCCCCCCCACCCAGAAAGTGACATTGTTTCAGAAAGGAAATTACCTCCCTGTCGCTTTCCATACATTTGACTTTTTGCATTCCTTCTTGCCACCCTCCCCTCCGTAAAACAATATAATCTCATTTACATTTTGTTTGTAGCCCAAAATTTATACAACTTTTAGCCATTTGACAATTACTCTTTGCCCCCCACCCCCATTTTTATATAACATTCTGAGGCTTAAACTTGGAGACTCTCCCCCAATCGGTCCAGCCACGCCTTTTTTCTCTGAAGGGATGTTCTTTCTCCAGGGCTAGATGTAACTTCCTCCTCTACGCTGATACAGCCTTCACTCCCCTCTTGCTCTCTCCCTGCCATTTCAACTCCAAGGTCATCCAACTTTCTGGCAGCCTCCCCTGTATTCCTCGCCATGAATCTCTTTCCATCCCAAAACACAATAATGCTAGCAGGGTAAGCCCACGAAAATCTGATTCCTTTCTCAAATAGTTTATGAGCAAATGGGGACATTTCTTTTCTCTGTTGTAGTGTTTCTGAGGAGAATTCCTGTTTAACAAAAATCTTGCAGCCTCTGAATTTCAAGTATTTGATTTTCTTAAGTCCCTTGAACACACAGTCTTTAATCCTTTCTGAGGCAAAAGCAATTATCACATATCTTGGATGATTATAGTTCCCCATAGGTCTGTAAATTCTAAAGGCTCGTTCAACATTTTCTAATTTGATAGTTATTTTGTTTTCATTTAGCCAACTCACCAAAAGTTCCTCCAGTTCTTTACCAGTTGCCCGGACCTCCTCAGGGATTCCAGCTAGCTTAATATCCCTGCGTCGTTGTCTGTCATTCAGCTGGGCCAATTGCTTTGTTAGTTGATTGATGCTCTCTTCATTTCGATCAGCCTTTTTCTGAGCTGACTGTGCAGTTTTTTTATTGTGCGCATTTCCTCCTTCACCTCTTCCATCTGACCCCAAGGCATTTGAGGTCAGATATGATATTTTTCTCAGTGTTTTGCATTAATTGTCCCAATTCTGTTAGGCTGCGCGCCATCTTATCTGCCTCTGGCAACAGGCCGCTGAAGATCTCTTCTTCTCTTTCTGGAGTTATAAATCAATCCTCTTCCAGTCTCTCAGAGACTTGGACTGACCTTTATTGCCCAATTAGGTAGATTGCTTTTCTTTGTTATTTTTGCCTTTAATTGGACTATAAATTTAAGGATCTGGGGAGAGGATTTGTCAAGTGTCTACTCTCTCCAATGCATGCACAAAAAGCCCAGGTCATAAATTTGTCACCTCTGTCCTAAACCTTCCAGCGCAATTCTATTCTTCTGTCAAAAGTTGTTGTCAAAAGTAGAATCTGCCATTACCTGCAATGTCTTGGAGAAGTATTATCTCTAGTAACTTCTTCATGAGGCCCCCACTCAGGCACACAAGGAAAGCTGCAGGGAAGGGGGACTGGTAGAAGCAGCTTCTTCTTTCTAGCTGGCAATAAACTGTGGAGGTCAATCCAGGCTTCTTCCAAAGGTTGAGCACTGAAAAAGAAAGGAAACGGCCTAACAGTGAGCTTAGAGGGGGCTCCATACTTCCTCCATGAGTAGCGCAACCAGAATGTATAGCTCTTGCAACTGATCAGTAGCTGGAAACACAGAGGAAGCAACTGGATGGAGGAAGAAGAAAGAACTTCTTTCTCTGTTTCTCATGACCACTCTGGTGGAGATTTAGGCTTCTGGCACACTAAACATATATGACAATCACTCTTCATTTATCCCTTTACTTTCAGTATCACATCAAAGATACAGAACAAACTTTCAGGAATCCTATCTATAAAGCATTTTCTTTTGGACACAGTAATAAGCAAGGGTATCATAATTAGTAAAATGGTGGAAGTCTGCTATAAATTTCTTCAGTGCTGTGTTTCTGGCATGGAAATCAGCCAAGTAAAACCCCAATTTCACATTTAATTAATCCCAACCAGCTCTCTGGTGGACCATGTTATAAAATACAAATAGAAGCTGATTAAGTTACTAATTACCAAAGCAGGTTATAGGAGTTAGGATTTTAAGCCAACTCCAATCAGACAGATGCATATTATTGGCAACTGGGATTTTAAATTCTTTTCTTTTGGCAAGTCATGTGTATTTCTAAAGAATATTAGATTGGAATGGGCGGTGTTTCCACTCTCACCTATTTGGAAACATCACAAGGAGACCAAATTATATTATTTATTTGCCTACTATAACAGACTGGATTAATGAGTATGCCAGGAGTTCATGCTAAGGAGCTCATCCAATGCAGAGTGACCCACTCCCAATTTCTACACACTTTAAAAACTCCATCTTAAATGTGTGTTTAAGTTGTGTAGATACTGAGTTTTTAAGGTAGCAATCATCTTCAGAGGTAGCAATTGTCTTCAGAGTTCCCAATTTGTGCAGAAACGAGTGAAGGTATTTATTTCCATGTGGGATGGGAACTGTCTGATTCCCCCATGTTAGATCATTATAGTGACATTAAGGAGTGGGTGTTCCTGTAGATGGTCTCAAAATGAGCCTCAATGCTCCTCTTCTCACCAGTAATACTCCTGCATGAAACTTTTATCATAATTTATTTTAATAATTTATTCTTGAGAAATTGAGCTATTTCGATACATCATCATTTTGTTGTGGCTATATTTTCCCCAGTTTTAGACTTATATTTTTGACTTCCACAATTGCAAACTTTTCCTTTAAAAAAATGCGAATGGGTGGGAATCCATGTGACAGCTCAGAATTTGGAGGATTACAGTAGAATTGGGCAAAAGTACATTTAGTGTGATGGGGGTGAATATATTATCCAATGTTCTTATAAATGGAATGGAATGCTATAGTAAGAAGACATTTCCCCTGTCTCCACCCCTTCCCTCATGGGATGAGGTCCTAAGAAATACGTATTTGATGGAAGGAGTTGGTTAAATGCAGGGTGCTACAGTTCTTTGAGGTCTGCATATGTAATCCAATTCATATCAGTCCACTGCACACCTGCCCTAAATGCATAGTGTAGGGAGAAAATACTGGAATGTCAGGGTATGATTTTAGGTCTTCTGTGAGTCTTAAGGGGTTTGCTAGATAGCAGGTGGCTTGCATTGTGATTTATACAAACTGATGCTCAGTTCATATAAGTATTTCCTCAGGAGCAGAGAATAAATCTTGAAAAGGAGAAGATCTTTTGAATGTTTATATTTATATGCACTTACTTTGTTTCTAATGTGTATTGCACTGATTTTCAACATACCCTCCAACATTTCATAGATGAAGACTAGGACATGTGTAGGCAAACATCAATAAGCTTTTACTGGACTGTGACTAATTCTATACAAACATTCACTCACAGTGGACCTGATGTAATAAGTGGTAAGTACTGTTGGCCTTCGATGTCCATAAATTCTGTAAACATGTATTCAGCAACCCACAGATTGCTTAAAAATCTGTGGGTTTTTAAAAATCTAAGAAGGAAACCTTAATATTTCCTATTTTATATAAGTGACACCATTTTACTATGCCATTGAATATAATGGGATCCGAAAATCCATGAATTTTGGTATCCATAGTGTATGTGTTAGTTACAACTGAATCCCAGCAGATACCAAGGACTCATTGTATAGCATTACTCATGATGAACACGTATGGGAACTAACTGTAACTAACTCAATTTCAATCTGGTGTTTATACGATGTACATCATGTACTAATGTGAGAGTATATATTGTATTTCCTTTTTGTATGGTTAAAAGATTTTTTACACAGCCACCTCAGATTACTTTCTTCAGGATACCAGTGTGAAATAGAGGTGGAATACCTTAGGAGACTGAGTCTCCAGTTGTTATGGGCTTCTATTTTGTTCATTATTCCTACATCTAGAGGGGAAAATAACACCTCCTTTTGTTGAGAAATATAATTAGGCAGGTGTGACAGCATCTGCAGTGCAATAGGCATAAGTGCAAGAACACCATGGTAATCATTTCGCGAAAGAAAACTCTTGATGTGTAAGTAATGGCTTCCACTGATAATTAACAAGCCCACATTGAGGATTAATTTTAGCCTTTCATGCTAGAACTGAGAGGGATTTTTTTTCACAGGGCAGGCTCACACAGATGCTGGAGGAAAGGCCTATTGGGATTGTTAAAAATGACTCTGGAAGCAAACATCTAATTTCCTCATGAAACATAATTTAGCACAGATCCCAAATATTTCACCATCCATCTTGGGAAAAAAAGATAGCTCTAATGACTTGTATAGCAGTTAACATACCATTCACACTTCTTCATATGATGGTGGACATACAAACATTTAAAGGATTTAAAAGAATGTGTCCTCAGGTGGACACATTCAAAATTGGTTGACTGTGGGATGGGGCCCCTGGTCAGGGAGATGCTAAGAAAATAATATTGTATTATTTGATTCTGTATGCATGCAGAGAAAGCAGCAGCTCTAGTGCTGGATACAGCACTAAAGTGCTGGATTGAGGAATGAATAAGATTATTATATCTGTGGCCACTAAAATAGAATTTTTTAAAAAATATTTTGATTTGCCTAATATTTTACAGTATACAGAATGTAGCTTTTCTTGTTACCATTTTCTTGTTACCATTTCTTGTTACTTTTGCACATGAAGGTGGGTCTTTATTGGTTTTTCAAAGACAGAATACACACTTCTCTGTTAATATTATCTTTTCAACAAATCATTCTGCCATGAGGAAGCATGCCTATTGCCACCCAGTTCCTATTACCAACATGACAAAATATGTTATAACATAAAAGTCAACAAAAGATGACAGGATTAAGGATAAATTATGACTTTCACATGAATGAGGGTATATGCCAGCAGATTCGATTTTTGGTGAATCAAAAAACTGACAGAAACAATGACTGTCAGAGCTTCAGATATAATCAGGCTTCATTTGGTTTTGGGTTTAGGTCCATTCAGTGTAATGGGATTAAATGTGATTCACTGTATATATTTATAGAATAATTCCATTGGAACAAACATGTTGTTCAGAAAGGAATCAGGCTGTCAGTTGTGCATAATTTTGTTCATCGCATCCGAGCCCATCAAATGGCATGGATGGTGTGTTTGTTTAGTCAAAGTTACTACAGGAAGGCCACGTGGAAAATTTAATTATCATGCCAAATAACGGCAATCTTTACACATCATCATATTTTTATTTGTGTGATGCATTTGCAGTCTCTCCATTGTATTACAACATTAACATAATAGTTAAATATTAAATGAGTCACTAGACCAACTCAAGCAGATACTACTTGCTGTCTTGTTTAATTACTTATTCACAATTTGAGATACCTCATCATTTTCAGGATTTCTTTTTGCAGTGTTGTTGTTAATGAAACCATTCCAGTATGAAAAAAGTCTATATATGAGTGGGCTTCATTTCTGCATATGTCTGACACACCTACCCACACATGGCCCCACTGAAGAAAAGACTACAGTATTTTAAAGAAGTGTTAAAATAATCGGCTCAAGAAAAGACTAGCGAGCTTAAAAATGCAGAACAATACCACATTGATGATGAAGAGAATAGCCTACAAGCAATTATAACAAAATAGTTATAAAGGAAATGATAGAAACTACAAGAGGTAGATATGCAGAGTAAATATGCAATTAAACTGATTTGGCAGGGATAGTCCTGAATGATCCTCTGCCAGGCCCATAGCCAGGATTTCGATTCGGGGGGGGGGGGGGGGGGCTGAGTTTGTTTTTTTTGGGGGGGGGGATGAGTCTGAGTGAAAGAGAGTCTACCCTAGCAAACCTTTTGTATCGTCACCCCAATACCCCCATGCATATGGGGTATATTGAGTATGGTGATCAGATCATGATATGAATAAACATAACAGTTTAAATAATGCACCAGAAAGGCCTTTTTGCAAACCACCATGAGAATTTTTTGGGGTGAGGGGGCTGAAGCCCCCCAAGCCCCCCCCCCCCCCCCCCGGCTACATGCCTGTCCTCTGCCTGTCCATTTCTCTGCTGTCCTGAAAATGTCTTAGTTTCTCTTTCCTCCATTTATTTTTCCTTTTTGACCTCACATTATTTCAGCTGCTGCAAATTTAGTTCAAAATGTAAAAGTATTTTATACACAATTAACTCACTGAGTGGAAAGGAGAGGATGAATCTTTTCCTTCCCAGGGGGCTCAAGAAAAAAAAAAAGATCAACCTCTCCATAGAATGAAGAACATGTTCTTCATTAATAATACTTGCCATCTTGATCACTCACCTATGTATTTTGGCTTCATTTGACATGGTTTCATCTGTGACATGTTGGAGTGTATGGGTGAAGTGACCTGCTTCGTATAGCACTGTAATAAAGAGGTGGTGGAGGAGGAGAAGGAAGCAGATATTTTAACTGAAGACAAGAACCGTGTGAGTAATGATTGAGACATTTTCACATAATAATGTTGGCAAAAGGACAGTGTTGGCATTAGGGCTACGCTTCAAGAAGTAAGTGTTTTGGGCCTACTTTTTTCTTCCATCTAGTTTGCAAACAGGAACAGATGTCATTCTTTGATGTTAAGATTTTTTTTTGCTTTGGAACATGAAACATAGGGAAATAGATAAATATAAATGACTGGAATTACTGAAAATTCATAACATAATGAAAATGTTCTGAGCATCAATGATTCAGCAAATCTGGGTGCCACAGAGATAAAAGATTATGAATGCTGAGTCATGAACCCCTATCCATTTTATGAGTAAACCATGAATTGAAAACATATGAAGACCAGGGGGCAGCTTGTGGGAATCTGCTTGTCTTTCCCTGACAACCATGGATGCAGTGGCAACTAGCATATTTCATTTCTATGCAGCAGTGCTTCTGATGTAGGGTTTTGTCTAAATGTTTAAGCATCTAGCCATAGTGTGGAACCTATTTTGAACTTAGAGTTCAAAAGCTCCTTTAAAGTTTGGCCTGAACCTGGGGTAAATTCTTTCTCATACTGACCAATCACTACTCTGCTTATGTCTGTATAAGGTGAAGCTTTGGCTTTTCCTGTTTTCTGGACCTCTAATGGGGTTTGATTCTACAATGCAGAGGAAACCTACATACTGATAACTCTACTAATGACAAGTTTTCTTCTCCAAACATCTATGTATGGACCTTGGGCTAGGGAACCATCTGCTCAGTTTGACTAGTGTGGTGTCAGTCCTAACATTGTAGTCACTAAGTGTGCAGCTTCATCTCTAAAGCTCTTACACATCGTGTAATACATATGGGAGTGTGCATGAGCAGCTACAGCAAACAAGTGGAAGAGTGCAGTTACATCTGTATTACTCAGTTCAGTATAACCCAGCCACCTTGAATTGATGTTTCTTGTAGCAAACAATGCTCTTTTGGAGAAGAGGCACACATACTTCTACATATTGCCTTTGTGGTTTGTTTTGTCCTGCAAAGCTGTGCAGAATTCTAATCAAGTAGACGTTTACTCGAAGGGTATGAGTTAGAATTACATTTTGCATTGTTTCTTCCATAAGGATGTTACTATAATAAACCCTGATATGATGTATTCCTATAGGACAAAGAGATGACTCACACTCACACTCTCACAGAAGTGCTTAGTGCAACAGGTGTGATTTTATAATGGCAGCTGTACCATAAGTTGACATTTCATTAATTGTCTGATGTGGGTGAGTAAAATGTTATCCCCATTGTGTCAGGTACTGTATTTCATCCTATCATTTACACGTGTTTCTTTCTTTTCTGGCAAGTCTCCAGAGACTGGCAGCTGATGGCTTAGGGACCAGTGCTGGTCTATGGATCACCACTTTGAATGGCATTGCTATAAATAACATTTCTCCAATCTTCTGTTTCTCTTTCTGTTGCTGCCTGATGAAATATGCAATATTAGGAGCCTTGGCAACTAAGCAAAGTTATTCTTCTTTCACTAATGAGCCTAGTAGAATGGAATTGAAATAAATTAATTTTATGTCAGAACAATTCATAATCATGCTTTGAGTTGTACCAGATCCTCCGAATTATCCCTCAAGATGACACAATGAAGGACTGGTGCCTGCAATCTGTTTACCATTATTTCAATATTCTGATAAATTGGAACAAGTGTTTTCAAAGTTATTGGATTATTCAACACTGAAACTGGTCTGGTGAGCTAAATCCTTCAGTGCAGTTCTAATAAGAAGAGTTGCACCATCAGAGATGGTGAATGAGAAAGATGAGCTGCTGTCATACTGAAGTATGTGAAAGCAACTAATGAGTGATTTTGGATGAGGCCCAATAGTAAAGTTAAACAAAACTATCACTTTTGCAACACATCAAATGCCATTTTGTGGTGCCTGTCTTTCATTCTACCCCAATTCTGCCATAGAGCAAACTACTGTATCTCATTGCGTAACAGTTAGAGTTTTTATTCCTTTTTGAAAATTGGAAAAAAGGGTTGTGACTATTATACAATTAAAAAAATACCCTGCTGTAAACAGTCTAGCTAGGTTTCATTTCCATATGTATTGCTGTGCTATATAAACAGCAACTTTTCCTGCCTTCCTGCCATCTTTCAGGATTGATAGTTCTTTCATTCAGTCATTCACTCAACTGCATGCCCACCTGCCTTCATGTGAGTGAATGAAAAACCTCCATGCCTGAAAGTGGGTGGGCAAGCAAGGCTGTTGTTTATGTAATGCATCAAGACACATGGAAGGGAAGCCTAGCAAGACTGTTTACAGTGGAGAGGCTGTCCTCTTCTGATGGCTATACAGTTTGCTGATCATCTGTCAGCAGTACATTGTGGCAATGAATTAATGATGTATTATGCGATGAAAGCAAAAATACTGATTTTGGACCCCAAAAATGGGGTTGTGACTAATACGCAGTTGTAAGAAAATGCATTATATACAAAAACCAACCACATTCTTACATCAGTGCTGGATCACATTGACTCTAACTGTGAAGGATTTAATTTCTTGACTGCTTATGAAATCCTTACAGCAAGCATTTCCAAACTGTGCCCCATAGAGCCCAAAAGGCTCCATGGATGATACTGAGGAGCTCCACAGCACCATGCTGCTTCCTGTCTCCTCCTCTTTCTTCCTCTTGAGAATTATAGGAAAATAAAAGTTTTGAGCTACTAGAAACAACATCAGCAATAGTGTCCTCCTTCTTTCCCCACCTCTCTCACTGGCCAGACTATTTTTCTCACTTCCCATATCCCTTGCCCCACACTTCATTTTATTCCAAAACCCTATTTCCCTTCCACCACTCAGAGTATGATTTGATTGTGTTTTTCCTGCATGGCAGAAGGGGGTTGGACTGGATGGCCTCTGGGGTTCCTATTATTATTGTTATTATTATTATTATTATTATTATTATTATTATTATTATTACAAAGGCTGGGTGGCCATTTTTTGGGGATGCTTTGATTGTGCTTGTTCTGCATGGAAGAAGAGGGTTGGATACTAGCTCTAGGGGTTAAAATGGTTCTTCAGTTTAAATATTGTATTGTTCTTTCTTTCCTTTTTTTTTGCACTGTGTGAATTGGTTCACACAAACACTCTTCATCCATCTGCCACTGGCCTGGCCCAAGCCACACATACACACACACACACATTATATATAGTGTAATATAATATATAATATAATATAATATAGAAACATTACTTGGGGCTCCACGGCTGAAAAAGTTTGAGAACCCCGGACTTACAGTATGGAGTCAACTACTATTGAGTCAAGTCTTTCAGGGCCTAGCTCCACTCGGCAGCAGGAGGAACACAGGATATAAATTGTCTTTAAGCTGCTGCCCTTAATAAGAAATAAGATCATCTTTCTTTTTGGAGGCTTGCCTTGCACTGCAAAGAGCCTTCTGGCTCAGCTGGCAGTTTGCATCCCATTAGTATGAATCCTATTGGTAGTTCCAATTAGAACAGACATATCAATTGATGTAAGTAGTGGCTCCACATTTAATTCATTCAATAAGCCTATAACAATAAGCCTATAGAATTATGCATTGATTGTGCAACCAACTCTGGCAGTTAAAGTGTTGTCAGATTACTTTATCATGATGTATTGACTGATCACTATTATTTCCATACGATTTCTGGGTTTTGGTACCAAATTTATCTTCAAAGTGGCTTTCTTTATTAAGTGGTCCCTTTTTTCATGTCAGAAGCGACTGAGCAATGTCCAATTCTCTCTCACACCAGAAACAACTTGCAGTTTATCAAGTCTGAAGATAAGACAACTGAGATTCTTTTTCTTGCCTGCGAGGATTTGGAGTCTTATGTCTAGGTGGAAATATGTTTTTCGGGAAGTGTACAGGTATGCTTCAGTTAGCAAAGTAGATGTATTCCTGGACATTACTTCTTTAACAGAAAATTACATTAATTCTACAGTGCAGATGCACCCACAGACTATCTGACATCAGGTTTCAGTAGGGTGTCAGCAGCAAATACTGCAAATATAGGTTTGCTTGGAAAGAATGGGATTTTACTCTAGTCAATCCTAATCTAGATGTTTGTGCCTGTTTACAACAGTGAAAGAAAAGCAGCAGTTGCATCCAGAATTCATTACTGAGGATGCAAAACAGAGAAAGGAGGACTGTCACTGAGTCACTTACTACCTGTAGCATGTTTTTAAAAGCATAAATCTATATGTTTGGCTACAAAACTGGAAACCAGATGAAAAGTGAAGGCAGGTAAAATAAAAGTAATGCCTTTTAGAATAAGCCTTCAAATTGACTTAGAAGGTTAAAATATTCTACTTATGTGAGGTTTATCAGACCTTATTTCATTTCATGTGTGTATATTATTAGCTTTGAATATTAGTTACTAAGGCCCTCATCAGATGAGGAAAAAGCCCCATTCTAGGACACTGCTGAGACATAGCCAGGACAGAGCCTGCCAGAGCCCATCACATGATGCAAGGCTACTTCTGGCAGTGCTCCATCCTGGCTCTGTGCATGCTGCATCTTGAAAGTGTGCTAAGAGGCAGTCCTGAAAACATGAGTTACTGACTACCCGTGTTCTCATTGCTCAGGAGACAACTGGGTGTTTGATGTTTTTACCATCCTTGTGGGAGGCTTTTCTCATGTCCCCGTATGGGGAGCTGGAGCTGACAGAGGAAGCTCAATCTGCTCTCCCTGGATTCGATGCTGACCTGTTGGTTTAACCCTTTGCTCCACCAGGGGCTCCCTGAAACCCCAATATGTGTCCTGTAAAACTATATACTTTCTGTATATATATAAGTTCTTCATTTTATTTTATACAAACTGTTTCTTTCCTATCATTCAAACTGCCAGGGTGGATCAGAATAACTCACTATTTAACAAAAAAACAAATGGCAATGAAACAGTTCACAGTAAGAGATGATATAAAAAATGAGAAGAGGTGGAAAAGCATCAAAGTATGGCCTATATTTCACTGAGCAAATCCTAAATAGTCTAATAAAATTTCTTGTGTAGCATTGTGAATTATTTCATCTAACATTTAATCCATGGATTGTTCTATTTGTTGTTTTAGTTGAATGCCTCTTGAAATAGCTTTTATAGTGTATTTTAATTAACAAAGGAACTGTTCTTCATTTGTTTGTTCTTCATTCTGTGGCAGAGGTCAAACCAATTGAGAGGATCACATAGATTTTGAAAAGTAATTTGATTACGTACTTTCCTTTTAACTTGTTTTCTACTGTTAATCATTTTAAATGTTTGCTACTCTGTAAATACCAATTTGCTGTAATTAACCATGAAATAATGAAACAAATGAAGTCTGAAATAGTCTCACCACTGGAAGAATCTTATATTCTCCTACATATGTTATAAATGATGCCAAGGAAGCTTGATGTTGCTGAATGCTGTGCAATTCAAAATGGATTTAGAATGCCCGTTCTATTTCTCAAGTTTCAGATCTATGCTGGTACTAGCAGTCCCCTGCCACGTGTTGCTGTGGCCCAGTCTGGTGATATGGAAAATAAAGTAATTAGAAAGTGCTGGTTTCTAATATATGTAATGTCTTTATGCTTGTGGGTAAACAGGATTTCTTGATGTTTCTTTGACAGTGTTGACGTAGAGATTGTCTGGTTTGCCTACTCTGGAACATGCAACATATAATTGCCCATCTTTAGGAGTCCCTTTCAAATCTATAATACTTTATCTCTGTGTGTGTTAATCATATCTATCTATATCTATGGCTGGATGGCTCTCTGTCAGGAGGGCTTTGATTACGTTTTCTTGCCCTGGTGAAGGGAGTTGGACTGGATGGGCTTAAGTACTTTCTGTTGGTCATGGGGGTTCTGTGTGGGAAGTTTGCCCCAGTTCTGTCATTCATGAGGTTCATTCAGAATGGTCTTTGATTGTAGGTGAACTATAAATCCCAGTAACTACAACTCCCAAATACCAAGGTTTATTTTCCCCAAACTCGATCTGTGTTCATATTTGGGCATATGGAATATTTGTGCCAAATTTGGTCCAGATCCATCATTGTTTGAGTCCACAGTGCTCTCTGGATATAGGTGAACTACAACTCCCAAACTCAAGGTCAATGCCCACCAAACGCTGCTAGTATTTTGGTCATGGGAGTCCTGCATACCAAGTTTGGTTCAATTCCATCGTTGGTGGAGTTCAGAATGCTCTTTGATTATAGGTGAACTATAAATCCCAGCAACTACCACTCCCAAATGACAAAATCATAATTTTTTGAGTGATGTAGTGAGACGTTTTGTTGCCAAATTTGGTGTGATTTCATTCATTGGTTCTTTTGTTTTTAAGGTACTCATTATGCACAGAGCATTTTATATATATATATATATATATATATATATATATATATATATAGATTAATGATAATTCTTTTCCCTGCATGAATCCATTCATGGAGTCCCTACTATTACTACAGGCATGTGAGGGTGGCAATGAAAACATCAGTTATGTTAATTTATTCAGAACATATAAATGATTTAAAAATTAATATCACACCCAATTTTTGTGCTTTGTTAGAGTAGAAAAAGGGTGCTACTGATTTTGTGTCCTTTAACCCATCCAGACTCTGTGGGCCATCCTTTTTCAGATCAAAAGAAGGGAATGAATGCCTCTCCTGGAAGCCTCTGCTTTATTTTTTAAAAAAATCTCCAGTTTTGAGAACCAAAAATAGGCCTTCAACAAGTTCAAAGGGTAGGAATGGTGCTTTTGTGCTCCACATTTTGCCCACTGTGCATATTTTTCTGCTTAGACAAGAGTAAAAGAGATTGCATCCTCCTCCTTGGGGTCGCATCCTGACTATACAGTTCTGGACCAAGATTCAGTCCTGTGAGAATACTGTTTTTACACATTCATGGACTGCACTCTCTGAAAAGCAGCCATAGCATAGTGTTGTTTGGCACTTAGGCACTCTCTGATCACAAGCTTTTGTACTGCTGTTCCCTTGGTTCTTCTGAAAGATTGCAGTGAGGAAGAAATGGCCCTGGATCATTCCAAGAGAAGAATTTAAAAGAATTTAAAAGGCTTGGAATTCATAGTAATCAGTGTGGTCCTTAGGAGGATCCAAGGTCAGAAACCTAGCCCCATCATAGTTCCTAACAGAATGCTAGCTATGATTAGTGAGGATGGTAATATCTGATGAATGTAAATGGTTATAAAGATTAATTGATAATACGTGTCTTTGATTTTAAACATATCTCCCAACAGTGTTGAAAATTATGCACTGTGTTTTTATCTGCAATATTTTTAATTATGTGTAATGTGTTTTCCACCGTTTTAACTATCTGCTTTTAATAGTCTGTTTCTAATGCCACATTTTTGCTAACATCTATTTTAAATTATTGTAAGCCACCTTGAGTCAATTGGCAGGAGAAAGGCAGAGTATGCACTTAATGATTTAATGAATAGGTATAATATAGATGAATAGAGGTTTTTATTTGGTAAAAACAAGAAAAGAAAAAAGGGAGAAAGAAAAAATATATGATTTTCCATTGTGGATTAACCTGCAAATTTCTGATGACTGCATATAGGTAATGTGAAAACAGTGCAATGACAAATGAAATAGTGCAATGACAAATTAAAACAGCTGCAGACTACAATATTGGATCGCATGATTTTAAATAATTGGTTTAAAGGATTTATTATGTTTTAATTATTGTTTTGATGCTTATGTTTTTATTATGTGTATTTTGGCATCTAATTGTTGCCTATTTTTGTAAGCCACCTTAAGTCCCCTATGGGGTTAAAAGTGGGGTATAAATACAGGGTTAGTCAAAATGAATAGGCCAATAAGAAAATTAATTTTAGACGAATGTATGTTTATTGTAACCAAACTACAGCTACGTATCGACAGATAAATTATCAAAGTTTTGTCTCACCTTCAGAGATGTTCGATATGGGCGCCCCGTGTGACACGGCAGACGTCCAAGCGATAGTCCAGTTCATTCCACATCCGTTGCAGCACATCCGACGTAATGGCATCGAATGCAGCACATATGCGCTGTTTTAAGTCGTCCAAGGTCAGCGGTAATGGAGGTCGGAACACAGTGTCTTTCACATACCCCCAGAGAGAAAAGTCGCATGGTGTGAGGTCGGGGGACCTGGGGGGCCACAGGAGGAATGGAAGATCAGTCACTCCAGCACGGCCAATCCAACGTCTGGGAAGGTGTTCGTTGAGGTACTCGCGTACACTGTTGTGCCAATGCGGAGGGGCACCGTCCTGTTAGAATACGAAATCGGGCACTTTCTCTTCTAACTGTGGCATCAACCATTCAGACAACATGTCAGCGTACACTATGCCTGTTACGGTTTTCTCCGCGAAAAAGAATGGGCCAAACACGTGACGGTTGGTTATTGCACAGAAAACGTTTACCTTCGGCGAATCCCTTACATGTTCCAATACGGCATGAGGATTTTCAGATCCCCAAAAGCGGAGATTATGCCTATTGACCTTCCCGCACAGGTGAAACGTTGCCTCGTCACTGAAGACCAGTCTGTTGGCAAAGCCTTCCTCCTCTAGTCTTCGCTGCATTGATTCGCAAAAATCGTGTCGTTTCGAATAGTCACCTTTTTTCAAAGCCTGCACCATTTGCAATTTATACGGCTTGAACTGCAAACGTTTGCGTAACACGCGCCACACAGTTTTTTGCGGAACGTTCAATTCCATGGAAACACGATTTGTCGACTTCTGGGGACTTCGTTGAAAGGATGCACGAATGGATTCCACTGTGTCTTCGGAGACACGCGGTCGTCCTGTGGTTTTACCCTTGCATAAGCAGCCCGTCTCCTCAAATTGCTTTACCCACCTCGCAATGGAATGTCGATGAGGTGGTTCCTTGCCATACTTGGCTCGAAATTCTCGCTGGACCGTAATTACTGACATTGTTTTAGCAAATGTCATCACACAAAACGCCTTCTCTTTGCCTGATTCTGCCATTTTGAAAACAGCGACTCCTAGCGACGCCTAGCGGCATTAACGTACATGTGTGTTGCTCAAAAAAAACTTTGATAGTTTATCTGTCGCTACGTAGCTGTGGTTTGGTTACAGTAAACATACATTCGGGTACAATTAATTTTCTTATTGGCCTATTCATTTTGACTAACCCTGTATAGTAAGTAAATAAATAAATAAATAAAATGTCCACTCTTTTCCTTTATACATTTGATCTTTACATATTCATAAAATTGTTTACATTTGTAGCCTTAATTATCTCTCAGACATCATAATTAGTGGGGGATTCTGAGAATTGTGGACCAAAAATAACTTTCCTGAGTTCTGAGTGTGACTTGTTTTGGTGGGATAGGAATGCTCTGGGTATCAGTAATCGTATTGGCATTTTGATGGATAGAAGGAGAAAGGAGATTGTATGCATAGACCTTGCTACTATGTGCCTTCAGCACAACTTCTGAAAAAGCCTACAGGTTTATAAAACACTATTACAAGTTCTTTCTAAGTAATAAGGTTATGCACATACACACTGCACACAGCTGCTGTTCTAGAATTTACCGTATGCTGAATGCATGAAAGAATAAGATGGATAAATGTGATCCTGCTTCCCATCTGTGTATGCTCTTTCTTATACAAAGAGGGGGCTTTATGGTTTGATGGCTATAATGGACAAAGTTGGTCCTTTACTTGAGTTGTTCTGTCATTTATTGAATTGTTTTTTATTTGTTTTAATATTATTGTCTGGCATTGAAATGGCATTGAGGTAGGCTTATTTGTTGTAAGCCTACCTCAGGGAGATGGGGTGGGCTATAAATAAAGTTTCATCCATTCATTCAGTTTTATTTTGACATGCTTTCTCTGAAAGCATTACTCACTATAAGGAGGTCATTTTCCATCGCTTTCATGAGAAACTAATGTGTTTCTTAGACCTAAGAAGATGTCCCTTTCCTAACTGGCACTTGTGAAATGGTTAGAAAGTTTTCATTCATTATTCAAATCGGAACATGATTTAGTAACTCACAACAAGTATTAAAATGACCAAGTAAAAGATTGCAAGATATTAGTATTTTCTTTGTGTGAATCAGCTGACATTTATCAAAGCCAGAAAGGAACTCACAGCATGGAAAAAATAATGCTTTGGGGAAGAAAAGCTGCAGTGGCTTTGAGAAGGATATGTGGGATACATTATTTATTTTCTTTACCCATCAAAGGCCCTATTTCTTCTGTGGTGTTTCACTGCCAAAAGCAATTAAAACCCTTTCACCTTTCCTGGGACAAAAGAAGATTAACAGCTTCCAGGCCTGAACAATATTAAAGAAGACTGTGTCACATAGCAACATCAGCAAGGATAAAGAAAAGAAAAGTTACAGTAGCTCACAATGATAGATATGGCTATAGCTCCATATTAGCACACAGGGATAGCTAGAAATATTTTTCTTCCCTTCCTTAATCAATTATGACCTATTGTTTGGGAATGTACAAGGAAAAAGCCCTAAAATGCAGAAGCTTATTATTATTTATATTTCTTATTATGGGCTGCCATAACCCCCATTAGAAAAAGTTATAAAATCAGTAACATAATGGCATTCTATTGAGCAGTTGTTATTTACCAAAAGTTCAATTTCCACTTATGGTGACCCAATGAAAGAGTGACCTACAAGAGTCCAGGTCATAACTGGTTCAGGTCTGGGAAACTCAGGGTGCTTCCAGTCAGTACTAAATCACGCGCTTTAAGCAGAGGCAAAAAACTAAAAATAAATCCAGGGACTTCAGAAGAGGTCCACCTACAGACCTGTTGGTCCTGGGATTTCTGCCTCCGTTGTCCAGACTTGATGCTTTGTTGTGAGATTTAGAGGCTCCTAAGATAACTGCTGTGGGACTTCTGCCAGAAACTTCGACAGCAAATCACTGCAAAAATTCTGCTCTTTGTCCTGGCCAGAGAAACTGTGTCCTCCAGATGTTTCATGAAGTATCTGCCACAGAAACAAAGTTTACAGGGTAGGACCACTTCTGCCCAATCAAACAGGAACACACACTTTCAAGCAGGAACAGAACTTTGTCATTATTGACACTTTTTAGAGCCTAGCTGCTGGCCCATCTGTCTAAACAGATTTCGTTGTGTACTTGGGCCATCAAACAACAGGATGCTGTTCTTTGGTTATACATGGCTGTTCCTCATTCCTCTTCTTGTGAAAAGATGTACAGCATTGATTCAGGGCCACAAATTTGTCCTGGCCAAGGAAAATGTGCCCTCCCCACATTTCATGAAGTTTCTGACACACAAAGTTTTTGCCTTCTACTCAAGTGTGACCTTCTTTATAGGAACTGACCAATTAGGAGCAAACATCTAATATCCAGGAACAAACCCAGATTTAAAAAGTCCCATGATTTCTGGTTGCAGGGGCATACAGACACTGGAGATCTACACCTGGATTCCCACACCTGGAAATCATGTCAGACTACACAGAGAAGCCATTGAAATCCACAAGCATGTGGACAATTTCAAAAGAAAGGAGGAAACCATGAAAATGAACAAAATCTGGCTAACAGTATTTAAAAACTCTAAAATTACAACAGCAAAACAACAGAGAGGAAACAATCTGGGACATTTAATCACCTCTCAACAAAAGATTTCTCCAGGCACTAACAAGCCACACCAAACAACAGCCGGGCCATCAAATGCTAATCAAGGTGGTCAGTTGAAACTAGCTCCAGCAGACAATAGTCCTTTATCCCACCATCTGTGGACTGACCATCTGTGGTCAGTCCACAGATATATAAACCCTTTTTCCTAGTTCCAACAGACCTCACTACCTCTGATGATGCTTGCCATAGATGCAGATGAAACGTCAGGAGAGAATGACTCTAGAACATGGCCATATAGCCCAAAAAAACCTACAACAACCCAGTGATTCCGGCCATGAAAGCCTTGGACAATGTGTTTGATTGTTACAGCATGGGTAATGCCTGTGAATGTCATAATGTAACACCTAAGGGAGTGTGGTAATGGGTGAGTCATAACTATGTGAAGGTTATTGCAGAGGGGTTGCCAGTGCCCTTACTGATGTCCTATTAGCAGGTGGCTATATAAGGAAGATGAAAGAATCCATCTTTCTCTCTCCTGTGTGACTTGGGTGTGAGTATCTGCTTTTGTTGTATGTGACTATTTGATGACTCTAATTGTTTGCAAGTCAAGGAAAGTGAATCTGTGTGTCCTGTTTATACATTTGTATATATTGCAACAGTAATTAAAGCCCCCAGATATTTTGGATGAAACCCGAATCTATGAGTTTACTAAGCAGTGTGTATAATGAGAGACCTCATTATATGGCTGACAGTGTGGTTCCTCTTAAGGACGAGGCATGGAGCCCTCATTTGCCTCATCTTGCCTCACTGGCTGGCAGGAAAGATTTCATTAAATATGTGGAGGATAAAGTTTCTCTTGCCAGGACAAAGTTTTCACCCTCTCGTCAACTTTCCCCATTTTTTCAGGATAAAAACAACGAGGAGCATATATATATGGCCTAGGAACAAAACTCATAAGAATAACATTCATATTCATATCTGCACATTCAAAGTTTTTTTAAAAAAAACACCAAATTTTTCGGTGGATGTCTTGCTGTGGCCATCTTGCAGGCTTTGAAATCCTATAGTGAAGCAGTAAGTCTGGACATTGCAGGCAGAAATCTGGGACCAACAGGTCTGTGTGCGAACCTGCTCTCAGACCCTGGATTTCTGGCCTACCTATTAAACCCACAGTTTGGTGCTGTCTGGAAGCACCCTGGGGCCAACTTCTAACTAGACTGCACTGAAGGGATCAACTGATAAAGTAACAATATCAGCTTCTTTAAATCTGCAGTAGAGACTGGTTCTTAATAAATGTGGAATATCTATTTATTTATCTATCCATCCATCCATTCATCTATATTCAGATGAAAATATATGACTTCTTCTAAACATTATTGCATTTATTGTATTTACTGAAAATAAATGTGTATTGAAATTAAAACACGATCAAGAGGCAAATGCAGTTAACAAACCACCACTTCCCTCTTGTTTTTACAAAGGAGGAAGGAAAGAGTGGGATTCACAGACTATCAAGAAAACTAAATTATTTGAAGTCTCCCAAAGGCTCTAGCAGAAATAATTCATGTAATCCATCTTCTAGATCCATTATTTTCACTGAAATTCTTTTAGAACCTCTATGCCTCATAAATCTAATAAATCTATCTTGGCAGTTGCTGACATCATAAAGAGATAACAATGGTTCCCTTGAATGCTTAGCTCCTAACAAGAGCAGGGGCAACAACCAAACGCAATTGTTATCATGATGAATGATTTCATAATTCCAATATCTAACTTTTAAGATTTGGGCTTTTCCTAGACTTAGCTTAACCTTCAATAGCATTTAGCTGCCACAGGCCGATCCACATACATAAGTAAGTGGTCAGTGTAGATGACATTCTAATCATATTTATCCCTAATGGGAATAGGGTCCCTTTGTTCCATCAAATCCAAATCCTCAGGGTATTCCAATGGTGACTAAATGAGGATATGGGATTGAAATCTTCCACTAACTCTTAGCAACAAAGAAACAGAATATGTGGCAAATGTTTAGGTTATACTGAACTGCCTCTTCCCTCCCTCCAAGGCCAGAGTAGTGACAGTAGGGATGGGAGGAAGCCTTCTCCCTTCTTCTGGCCTAGGCATGATGGGTGAGGTCTAATCAAGTCCACCTAACACTATGCATAATTTAGGAAATGCTGACAGACTATTAATTGCTTCATGTGCTCAGATTATTTATTTATTGTATCAAGAGTGAACCAAACAGTTGTATTGTATTAAAAAACACAAAGTTTTAAAACTTGGCATTCTATTAAATGTTCTTTGACCAGTAGCTGTCCACTTGGAGTGCCTCTGGTGTTGCTATAAGAAGGTCCTCCATTGGGCATGTGGCCGGGCTAAGACTGCACTGTAATAGGTGGTCTGTGGTTTGCTCTTCTCCACACTTGCATGTTGTGGACTCCACTTTGTAACCCTAAATACTTAAGGTTGGCTCTGCATCTCGTGGTGCCAGACCACAGTCTGTTCAGTGTCTTCCAAGTCACCCAGTTTTCTGTATGCCCAGGAGCGGGTCTCTCATTTGGTATCAGCCATTGATTGTTGCACTTCAGAGTAGAATCACCTTGCTGAAGAACACCAAACTGCTCACAGCCAGTAGTCTTTATGGTTTATTAAAAATAAAAGATAAAAAGTTCTTAAAATCAAAGGTAATGTTTCAAAAGATCAGGATAACATAGCACTTGAAGCATAATCCAATAGCCAAAGCAAGACCCAAGAGAACATGACAAAGTCCTGGAACCATGAACACAAAGACTGCAAGGTAAATCCAGCCTAGCTTAGGCAAACTCCTTAGGTAAATGCGAAAGTTGCTTTGACAAAGATCTAATCTCAAACCCCCGTTTAATACCCTTTGCAAAACATGAAGGTGTTTCTTTGGCCTCTGGCCTCCCTCTTGTTACTCCTTTGAACACAGAATTCCAACCGGGCGGCCCTATCTAAAGTTCCCGTATTATCAAGGTCAATCTGCTCATTAGCAGCCTGTTTTCCTGCTTGCTCATTATCAGGCTGAGAACTAGGCAAAGGCTGCTATCTTCAGTTTCCACACTCTCATGCCTTGCTGTGGGAAACGTCTTCTTCACTGTCTATAGCAGGGACATTTTGAACCAAACTGTGAACCTGAGTCCCATCATCCTTATCAGAAACACTCTGATTCCAGCTGTGTCACAACATTGATTGAGGTTCTGGGTATTAGACTGCCACTTTTGGACTCTCGCTTGCTGAGGTGTTCCAGCGAGTGTCTCTGTAAATCTTAGAAAAGTATTTCTTGATTTAAGTCATTGGCATGCTGACTGATATCTGAACAAGGGGTGGGCTGGAGATGACACTGTCTTGGTCCTTTCGCTATTGGTTGCTACTTCTCATCAGATGTCAGGTGGTGCAATACCAGCTAAACAGTGTAATTTCTCCAGCGGCATTGCTCAGATACATTGTTTAAAAATTAATTGGCATTTAGCAAGTTGCTATCTCTTTTATGTACTTAAAAATCAATTCCTGTTCCTGTCTACATTTTTAGCCTGCAGCCAGCATATGTGCACATTCCTGCTGTCAAACCATTTATTATAAAATGTTTTCTTACCTTCATTCATAACAGGAAATATAGCCAGTAAAAATATTTTAACCTCTGCTCAATTATTTCATAAATAACATCTATAACAATGGCCTAGGTTTTAGGGCATAGCCAAAGACTGAATTTATGCAAACACATATTAATAGCAGTCTGCATTTGACTTAGGATTCCATTCAAATATGAGACATAAAATAATATCTATTGGTAATTTTCAATTCATCATCTTCTATTATGAGATAAAAGGAAAATGTATATGTACTTAGCAAGGTCCAATTCCATTATTGTTTCTTTACTTCAGCTGTGTGTGTTGCTGATTGAATTGCACAAACAAGATATTATATATTCCTTTTTGTTTTCTCTTGAAAAAATGAACTCTTTTTTATACTTCCCTCATGTAGTTTTGGAACATTAGCTTTATTGAAAATATGATCTAATTTAACAATTTGGATGGGTGTGTGTGTGTGTGTCTGATAAAAAACTTCCTTGCATTATATAACACAAGAAGGATTGTTTAAAACACAATATTCTGCAATGTGTAAGACAGAGGGGGATATTTTTCTTTTAAGGTGACTTCATTTTGGGGGAAAGGGGTCTCCATCAAAACAATGTGATCACCCACAACTAAAAATTGATAGAGCTAAGAATGTGACTCTTATCTTTGCTCAGTTCATAATGGGAGGAAAAGATATTTGCATCTAGGCAATCCTTTTCTCAAATATATAAAAGTCATGGTTCAGATTACCCCATCTTTTGCAGAAGTAATTCTCATTTTCTAACTGCAAAATAAAATACTCCTTATTGGTGGTTCTTATTGACAAGACAGTAGGAATGCTTTTCAAATACTCTTTCCTGGTACACACTCAAGCTATTGTGCATCTCAGAATGTTGAATAAGGCTATAGAAATACTCAGTCACATCTATACTGACCAGGCAGGTATTGATATGAATTAGACTAATGGCGGCTCCATGCCACACACAATGATCTGGGGCAAAGCTACCTTAACAGCCTTTTCCTGGATTACCTGGAGGATAGCTTGTATTCTCTCCCTGACTAAGGCTCAGTAAGGATGGTTGGGCCAATTGTGAAAAATAACTGATCACTGCTGTCTGTTTCCAGAGCTCCAGTGGCCCAGGGACAGAAGATGGTAGTCCACTGCACACACATCCATCCCCCAACTACCCCAGGTAATAGCAATCCCTGGGCACAGCTTGGGCCTACATCTTCCATGTTGCTTGCCCTGACATCACTCAAAGCAACAGGGAGCACTGGGGAATGGGGAGAGGATGGTGATTTCTTCCTCACCCTCCCTCTCCCCCTCTGTACTCTATCACTACAGCTAATGTCAAAGTGAATGATGGGGGAAAGGTAGGTGCTCTGTTGCAAAATGGGGGAAAAAATCTTCAGGTGTAACACAATATAGAGAACTATAACTTTTACCTAGAAAAATCTTAGAAAGACAGTAGAGAGGTTAAGAACTCTTTGGATGAACTGTATGAAAAGAATATAAGGACAGATAAAGAGAGCTAAAAGGAAATCCAACTATTATAATGTTGTGAACAAAGACCCGGGTCTCATGTTATGCTAAACCAAGGTTTATTGTTACACAGAGTAGCCTAAGGCTCCTGTGCCCTACATTTTCTTCTTTGCCACTCTTGTCTTCTCTAGTGCAATGTGGAGAACAGATGAGAAACTGTCACTTCTACTTTTAACTCATTATGGTTATTTGCTATGTAAAGTGTGGTTTATGTTTAGGGAAACAAGCAAATTTCAGACTACTTTTAACTATATTGGCTTATTTCCCCCAAACCATAGCTAAGACTAACTGTATGAATCTGGGCTGGAACATAGCAGTTCCATGAAAAGGGAAGCAAAACGATTTTCTTTGTGTGGGTAATTGGTTATGTCTTAGAACACAGATGAACTTCACCCCACCCCCCTCTCACCACCCTAAAGTATTTTTTCTTCTCCCATATATAGTGCTAAGCTACAGTGTTAAGTGTTAGTGAAGCTACTATCTGAAAATGATACATTTACAATGCACGTCAATCTTTGTTTTTGTTTGCTGAGTCTATTACATCCCCAATGACCTTACAGAAAGGATGTATAGCAACTGCATTTGCCTCTCCCTCATCTCACTCTTTCCACAAACAAAACAGTTATCCTCAGCTTGACATACTCATATTCATTTCATAATGTATAAATCCTTCCCACATAAAACATTGCCCATTTCTTATTACTCATTTCAAAGAAGTGACATGCTAAAAGATTTGTATTCTCTCTCACTACTGTGCATATTTTCCCTCCTCTCCCTTCCAAGGAGCATGGTCCAAATTAATTACATTTATTTTTAAAATATTTCACCTGGGATGATGACAGATTTGAAGATGAGTCAGGTTATGTTGTCAATATCCTCTGTGTATCTGTGGATTAGAGCTCACTGTAACCATCCATTGCAATGCAACCTGCTCCTCAGAAATGGGGCTCCTGAGACCCCACCCACACTGCCATACAATGCAGTTTGAAACAGCATTATATGGCCAATGTAGACTCATATAATGCAGTTTAACTGCATTGAACTCTAGCAAATTTGCCAGTTGAAATAGACTTTTCATATTCCATATACTGATAACTGTTTGAGTTGCATTATAATTTTTTTTTTTAAAAAAAGAACAAGAACAAATGTTTACAGCATTTTAAAAAGGAGTTTTCTGAAAATGTGTTTTATGTGGCACCTTATGAGAAAAAAAATAACTAGAATATGTTGAGTATTCCTTATCTGGAAATCTAAAATCTAAAACAGTCCACATGGGTGGCTGGGATAATGACATCATGCACAAAATTATTACAAATGTATATAAAATTACATTCAGACTATGTTTATAAGGTGTATATGGAACACAAATGCATTTCATGTTAAGATGTGGGTGTCATCTCCAAGCTATCACATTATAATCTAAATATTACAAAAATCTGGGAAAATCTGAACTTGAAAACACATTAGGTCCCAAGCATTTTGGATAAGGGATACTTAACCTGTGCTTCTATTTATTAAGTATGATTTGGAAAACCTGTGTAAGTATGTTGACAAGAGCTCCTTATTTTTACAGCATTGGGGCTCTTCCAAACTGGCCTATATCCCAGGATCTGATCCTAGATTTTCTGTTTATCCCAGATTATTTGGCAATGCGGACTCATATAATCCAGTTTGAAGCAGAAAATCTAGGATCAGATCCTGGGATATATGGCCTGTCTGAAAGAGCCCCCATTTTTAACTTGCTTGCTTCTGTGTATAGTTCTAAGTACTGGTTACTCAAGACCCACATCTTTCATATGTGCTTGCCAACGTCTTTAAAGGATGTCTTGACCCTATTATCCTTACAGTTTTGTCTGATAGGGGACCCATTCACACTATGGAATTAAAATGTTTTGGTTCAACTTTAACTGCCATGGTTCTGTCTAATGGAAACCCAGGGCCGGAAGTTTAGGAAGAGGCATTTGGCAGCCAAATAAGTCCTCTAGTCCCTCACCAAACTACAAACCCCAGGGTTCCAATGGATATAGTCACTGCAGTTGGAATCATAGTGCTATAACTGTGGAATTACAGTGCTATAATTGTGCAGTATGAAAGCGGTTGCATACTACTCAGATCCAATGATCATCCAGTGTAAATAGGCCCAAGGGCATGAGAGCTGTCTCCTTGACTGTAGGACTGCCTTACAATTATGAGGCCTTAGCAATCTTTTAATTATTTGAGAACACAGAAATGCTGGACTACTCTTAACAACCACCATGTCAGACTACACAGAGAAGCCATTGATATCCACAAGCAGGTAGACAATTTCAACAGAAAGGAGGAAAACATGAAAATGAATAAAATCTGGCTACCAGCATTTAAAAACTCTAAAATCAGGAGAGTAAATAAAGAACAACACTCAAAACCAGGGGAATTCCAGACGAGAAAAATCAGGACCAGCTAATCACCTCCCAACAAAGGATTCCCCCAGGCAGGAAGCAGCCAAGCTTTGAAGCTGCAAGGTTATTCAATGCTAATCAAGATGATCAATTGCAACATTCACACTTGCCTCAAAGAGACAAGAGTTATTCCCCCCACCCTGGACATTCCACAGATATATAAACCCCACTTGCCTAGTTTCCAACAAACCTTACAACCTCTGGGGATGCCTGCCATAGATGTGGGTGAAACATCAGGAGAGAATGCTTCTGGAACATTGCCTGGAAACCAGTAATTCTGTTCATGAAACATAGCAAACCAGTAATTCTGTTCATGAAAGCTTTTGATAACACAAGCTTTTACTGAATTAATGTCTCACTTCTTTTATTGATAACTTTGTTATTGATATATATTTTACTTTATCCATGTTTTGCTATAAGCTACCTTATGCCTAGATCTTGTGCTATTGGGCAGGACATGTTTTAAAACATTTTAAAGAAAGGAATATAATTTGTTTCAATTTGTTTGACCATTATAACATTTTGTCTGTTTACATCTGTATCTGCATCTGCATTTAAGTCTTTACTAATTCTTTTAGCCATGTCAAGCAAGCTGGCTTTAATCCCATTTTGGAGGTTGGTGTGTAAGTCAAATAAAGCAAAATTAATTTATGATCTGCAGAATGTCCTGTGCCCATATTCTTAATGTAACAGAAAATGGCAGTGACAGCAGTGATCACTGCACTTCCCCCAAACTGGAAAAGTTCATATTGGTATTCACTATTCAGTATCAAATAGGGCTATTTTATTTGCAATACTGGAAGAAAGTAAAATACCACCACCCCTCTCCACTCCCCAAAAGCTACCGTTCTCTCTTTATGAATTGAGGTCATATCCTTTGCATTTGCGCAGGAGCACTATTGGGTAGAAAACTCAGTTTAAAAATGACAAACGAATGGATACATGATAACAATATTGTGTCAGCAAAAGAAAAGGAGGTGAGGGGGAAAGCCTACAATGGTGTGGCCTAAATACAAAACGAACCTTTCAAAGACAATTGCAAGCTACCTCTTGACCTAGAAAGGTTCCCATCTCTTTCTTCCCTGACATTAAATTCTATGAAACTTCAAAACCTTCTTCTAGCCCTTTCTTTGCCTATGCCTGTATGGAATTCCTCTTGGCAACGGAAATGCCTTAAGGGCAGAAATCTTTTTCTTCAGTCAAGACTATTTAATAACTGCTTGCCAGTGCATGTGAGAAATACAACATGTCTTCCAATGAATTGGAAGACACATTAATTCTCTTTGCTACTAGCTCCCATTTGTTAAAATTCAGGTGAGAGCCTTATGCATATATGACTATACCCAGTGAAATTTTGTGAGGACATGGTTAAGGACTAGAACTCAGGCCAAGGTCCCGTTGTGGAATTCACTTGTGTAGACTTCAGTTATGCAAGCAATGCACCTTTAAAAAATCATGCAAAGAGAAATCTTGTACTTCTTTGTGCAAATGACCATAGAATTTAGAGATTACAGTTCAGTAATTTGCCCTTAGTTCCCAAAGAGCTGGGGTTCAAAGACAAGTACTCAAGAAATATCTCAGTCCTTCTGCCTTTCAGTTCATGTCTAGTGTGTGGAAATGGGGAGGGGGTCTTGAATGTGATGAATTCCAACAGACTATGTGCATTTCTAGGGAATCATGACAGCATATTTCTTTCTTCAATTAATTGAAGAGGGTAGGTTACTTAGCATTTCCTTCTTTTACAAAGCATTTATCCCAATGTATCAGAATGACTGTTTTTGCAATCCTGCCTGTTAAGAAGCTCCATGACATTCAATGGAACGTGCTCTGCTAAAATATACTATAGTATTGCAGCTCAAGAGTCTCCAATATCAAAATGTTTGGGATTGATCAAGGCCTTTCACCCAGTACTGGTGATGTTAATCAGACAATGGTGTCAACTGTAATGGCCTAAGGAATGTTTCAGCTTTGTGAGACCGGAGGGGGAAAAGACTGCAGAAAACATGTAATCAAAGAATCACAAGAAACATTAAAAACAATTGTTGTGTCATGTACAGTGAAAAGAAGACTCAGTCCTCATTTGTCAGCTGAAGTAACTGTTGAAATGAAAGATTAATGTTTTACTGTCTGAATCTGGAGTGAGCAATCACTCAACTTTCATAAGTTTAATACATATGACGTAATATTAAGAAACACGGGCAGTGCCCATGCAAAAAACCTAAGACTCAAAACAGCAATTTATGACTTTTCAGAAGAGTTCTGTAATACTTGTAAGTGGGTCCAAGTCTTCATTGGTGAGCAACACTTCTCCCCCCAAAAAGCTGGGTTGGTTCAGAGCAGGCATGGTCCAGAGCAGGCATGTAGCTGGGGAGGGGGGGGGGGGCTTGAGGGGCTTCACCCCCCCCCCGAAATTCTCATGGTAGTTCGCGAAAAGGCCTTACTGGTGCATTATTTAAACTGTTATGTTTATTCATATCATGATCTGATCACCATACTCAATATATCCCATATGCATGGGGGTATTGGGGTAATGATACAAAAGGTTTGCTAGGACAGACCCTCTTTCACTCAGACTCAGCGCCCCCGAAACTCAGCCCCCCCGAACCCCCCCTGAAAAAAACTCAGCCCCCCCCCCCGAATCGAAATCCTGGCTACGGGCCTGGTTCAGAGGCTCTTTCCCCAAAGGGGACAGTGAGGGGGTCCAGGTGAGAGGGAGGGAGGGATGCCTAGCTAGATGTCTGGGCAGGGAAGAAGCCCCTCCAGCACATGACCAGCTCAGAGTTAGGCAGAGACCATCACATTTAGGCTTTAATGAGGGCCCTTAATTGCAAGCACATTTGTTTTTTCTGAATTCAGTTTGTTTTTCCTCATCCAGCCCAATACCTCCTCCAGGCATTCATTCAGAGAAGACATGCTATCCTTAGCTGAAGCTGTTTTTGAAGGCATGGAGAAATATATTTGAGTGTCATCAGCATACTGATAACACCCTGCCTCATGCCTCCAGATGATCTTTCCTAGCGGTTTCATGTACATATTAAAATCTTTAGGGATAGAATGGCACCTTGTGGGATACCACATAACAGCTCCCTTTTTGAAGACCAGCTATTCCCAAGCACCATCATCTGCAACTTGCCTGAGAGGTATGACCAGAACCACTGCAGCACAGTATCTCCAATTCCCTAATCCCCCAGGCATTCTAGAAGAATATCATGGTCAATTGTATCTTCAACCATGCATTCATTGAGTGCAGTGTGGCTTTCAACTGATTAATCTTTTTTTATTATCCCCTCTCTTGGGAGTCATCATACTTCAAGTCCATCCAATTCTGAAAATAAATCTCATAGCAATTTTTGAACTTTCTTCAGATTTTCAAACTGTGTCTCTGATTTTCAACCAAAGTTGGAGTATGGTGGCTCTGAATTGGTCTGATTAAAAATGGAACAATTTTCTGAAATGCAAACTCAGAAAACCCAGTCTTTGGATTGGTGGTAAGAAATCATCTCTGGATATAAAAATCCAGCAGAAACATCTTTGTCCTTGTTCTGCTGTGGTTGCAAACTTATGTCACATATTTTCCCACGCTATCAAATTAGTGACCTTGATGATAATTCTTCATCATGGCATTTCCATTGCAGTTAATTACTCAGTATTGCATCCTTATGAAAAGTCTTATCTGAGCAATACATCCCCCTTATCTTATTAAAAGAATTGTGCCATGAGACACACAGATATTTTTCATCCCTGATATCCTATTGGTGGAGGAGGCAACTGGTTCTTCAACCATGCTATATTTCTTCTGGCTGAGTTGTCATCCATACTTTTACTATGTGCTGCATAATTCATTATGCATAGAAAAGCTCAGAACTATTTTCCTTATCTCCCATGAACTCCTCAAGCATTTCAGTAGTCATGAATCACAGATCAGGAATATACTGCACAGGAGTTTCATTAAGTGTGACTTAGACCTGTCACATCAGTAACTGCAGACTAGGGATGCGTAATACAGGTCCTTCATATCCTGTTGCACTTCAACTCTTTAACTTCTCACAATTAGTTGTGCTGGCTATGGATGATGAGAGTTGCAATCCTACAACATGTACAAGGGTGCAGCTGTTTGTCCTTGCTCTTAGATTTGGATAAGAAACCTGGACCCTTCCAGATATTTTGGGCTCCAATTCCCATGAACCCAAGCAACAGTGTTTGGGAGTTGTTGTCAAAAACACTGGAAGGTCATTAGGTTAGGTGACAAGCTCAGCAATGTAGAATGAAACAGAATATAGATGTCAGTAGAGAAATGTCTGTAGTAACAACGTTTGATTCATGTGACGGTGCGAGTGGCGCCACCTGTGTGTAGAACTTTAAAGTGCAAAGGTTTAAACTGTATAACATGCCCAAACTTGCCCAGTTTGTAAATATATAGTTGGATTGATTGGTTATTTATAGCTGTCAATTAATGTTGTTTGCTCCAGTTATATTGCTTCCTCAGCTCAATTGCTTGGCTCCACCTCTTCCTGGAGGAGGGCAGAGCTTTTCCTTTTCCATCAAACTTTCTATTAGATAGATGTGAGAAAGAGACTTGGCTCTAAAGCCCACAATTAAGTTACCTCTCATCACCAATTCTAAGGTTTTTACCCTTGGGACTCATGCTTCATGCCCAGATCACCCTGGACAACATTGAGGAGACCCAAGCACCTTCAAACTGGTCCTTTGGCATCAAAAGGAAGACTCTGTGCCTTCAACATAGGCCATTGGACTGGGAGTTGTGTTTGTTCCGACCTTCACAGCCATTGAGAAAAGAGGGCACAGGAAAAGCTTCTCAGCTGCGAAATCTCCTTGGACCCAAGACAACCAGAGACTGTAATGTATATTTCCTTTACCCCCTTTGAAACTTCCAGCTTACTGTCTTAAAGGGATAACTCTTTGTGAACAATAAAATCTATTTTGAGTTATCTACAGTGTTTAGGTCCTTGGGAGTTCCAGTTCTTTAAAGGAAGGCAAGAAGCAATCCCCTGGGGGAAAGATGTCGCGTCTATGTCTCTTTTACTAAGAGTTATAGCCACGAGGCATGATGGCATAATTCAAGAGATAGAAAGATCTATGGAAAAACACAATGGGTTGTCAGAGACTTTCTTTTAAAAGTCCATCAAATACAATCAAACAAGGCCAGATTACCAAAATCCATTTCATACAATGTAACCAAGAGCGGGTGTTTCCAATCCCCCCCCCCCCCACAAAAATAGGGAGACAAATATAAAACTTGGAAATAACTAGATACAATTGTTAGATTGTTTGTGTTATTTCCTTTTCAAATCTTACCTTTGTATACACAATAATTGGTTTTTTTTTAAAAAAAAACTGTAACCTCTTGTTGTTAAATTACTTTGTGGCTTGGAACTATAATTGTAATTAATTATTATAAAATGTATATCTCCAAGATGTTGCACAAAATTCTGACTCATGCTAGACACTTGGCTTTCTCCCTCTTTCTCTATCCTTTGTCTAAATGAAGAAAAGCAGGAAACTGCATAACTTGGGGGATGCAATAGAAAGAGCAAACTATGTTCCTATACTTATAACTGTAATCCTTTAACAAACTTATTAACAATAGCAAGACTGCTTATAGCAAGGAATTGGAAAAGAGAAATAAATATACAAATAGAAGAGTGGTATAAGGAAGTAAAGAAATTGGCAATAAATGATAAACTGACATGTAAATTAAAAGTTAAAATAGGGATATGGCAACAAAGTGATTTTGATGATGTATGGAGAAATGTTATTGAAAAAGGACTCAAAAAGAAAGATGGAAAGTTACCTCCACAAGAAGAAATGAAATTTTAGGCAGATGATATATAAAAGCAGTGTCTCGGGGGGAGAGGAACACGGTAGTGAGGGATAAAAAATATGTATAAGCGTAAAAATAACAGTAGATGCCAAAAAGTTAATGTATAGTAGATTGGATTGAATATTACATTTATGCCATAAAACAAATTATGTATAACAAAGTTATTGAATTATGATAAAATAAATAAAAATAGTTTTTTAAAATAACTGTAATCCTTACAAAGCAAACCCAAGCAAACATAGCATTGTGCATTTAAATAATTGGATCAAATTTTGCCATAGTCACTGCTGAATGTTTTTATGTTGAATGTTTTTATGTTGAATGTTTTTATGTTGAATGTTTCTATGTTGAATGTTTTTATATTGAATGTTTTATATTGTGTATAAGCTATTTTAAATTGTAAGTCGCTCGGAGCACTTTGGTGGAGAGCGACTAATTAAGAAATAAAGTGATGATAATGATGATGATGATGACATAGCCGCAGAATATCACAAAGTAATGTCTGTATTTTTGAATGTCTTGCTTTTGCAACCATCTAAGGCCCCTTCCACATAGCTGTTTAAAATCTACATTGAACTGGATGGCATTTGGACTCAGATACTCCAGTTCAAAGCAGATATTATGGATTATCTGCCTTGATATTCTGAGTTATATGACTGTGCGGAAGGGCCTAAAAATAAAGAGAAACCAATCAACCCTAGAAACCAAGCTGGAGTTGTTTCATACTTGTTCATTTATGTTAGAAAATGATACTGCCTTATATTCAGTGGGAGTAATTTTGAACAGTCTGGTGAAATTAATTTGTTGTTAAATTCAGCAAATGGATGAATAGCAGTGCATGGACAACACAGCATGCTGAGTCATAATTGGAAAGGATGTGGACATGTTAACACTTTGTTTGTGAGGTGGTGGAAACTAGCTCATTTGCTACTATTCCCCCAGTAATTGCAGTTTGGAAGAGTATGAGCTTTTCTTTTTGTTTTATCCATGGCAAGCAAACAAATAAAGCACAGCATCTTATTTCTAAAGCTAGTTTTAAAATGTAAGAAATGTGAGGCTTTCACAAACAATGCAATATGTGCCGTTATCTCATTTTTAGGGCTATAACATAGTTTAGAATCGCAATGCATGTGACTATATAGCTTCATTTTTATACTAAATGCATATAATGTATTTTGAGTGCAAGTGTTTTGTGACTTATGCATTGATTTATTCTATAAAATGTAGACTCTTCAATCTGGGAGGCAGGACCATTGTCCAAAATCCATTAAGCCTGTGGACTTAGATGACCTCGGAGAGTCAGTCTTATAATAATACTAGCAGTTCTCTAAAACAGTGTTTCTTAGTCTTCTTGATGTTTTAGATTTCATGTCCCAGTAACGCACACCATAAGCCAAGGTAGTTAGATCTTTTGGGATTTGATGTCCAAATTCCCCTAGAGAACAGAAGTTTAGTCTAAAACTGTAACACTAGTTTAATATGGGCAGTTTGTTTCTTAGGATGACTACCAGGTCATCTGTCTGTTATCCAAAGATCTGCCTTCCTACTAGGCAGATCTGAAAAAAGTTGGTAGCAAAGATTTTCATAGACTTGAGTCTACTTCATCAAATTCCTGGAGTGAGGTTCCTGGGAACTGATCCTTATAGCTATGAATGGATAAAGGCAGGAGGGAAGATGATGCTTAAAGTGAGTAGGTGAATGATGGAGAAAGTTATTGGAATGTAGCGTGGTACTGTCTGTGAAGCAGAAAGGAGTTGTGATAAATTGGTCAAGAGGATCCTCAAGAAGATCTTCATGAGGCTTAAGAGTTATCCTATTTATTAAAACAAGAATTCAACAGTTAGCTGGTTGAGAAGCAAGTTTTGAATCCCCATTGTGAATTAAAGAGACCAGACACAAGATGTGGAGAAATAATGGGCCATTTATTGACCTAATTAGAAAACTGGTAATTGAGCTAAGTAACTAGTTGTGGGGGGGGGGGGGGGGGGGGGAAGCACTACAACATGGGTAATGGCATGAGGTCAAGTATTCTCACACTACCTGCCAAGCCAACCACTGGGTGAAGCACAAGATCCTGGGGACATGCCACAGTAATGGTTTGCTATCCCTGCTGGTCATTACTGGAATGCTATCCCTGGGGATCGAGCCTTATAATCCATTAGGGGAGAGGTAAACCTCCCCAAGTAAGCCCCAAAGGAGATATTTTGGGGAACCCCCTAAGCCATAGAACATATAGAGGTCTACCAAAAACTGTTTTGTTGTGTATATGCTACATGCATATTTATGTTATGTTATTTAATGATTTCCTACTGTTTTAAAATACTGGCATTTTTTGTGGGTCAATTTATTTAACTTCAGTTTAACATTAAATAAATCTACACTGACCCATAATCTTGGACTGATCCAGCATGCCAAAAACCAGACTGGCCTCAGGTATGGAGCATACCAGCCTCTGTGGAGGCAAGTTGAATTCATGATCACCTAGTGGCACCAAATGATTTGATGCCACTGGGAAGCCACAAGAACTATCCTTCTGCATGTCATAGCAGTCTCCATTCATGACACAGGTTCTACTTGTCTGCTGTTGCATGGTGTGATGTCAGCTAAGTTGATGAGGCACTGAGGGAGGGGGATGGGGAAGAAGAGGAATCACTCCTTCTTTGACATCACAGTATATGGTGGAAAACAGGTGGGACCTGTGTTGCAGGCTGGGGGGAGGAGGAGAAGGGGAAGGCCATCCCATGTTCCCAGACTTCCTGAGGCTGGGAAAAGTAATATGATAGTAGGGACAGTTGTGACAGATTCTGTTTTAGAGTTACAAACATCTGATTTACAAACTACTCATAGTTAAAAATGGGGGTGAGACAATAGGAAGTGAGAGAAATCTACCCCTTGGAAGGAAAATTAACTCCTGCTATCATAGGGAAAAGGTTTTTTATAAAGAAACAGTTTTATAGAGAGTTGGGATGAGAAATGAATAAAAGGCAAAACATTCTGCTGATACATCCAAAGATTTATTTACTTTAAGCATAGGAGGGTCAAAATATAGAAATTAATCCTCATATATGTAGGTCAGTATGTAGCAATTAATTCTCTCAACCTTGTAAAGAATATTCAAGGCATTGTCGAAGGCTTTCATGGCCGGAATCACTGGGTTGTTGTAGGTTTTTTCGGGCTGTGTGGCCATGTTCTGGAGGCGTTCTCTCCTGACGTTTTGCCTGCATCTATGGCAAGCATCCTCACTGGAGCCCCCGGTGGTGCAGTGGGTTAAACCCCTGTGCCGGCAGGACTGAAGACCGACAGGTCGCAGGTTCGAATCCAGGGAGAGGTGGATGAGCTCCCTCTATCAGCTCCAGCTCCTCATGCAGGGACATGAGAGAAGCCTCCCAGAAGGATGATAAAAACATCAAATCATCCTGGCGTCCCCTGGGCAACATCCTTGCAGACAGCCAATTCTCTCACACTAGAAGCAACTTGCAGTTTCTCAAATCGCTCCTGACACAACAAAAAAAAAAGGGGGGGGGAAAGGTGTCTCTACTGAAGCTGTATCATAAATCCTTGTTTCCACAACAGGACAAATTTTTGAAAATCTAATTAGACTATGTAACAAAGTTTGAAAAATTTTCTGTTCTTGGTTTGAACATGTTATTTCCTGTTTGATTGTACAGTACTTACTTTGAAAGTAGTTGTACTCCAGAAACTTCATTTTTGTGGCTGCCACAAACTATGTTGAATTGGTTGAGACTCTATGAGATATTCACAGAAAAACTATAGCAAAATGTGCTGGAGGATGTCTCACAAACACAAAGTTTTGCAGTTTAATAAACTTTTCCCATTTTTTTTTAATGATAGAACCATTTGGAAAATGGCATTTGTAACCCAGGGACAAAAATTGTGTTACATAGTGTTATCACAGGAACAGAAAGTGAGGTGAAATCTTCTGAACAGAGGCACAGACAGCAAAACAAACACTACAGAGGTGTTAACACTTCCCCATTTTATCCAAATCTTGTGTGTGTGTCTGTGTATAGCTGGAGTTACACTCAAATATACTTGTTCTGGTTGATATACAAACTCAACTAAAGAACAAACCTACAGTACCCATCTCATTCATAACTTGGGGGCTGCCTGTATATCACTCATCCCACATTACTTACTGGAACCACCTTCAATAAGGACTTCATCTCCGGCAGTAAATTGTCAGCATAAGGCAATATCAATCAATAAACCTGTATTTTAACAATCAGAGGAAATTGTGTGATAAATGTCACCATGCTATGACAGAACTTCTATTGATGTGACAGAGTCATCCTGTCAAAGAAATCTGCTGTCACAAGTTCAGTCTTGAAGGCTTCTTTTTATTAATACAAAAGTTTTAAAAAGTGTGGCTAGTTATTTTGTTACCTAAGCCATACAAAATGGGTCTTGTGTTTTATAACGTTGCAATATTTGTACAATATATGTTTCATAACATTTTCAGTCTGAATCTTTGCCCTTAGGATTTGTGTGATGAAGTTGTTTTTTAAGGCAAACAGAATAGAAAAGCCATGATTGCGGATTCCAAGTAATTTCCTTTTGTCTATTCACCAGCTAATAATATTGTAAGAATGGAGAGTGGTGGCCATGTTTGCCTTTCCTAATGTATAAACCCCCTCCCAACCTTTTCCAATAAAATGTGGAGAAGAGGAGCAAATAAGAGCATGTACATGTCACTTGAAAGTAATGTTTTGCCAGCAATGTATACCTTTCTAGATAAAGGGCTACTTGCATCATTTTATTTTAATCCTTAAGCACCAGAATGGGATATTTCAGTCCTCTGGAGTCCTATTTTGTTGCCACATCTAAACACGACCAGATCTATCATGTAGATAGATATTGTATAGCACTGCCTTGTGAATCCTTGGAAACAACTGAAAAATTCAGCCATTTCACATGTACCATTATTTTACAAGCTACCAGGATTAAAAATGATCAATTACACCAGGTATTCTCTAACCTTTTCAGCTGTGGAACTCTTTTTGAAGCAAATGTTTCTCATGGACCCCCAATAAATGTTTATATATTATATTATATATAATGTATATACATCAGGCATGGGCTGAGTCAGTGGTAGATAGATGGAGAGTGTTTGTGTGAACTAATTCACACAGTGCAAAATAAAGGGAAAGAAAGAAGAATGCAATATTTAAAATGAAGAACAATTTTAATCAACCTAAACTTAATGGTATTTCAGTAGAAGACCTCAGGGACCATCCAGTTCAATACCCTTCTGCCATGCAGGAAAATTACAATAAAAGAATCCCCAACAGATGGCCAACCAGACTTTGTGGTAATAGTAGTAGTAGTAAAGAAAAAAAGAAAAAAAAAGTTTGAATTATTGATGGCGCCATACCAGGTGACAGTCGCATTGAGGAAAAACAACAGGAAAAAATCAGCCGTTATCAAGACCTCAAAATCGAATTGCAAAGGCTCTGGCATAAACCAGTACAGGTGGTCCCAGTGGTCATTGGCACACTGGGCGCCATGCCAAAAGATCTCAGCCAGCAAAACAATCCAGCAAAACAATTCCAATATTTATTGGAAACAATAAATATTGACAAAATCACGATCTGTCAACTGCAAAAGCCACCTTACTGGGATCTGCATGCATCATTCAAAAATACATCACACAGTCCTAGATGCTTGAGAAGTGTTCGACTTGTAATTTTGTGATACAAAATCCAGCATATAGACATATGCTGTGACATGCTGTGTTTTGGTGTCCGTAAAATAATAATAATAGCAGAAACCCCTGAAGCCATCCAATCCAACCACCTTCTGCCATGCAGGAATAACACAATCAAAGCATCCCCAACAGATGGCCATTCAGCCCTTGTAATAATAATAATAATAATAATAATAATAATAATAATAGCAGAAATCCCAGAAGCCAGTCAGTCTAACCCCCTTTTGCTATACAGAAAAAACACAAAACACACCCTGAGTGGTGGAAGAGAAACAGGGTCTGGGGGGAGGGAGGTATGTGGAAAGGTTTTGGGCAGAAAGGAGAAGAGTCTGGGCAGTGAGAGAGGCATGGGAGAAATGGTCTGTGCACCAGGAGGATGCTGCTGCTGTTTTTAGCAGCTCAAAACTTTAATTTCCCTGTTCCTGGCATATTCTAGAAGAAAAGCACACTCACAAGGAAGTTCCTTGGACACAACTTTACTATTCCTTCTTGCCAAGGCAAAGTGAAAGCTAGTTCTAACTCTTTCCTGCCAACCCCATAATATTTCACCTGTCCAACCCCTGACCCCGCTTCTTATCTATTCTAACAGTTACATTCCATTCCCATAGAAAATGTAGCATCTCCCTGGATTCTCCCCCCTTGTCCAGATGGCCCTTATCAGACACCAGTATTTCACTCCCAAACTGTCATGGAGTGGACAGGCAGTTTGTTAACTTAAGCTGGAATGGACATGTCCTGACATTTCCCTGCATTTCTCAGGAGGAGGAAAGAGGAGGTAGGAAGTGGTATGGTGCTGCAGAGCCACTCACTATCAACCGTGGAGCCCCAAGGGCTCCACAGAACAGAGTTTTAGAATGCCCAATTTACACTATGTAACAAAATTTGAAAAAAAAATATGTTTCTGGTTTGAACATGTTATTTCCTGCTTAATTGTGTGGTACCTACTTTGACGGTAGTTATACTCCAGAAACTTCATTTTCATGGCTGCCATAAACTATGTTGAATTGATATTCACTAGAAATCTAAACTATAGCAAAATGTGCTGGAGGATGTTCTGCAAAAACAAAGATTTTGCAGTTTAATAAGCTTTTCCTATTTTTAATGGTACAACCAATTGGGGAATGAGATTTATAACCCAGGAACAAAAATCATGTTAGATAGCGTTATTTTTCACCATTGGAATATCTTTTACCCAATGCAATATAATTTTGGGTGAAAGAAGAGAATCCCATGCTGAATCTCTGCACACCACAATGCAGTGAGACAAATGTGAATGAAGTCTTATGGCTTTCATTAGGCAGTCCTGTGTGTTTGTGCTGGTTGGGGATGAGAATGGTTGGAATTTTCATAGACATAACTCAGAATTCGTATTCGAGTGATAAGTTGGGGTACCTCTATACTGATAACTTAAGTTAGTGTGTAATTAGATCAGTCCCACTGTGGTGGGGGAGGCAGTCTTTTAGGGTGTCTGTCCAGCTATACCATATTGTGTTCAGAGTAGCTGGGCAGGGAAAACTCCCTACTACTTCTGAGGCAGTTGAGGGAGTCCCTGTCAATCCCTCTTCAGCAGACCATGTAGAACCACCCTTACTTTCTGATACTTTTTCTGTTCTTAAAGTATATATTTTTATAAAAATGTAACTGAAAATTAAACAAGTTAGTAATGTGGTATTTTAACATGTAAGAAGAAACATCTAATATGCCACTTTGAAAAAGTAATATGTAATACGATGACATCTTTTTGAAAAAAGCTATAGCACCTCTCCATCTTCTCTTCTCCAGACTAAACCTACTTAGCTACTTTTCACAGGACTTAGCTGTAGAGCCTGCATAGGCTTTGGTTAATGAGAAGATTTACATAATTTTAAAGTACACAATGAAGAAATTGAAATAATGAATGATGTCTTATGTCCTGGCTCACTGATTAATCAAAATGCATGAGACTAACAAGAAAGCAAGCAGATCACTCATCTGTAGAATTAATACAAATTATGTTTTCTAAACTGACTGATAGGCAAACAGCTGCATATGTGAATGGAGATATTTTCAAAGTATATCTCTTTTCTCTTATCCAAATTCCTGTAGTTCCTTCCACCTTCAAGTAGAATTTTATTCTTACACCAGTCACATATTTTTTACTGTACCAGCATGAAAAAGATTAACTGTAAATTTAATCTTTGAAAGCAGTTGCTGAGAGCAGTTTTTCTCAGAGATATTTTTCTTTAATAAGAAAAATTAGGGCTCCATTTGCAGAAATTTTCTTTTATATTTTCCCCCTCTTTTTCAGAATAACCAAGTTTGGTATTAAGCGAACAAAATAATCGTAATCTTGCAGCAAAATGATACTAATATTGGTGTAATGTAGGTACTGGATTACTTTCTAAAGATTAGTATGCAGTACACAATCCAAACTGATAAATATTCCTGTTGACTCATTGCAACAAAACTAATAGTATATATTAGCCTTAGAACGGAATATCTGTTGTCCTGGTGAGTCATTCAGCTATCGCTGAAAGGTGTAGCAGATGCTCTGATTCTGACCAGGGCTTAGGAAATATTTCTGTATTTTTATATCCACATTGTTTTTTTGCATCCACACACTTCAAATTCATCTTCACACCATTCTGACAGAGATTAAGAAAAACAATACACACTGGTGCTTTTCTTGTCTCTGTCAAAATAACATGTACTGTAGATTCTCAGCTAACCAGAAACCAAATAACTGGAACTCTCAAGTGATAAGCAGCAAACAAGCAAACAAATAATACTTTGAATTTTAAAAGCTGTTTTATAATGCAGTAAAGCAGTAAAACTGTGTTACATTAAGCTTGTCTTTATTTGTTTTTAATTATTGTATTTCAATATTAATATCAAGCCAGCAGATTTCCTGCAGCTAGTGGTCTGACATGCTGTGCTACCATGGCTTTCTTTGGTTGGTACTTCTCTAATATTTTATCCAGGTTGAGAATTTAATTACTTAGATTAGGTTGGTACCATCACCAATGTCTGAGTAACTTTGGATACTCCAATATGATACAGATTATATACCTCAAATTATATAATCAAGCTATATAGATCACACTGTGTGATTTTAGTGTTATGATCCTTCTCCAGTTCCCATGAGAATGTTCCATGGAATCCTGGGGTTTGTGTTTTGAGAAGGCAATAGAGCACTCTCACTGACAATTCTAAACACCCTCTCTTAACTATTAATCCCAGGATTCCTTAGGATGGAACCAAGCCAGTGAAAATGGAATTGTAGTGCAGTAATTGCATGGTGTGACAGGATGTCACTGTCATGATGAGGATTAATATGTGTAGTCACAAAGAGCTGTGGAAGTTTTCCCCATCCAATCAAGGGACCTCTGTCTTTGCAGCAGACTTTATACAGAAATATATTTACAGAGTCCATTTATAGTGGCTGCAGACTGGAATACTTCTTCAGCCTTCTTCTCCTGATAATTCCAGATAACTGGAGGTTTCTTACTTGCTGCAGGCTGGTTTTGTAGTGCAGTTCTTCTTGATACTCCAACTTTCAGTTTTCTCAAGACACAAACCTTTCATAACTCCAACCTTCAAACTCCTCAGGAAACTCCAACTTTCCATATCCTTCCAACACCTCAACTAGGAGTAGCCCTTTTGCTCCTTGATTACCCCCACAGTTACTTCAGTTACTGGCAGTAATTGGACAATGCTAGCCCAGTGGTTTGACTCTTGCTGCTTGTTGCACCGATCCTTACATTACTTGTTACTTAAGAAATGATAAAACTCTGACAGTCACTAAGTTTCTAAATGTTGTGTTGGGAGTCACCCATTATAGATTTCACTTGAATATATATTTTTCAACAATATTTTTTCCTAGCAGTTCAGGAGAAAGTTGTCACTAGCATGTTGTTAACACATGACTTTATATTTACCACAGTCAATCGTTGTATGCTGCATTCAGCTGAGGAATTGGCCAGTTAAGAATGAATAAAGAGAAACGGAATCCAAATGTACTGTAGATATTGTATTCTCATAAAACTGAAGATATGATAGAATTGCTGGTTTTAGCTGGAAGGGCATTCTTTCTGAAACAGTGAGTTCTTTTCTTGGGAATACTTCTGGCTCTGATTCATCCTTTGTGTACAGATAAATGTTTGACCAGTGCCTTCAGAAACACCAAGTGATGATAAAAAAAACACACCAAGTGATTTAATCTAATTGGTGGCTGCTTTTTATCTTTCCCAAACCCTGGCAAGTGGGAAGGGGGAAACCCATCCCTAACATCTCCACAATGCTCATCCAGCCCCAGCATAGTAAGTTGTGTAGGGAAATTACTCACAAATGCACTTTGTCTTCATAATGTATTTGAGTTCTAATAGTTGGTCGTAAAACACATAAGTATTTTGTTTTTGCTCAGACAGATAGCATAGAATATGTATGATGTGTATATTATTTCTTTATTTATCTCTTTCAAATACAGAGGAATGCCAATGAAATACAAAAAATAATCAAAGACCCCTTCCAGCCTACCATTCTGTTCACATTTAAGATACAAATGGTACAGCTGAGAAAGATGGAGTCAACTGAATAATGCATACATAAGTCTTATTGTGAAGGAACTATGTACAAAATGCTGTTGTGTGGAGAGTCCATCAGTAGGAGTTTGAAGCAAATATGATATGTATATCTATGGCATGGATGGTCCAGCTCATTCAGAAGGTTTATGCAATTTTGAAGAAGGAAGTGGGAGAAAAATTAGTGGAAGAGATAGAAATGTTTCTTCTACCATCCTTCTTGGCCAACATTTGTTTGAAGCAAAGCCACAATCTGTAAAGTCTGAGCCCTTAAAGAGAAATATAAATCCTCTTATACTTGTCCAAAATGTTGCATTTTTTCAAAACTTGTCTACCTTTTGCCATTTTTCTTTAGCATGTTAGTTACATCCTTGACCTTTAGGAAGCTCTTGCCTTGACGTCTGTGCTTTAAGACATCTGGAAGTAACTAATCTTTAGTTCTGCTGCTTCCTTACATCACAAATGCTTCAAGCAAAATAACAGTTCCCAAAGGGAAAGATCATCTTCATTCTTTTCAAATTTCACATGTTTTGTGTTGATGTCTGTCTAAGATGAGTCTATGATGCTTGCTTACACTGACCTGTTCTGCGGAATCATATCTTTATTGATAGTCTATTTTGAAAAAAGCTACCAGTGGTTAAAAACAAGAATTAATTCTTCAGGTCAACCTGACTGGAGACGCCAGTAAAATCTGCTACATAATGTGTCAGTGCTATTTTACTTGGTTTGAAGGGGCAGGAACTTAATGATACCAGATCGCCTTATTTCAGTGGCCTTGAGGATCTGAGCAGGACTGTTGAAATGACTTGGAGGTCTCAAATTCATGGTGTCACCAAAAGTTATAGTCAATGTGATGGTGTTTAACAACAGCAGTATGGTAGAAACACCATCAAAAATAATTAAAACAAAATTGTAGCAATTAGCTTCTTGTATCACAACAGAAATAAATGTTCATTTGGCTTTTTCTTATTAATATTACCAACTGTGTTTCAGCTCTGCTGTATGTCTAACTCTGGTGGAAAGATATTGAAGCTCTAGGTAGAACTAAAAACAAATAACAAAGAACAAAAGATCTAACATGCCAGGTTTACACTATTTCAATTTACATTTCTGTGACTTAATTTCACCATCAGGAATGATTTGACCAGTGAGTTATTTGATATATATGATATTGCAAACCAAAATAAGGACAAACTAATACGGAAAAACTTGGCTTTCCTCACTCTTGATGTAAATGCAAAGATGCTATTGTAAATTTAAATTACTTTTTAGATAGCGATACCAACTTTTGCAATGAATGTTCTACTTTCTAGACAGATGAGCAGTATTATTATTATTTGCTCTAAGCTAGTAAAACCAAGTTACACATCCTTCTGTTCTTTTTAAAAATACCCCTGCTTAATAGAACAAACTCCTGATAAATTAGATTCCTCTCTTCTGCTAGAGGTTTCTTTATTTTGATAGATAGCCATGTATTTCTGTATTAGTTAGCCCCCACCTATAAAATATAGCCTTTAAAGTATCCCAGATGTATTTGGGATAAGCATTTTAATTAGATTTTTTTTAAAAAAAAACCAATATATATGCAAGTGGGGAACAGGAACCAGGAAGAACTGAAAAGAAAAAAGAAGAGAAAGAAAAATGGTGGGCATAGGGTATCAATGTGGCTTATATATGTATATATAAGTCACATGGAAAATGATGTTTGTAAAAGAAATGATCATGTGTGGTAAAAACAGCATGATCTTTTGACCATTGAGCAATGAATGCCAAATATATATATTTCCAATCCTGGGATATAACTCATTTAGTTATAGCGAAAGTATGCAGGAGCGGAACACTCATCATTTATTATTTATTTATTATTTATTTATTTGCGACATTTCTACCACACCTTTCTCAACCCTGGAGGAGACTCAAGGCAGCTTTACACTAAACAACTATTTGATGCCTTAAAAAATATACAATTAAAATGAACAATTAAAACAGAATAATAAAATACTTGAAAACAATTAAAACATTTAAAACAATATCTTCACAATTAATCACATAATCCACAAGCATAATCCAGGCTGCACCTATGGTCATTGCACATCATTCCATGTCTATTTATTGCACTAGTTCTCCAAAGTGACTCTACACTGCCATATAATGCAGTGTAGTCCCATATAATACAGTTTGAACTGCATTGAACTGCATCCCATGAGTCTACATCTTTTGGAATGAGTTTAACAGATTCACAACACCACAATAATTAGCCAATGTTTACCTTAGAAAAAAAACCAGTTTAAAATAGTTAGAAAAGAAGGGGAATGAAGAGTATTGCCATAGAGCATTGTAATGAAAATAAAAATACAAAGTTGAGGACTTTGTATTTTTATATTTTCTGATTCATTGTTTATGGGCAAATATTGTGTTTTATGCTAATCACATTCATTTTACATGAAACAAGAATTTTAAAGTATTTTGACTTTAAAAAGTTCTCCACCAGTGAAATGTCATTTCAGTCAAATGTATAATCCATTGAATTCATTTCTACCAATGCTATTAATTTAAGTAGGTTAAAACTGTTGGTTTTTTTAAAACAACATAAGGTTAAATATCACTTGAGAGTTTGATGGCAGCTATTTCTAACTGAAGGACTTTAGACAACGATAATGAAGTTTCATTCATAATGCATGTTTAGTTCTTTTTTCTCTGATTTGCCCCAAGATAACTCAGTGAAGCAAATGCAATCCATCATGCTTGTTTTCATTTACTGTGCACCAGATCAGAATCTGTAGTCTATGTTGGAATATCAGTTTGATCAATGAATAGATCCATTGGCATAATTAAGAATAAATTATGATAAATTTCAGCAGTTTTGCAAAAGATCAATATATTGCTCATTCTTTGTCATTTCAATGTGTGTTGATCAAGAGACACTTACTTTGGTGATGGTTAGAGAAAGCACCTGTTCAACTGATAGAATTTTGTTTGATAAATACTTAACAAATGACTATCTCTGATCTTTAAGCATACTGGAAACTCCCATTTTAATTTAAGCATTTTTTGGATGTGGCTTTGGGAGCTATCCCATTAGAGCTTATTTCTAAGAAACTATATTTAATGACCCATAAAATATATTCAGATCAGGCTATATACCACAATTTCCCAATGATATAAGGAGTAGCTGTTCTCACAGACAGAAGTAATCGGGTGCATCAATCTTCATTTGACAAGTCTTGCATGGTACGGTAGCTTTGATTAAATGTTAAGTCTTGTGCAGTCTGATTCTGAAACACATTTAAACTGATGAGAGCCATTACATAAATATGGGATGGAGTCAAATACATATACTATAAGCTCACTGTCTAAGACCATATCTAAATGACCAAAATAATGCAGACTCACTGCTCAGCTGCTGCAGGAATGCTACATGACACATGATTTAATTTGTAGCATAACCACTTCATCCATCAAGCCTGTGTTAAGGTGGCTCCATGTAGCATATAATTTCCATGGGGCTGATTGCATCTGCACTGATCTAAGTGGTCAGTGTTGATGTGCCTTATTAGCACAGGCTCTGAAATCAATTAACTTTATGATGTTTCATTTATGACTTACCAGTAAGCCTGAATCCAAATGTGCATTAATTAGGGGGGAAAGTCTAATTCACTTCCTATATCTTTTATAATCTATACCCAGAGGCATATTTATTTTGGAAATAATTTTGACAATTGATGTCACAGATGTTGTGGGGTGCTGCCAAAATGCTGTCTTCTGCACTCTTAAGCATGATGATTAACATTTTTCAATAAGGACTTTGAAAATGTGAACATTACAATCTCAACATCATACAACTATAGAGGAAATGGGTGACATCAGATATATAATAATAATAATAATAATAATAATAATAATAATGAATTGAGAAACAATTTAAGACAAATATGCTGTATTGTTATCATGATGATATTTTAAATGCCTTTTAAACCATTTTAATGGTTTAATATGACTGTTTTTATTTTTTTATTATCTGTTCTTTCAGCTGAATTTTGTTTTAAATTGTATTTTCAGGCACCTTGGGTTATGCATACTTCAAAGATCTATTTATATTGACACCCCCACTCCCCCCATGAAATTTTGGTCCCTAAGTGTTACTGGACTTCATCTCGCAAAACACATGGCCACTAGCTATGCAGGCCAGACTTTTTGGAATTTGAAGGCTAACAACATCTGGAGATTCAGTTTGGGAACCACCACCGTATTACAGAGAGTTCTGCCACCACTTTCAATGCTAGATGAGTGGACATATTTTTAGCATTTCCCATATATTTGAATCTAAATCTTTCTCATTACATGTTTCACGGAGGAACTTACAAATAAAATCTGGTGGAATATTTAAAAATATTCTCTTTTCCTGAAATTATATCCTATCTAGAGTGCTTTTATCTCAGACATCCATGTCTAGATTGAATACTATCTACTGCATAAAAACATGGAAGGTGATATTGAAATAACAGAATATACTTAGGAGCATCTGATCATCAATTTCCTTTGTGCTCCTTCAAATCTGAAATTAGATGTTTGGGGCTTGACCAACACAACAGATGTGGAATACAAAGCTCTGCTGATATAGTGACATGGAATCAGGCAAAGACAAGGAGAGAACTGGCACAGCAGATAGTCCTAGTATTTGGTTGCAGCTTATGGATAGTGAGGATAGAGCTGTGTTTGCTATCTTGATTGACATTCAGCTATTGTAGCGTTAGAATCTTCAAAGGAGCCAAAATTGTGAACAAGGGAGTCTGGGATGCCTCCTGGCACTGTTGCACATGAAGGGTTTTATTTCATGTGCTTCTGTGGGAGTTTGTTGTCTGTCCACCACAATTTCAAGCTAACTTTGAACTGCATTAAAGTGTAGATGGGGCCTGCCTTCTTTTTGCATTCTCCATAGCTGCTGATATATCATCCTTAAAGCAAATCAGCAACAGCTCTCTGCCATTAGACAGAGTGAGGCAGCAGGTCCTGTAGATATTCCATGACAGAAAGGTCAATGAGCAGAGATGGGGGAAGTTCAGTTTGTGGGTGGAAGGTGGTTCCAAGGTCCTTTCTGAGATCTTCTGGTCCCCTAATGCTCCTAAAACATGTTACAAAATGGGCTCAGATATCTCCCATAGTCTTTAATCTGGTTGTTCCTATTTAGAGAATGACCTCTATTGGGTCTAAAATGGCCCAAGGAGGCCAAAAATATGGTCATGGTGGACATGGTGGGGGTGTTGGTGGAGTTGGAGACAACACAAAAATACGAAACTAAGCTCTAAGGGGATGCAGCAGAGTAACACAAAGTGAAGAATGCCAGACCAGTTTGATCTTTTATTCAACTGCCACTTCTGTACAAGGAATATGAGTTTCTCCTTTGCCTCAGATGCCAAAATGTTTTATGCCAGCTTTATTTATTTATTTATTTACTTTATTTCTATACCGCTTTTCTCAGCCTTCAGGCGACTCAACGCGGTGAACAACATCAATACAAAATATCACAAAACAAGTATAGGGCAATTAAAAACAATTATCACATAAATCATTAACATCAGTATAACAATCATTAGCGCCTCAACAGTAAAATCAGAATCCAGTCTCATCATCCATTATTCCGTATTCCTATGTTCAATTACACTGTTTAATCAAATGCTTGTTCGAACAGCCAGGTCTTCACTTTCCTCCAAAACGCCAGCAGGGAGGGGGCCAATCTGATATCTGCAGGCAGGGCGTTCCACAGCCGAGGGACCACCACTGTGAAGGCCCTGTCTCTCGTCCCCACCAAGCGCGCCTGTGATGCAGGCGGGACTGAGAGCAGGGCCTCCCCAGATGATCTTAGTGTCCTAGTTGGTTCATAGGAGGAGATGCGTTCGGAGAGGTAAGTCGGGCCAGAACCAGAGCTCTACTCAAAAAGCTGAGATAGCTAGAAGTAAAATAATATTATTCACATAACCTGAAATCCACAAATGCCAGTCATGCGTAGCCATCCTCTCAGAGTTCTAGAGAGAGTTAGAAATATTACCAGAGTGAAGCAAGATGGGACAGCTGTGTTTTAGAGAAGGAGTACCCAAAATGACATAGCCACACAGTAGACACTTGAATAAAATGTAGACTTTTGTCTGAATTCTGGGTGCTGAGAAAGTTTCTTCCTTTATGGCTACAACTTGCAAAATCCCTCAGTTAGCATAGCTACTTAATCTAACCGAATACAGCTATCTTTGATGCAGCATCTTCCATTTAGGTTTATAAAGGTAGGGTGTGTCTGTGTCTGGAGAGGTAGAGGACAAACTGAGTAGGAAACATTCCGTTCTAGTGTTGAAAACTTCCAGTGCAATTAATGTCCTAATTTTTCCCTGCCGTTTTGGCCTCATTTGAAACAAATAAACAAACAAAAATACTTGATTGTGCCCCACGTCATTGTTAGAAGACATACTTTATGTCTCTTCTCAATAAGAGAATTTCCAGGCTAAGAAATTGCTTTGAATAAACAGTTACTCGAACTTAGTGCTTTGGATATTGTTTTCTGTTCCAGATGAAACAAGTACTTGGGGAGTCAAAATAGGCCTGCTACTGTCTTTGGGTTTCACTTACCAATGATGATCCAAATGGTAAGGTTGGTTAAAACTCAATACAGATATTTTCATTACATGTTCAACAGTTGGGCATGGATTTATGAATTCTCCAGGCTCTCTCATCTTTTCATGTATGAATAGGATTTGAATTATGAGAATGATCCTTTTGGCATTTGACTTAATATCTACTCTGCACTGTGGTGTGAGTATAATATGCTGACAGTTTGCTGTCATCTACTGCAAGATGTAACTCTTGTATCTTCTTATCCAATGCAAACAGAATGAGAAAAATCCATATAATTTAGTTTATTTTGCTATTGATCTCTTATCGTTTATATTATGGTTTTTGCTGACAAGCTCCAAGGGGCTAATCTCCCCCTAATGTTATTGGACCTAAACAAAATCTAATCCAGAAGTAGCCAAAATCCAGGTTTTATTTAAAAACTTTCTGAGGGCAAAATAAGTTGCAGTGAAAGAAGATATTTGGGCAGTTGTTGTTTAGGAATGCGATCCTGTTTTGAGGGGTTTAGGAGGTCAGGGGGTGGGGTTCACGGGTGGGGAATAGAGGGTTATGTAATGTTAAGGTATAAATAATTGTACAACCAAATCTGATTGTACATGTGTTTGATGAGGACTGAACGTTGACTCTTTTGTAAAAAAATTTGCATATGTTTTCTTTGTTTATTTTTTTCTTTTGTTCGTTTGTTTAGTTTTCTGCATATACTATGAAACAATAAAAAATTATTTTAAAAAATAAGTTGCAGAGTAAATGCCTCTTGTTCTATCTATAGGAAGGCAGCCATTATTGGGAACTTCACAAAGCAGCAGTTCCTTTTCCTTTGATTAGTCTCCCCCAACCTGCCAAAACAGATGCAATGGTATATGCAGCTGATAGTCTCTGTTTCTCATTCTGGTTATCTTTTGAAATATCTATGAGTGTATCTACAATTATATATCTATCTATATGTAGATCAAAATTCCCATGCCTAGAAATGTTATCACCAAAATGGAACAAAGTGGACAAAATAATTGAGTTTGAGGATGAAAAATCTCATGGCAGTTTTTTTAAAAAATGAAGTATCTTGGTTTGTCTACCTTCTATGGTGATTTATTATAATTTTCTGTCTTTTGTAAACCTCCTTGCCATTTTGGGAAAATGGTGGCATACAAATAAAACAATGGATTGCTGGATGTCTCAGTGAAGATTAGAAAATATATAAATACTTTTTACCAGCATGCACAGTCTATGGGTAGCCATGTGTACCAAACAAACGGTTGCTATTATTTTCTGCAAAGTGAATGATGACAATGTTTTTGTCCCTCAAAAAAGAATGATAAGTAAGCAATTTCTTATGAAGATTTAACACCTTGGTAATACCCATCTCGGTAATTCTTTCAGAACTGATTCATAAACAGTGTTTTCATCAATTTCAAGACTGATGCCAATTGTCTGCAGGACTGGTGCTGTTCCCATGATGTTGTGGGAATTGGAAGAGCATTATTTTAGAACAGATTTGCCTTGTTCCCATTTGAAGAACTGACGTGCTGTTCTTCCCTTGACGGGATAATCAAAATGAACTTTGATATGACATTTGTTGTTATGGGAGGGAGTTTATGGCTTAGTTAACTGTTCCTTTGAAATCAACAGAACTTTAAAACATTTGGTTGCATTGTACCCATGGAAACTGATTTGTTTAGACTTAAAAGCTTTACAAATGATCACCCCACAACCTCAATTATGTGACTTGCTGACAGTCAATTAACAGCTACATAATTAATATAGACAACTTACATGAGGACCTTAACGTGCTTTACTCCATATTGCCTTTAGATGTTTAGTTGTATGTAATTGTGAAAGTATCCAATATCCCATTATTGATCTTTTAAAGATGTTAAAGGACAGCTGTTGCATTTTACACCTGGATTGTTCTGTTTGTTAGTTTATGATGGTCTGTCTTTGATACAATTATGAAATTAAGTGTACTATTGATTTATTTTTTGCTTTCATAGTTTGACTGAACAGACCATAAGCTGTGAATTTAAAACAATACCCACCAGACTTTAAATAATTGTATTTTCATTACAGCTATCAGATAAAATGATGCCTACAAGGTTGAAATTTATGTGTTATTTGTTCTACTTTTGGAGAAATATGTTTCTTTGCTGTATTTCTGCATCTTCTATTCTGCTCTGCCAATTAATTTTTTGTGTAGTTCACATGTATTTGTTGGAACAGTATACTGACTTCATGTTTCGGTTTGAAATGAAGGCAAAACAAACAAGCTAAATTTTCTTGTTTACAAGACTGACATTACATACTTTAGGGCCATGATTAAAAAAGATAAAATAGATTTGTGAGAAAAATAATTGGGGGAGGAAATGATAGAATAATTCAATGTAATGTGTGTATGTGTGTGTATGTCCTTTCAGGTCACCCATCAACATATGACGATCCCATGAATTTCACAGGGTTTTTTTAGGCAAGGTATACATAGAGGTAGTTTGTCAGTTCCTTCCTCTGAAACATAGTCTACAGTCCTAAGCCAAACTATGATGATAAGTTTTCGGTCGCAATTCAAGATGCAGGTTATGACTTACAAAGCCTTAAACGGTTCAGATTCTGTCTATCTTCGTGATTGTTTCTCTCCTTATGAACTGGTGTGGGCTCTAAGACCTACCGGGGAGGCTCTCTTCTGCCACTGTCTCAAGCATGATTGATGGGGATGAGGGAGAGAGCCTTCTTGGTGGTGCCCCCTGACTTTGGAACACCAAGTAGTCTGTTCTGCACTTCATCCACTTTCCTGGCCCTATGTTATGCTGCTTGCACTTTCCCTTGCCCAGCCCTTTTATAGTTCGCCATGTCTATTTTGTAATCCTGGCCATTGGTTTGTTGAACCTTGCCTGATAGAGCTACAATGCAGTTGGTTGTAAATTTTTTATTTTAAGTGTGTTTTAGTAGGATATTTGTATTTTATGATGCTTTTATTATTTTATTTACGATGCTTTTTGTTATTTTGTTTATTAAGTTAAATTCGGTTGTTTTATATTGTCTAATGTGCTTGTCTTGATGTAATTTGTCTGTATGGTTTTCTTTTTTGGCAATTGAATGTTTGTCTTATATGTTGGAAACTTCCCTGAGTCCCTTCGGGGAGATAGGGTGGTATACAAATAAAGATGATGATGATAATGATAATTAGGTCTATTGCTCAATACTGAATGACTAGTTGACTACTAGTGTAATAACTGTGGTGACTTTGGTGTGTGTGTGTTGGCAGCATTGTTCCACCAGAATTTCCTTATAATGTAATGATTTTCTGGTGTGAAAGTTACAAGATATTTCTGTTTATTTGAAAAGTTGCAATAGCTATTACTTTAGAATTAAATTCTAAATCCAGGTTCTAGTCCTTGGTACAGGAAATCTATTTGAATCAGAGGGGTCTTCATTTAACATTAACCAATCTGTTCTAGATGCTGTGTTGCTCTAGATGCTGTGTTGGCTGAAAGTTACTGAACATGACAGTCTAAGAAAGAAAGTTTTCTTAGCAATGCACATTTTCTTCCTCTTGGTCAAAAAAGAAGGAATGACTACAAGAAAGGCATTGAAGCCAGGATTTACCACAGAAATGGAAATCAAGTAAACCCAGTAGCAGCTGGTGGCCCCAGGTTTCCATTCACATTATAAGAGAGTGTTAGTCTTCAGTATGATGAATCCTATTTATAAATAGGTTCATCACCTTAGACAGCTTCTTTAAAATTAGCTAAACCCTGGAATGAAGTTACTATCCACATGAATATGGGAACCACCACCCTCTACTGTGTCTTATTTCAAATGTTGAATTGCAAGTTTCAGCAGGACTAGGTAGAAATCCAGCAGTAATGCAGGTAGAACATGAAGCCCTGCTAGCTTCCCAGCCCTGAGCTTTGATGGTGCTGAGGCAGAACCCCATAGACCAATGGTTCTCAACCTGTGGGTCCCCAGGTGTTTTGACCTACAACTTCCAGAAATCCCAGCCAGTTTACCAGCTGTTAGGATTTCTGGGAGTTGAAGGCCAAAGTATCTGGGGACCCACAGGTTGAGAACCATTGCCATAGGCAATTATGAGCTGAACCAGGAAGGTGCATGGACAGCCATGAAAAGGAAGATCTGTTGTCCTTCCAGATGCACAGCATTATGTTGGTACGTTTTATTGCTAATCTGGGAGGGTGATGACTGTCCCTTTCCTCCTATTGCCTAATGGCAGCTGGATGGTACCTGAATGCCTCTGTCACATCCCATCCACTCATGGGGGTGTGCCTTGTTACTGCCAAGCAGTCGTTGTTTCCAAAAAGCTTTGCAGATACTTTCTTCCTCAAAGCTATCAAGGTTCTTACTCCATCTAAAATGAGAGTGATGCAGACATTTATGATCAATAGAATCCTGACCATGTTGAGAATAGCTAATAGAGATGCATTCTGGGAGTATTAGTTCAGCATTGTCTTGTCGTATATTAATAACAATGCTATTTCTGGTACATTTTAATCTCTCTTTTTTGTCTTTTTATTTATTTATTGTCTTTTTATTTATTTATGTCCCAGAATGTTTAAATAAATTTGAAAGACCACCACATGTGTATATATGAGCCTACTTCCTGGCAGCCTCTCCAGCACTGATTAGCATATTTCTTGTCTATTTGATTTAGTCTAACTGTGGTTAAATACCACTTCCAAATTATTTTATAATAGTAGTTTTCACTAATTCTTATAGACATATTTTTAAGATATGCATATTCCATATTCTTTTCCATTTTTGCGTTTTTCCTAAGTCTTGTTCCCATAGTTCTCTAAGATGGCCTTGTTTCTGTTCTTCTTCTAGTAATAATTTATAAATTCCACTTATTGTACTTTTTATTATTTCATTTTCTTCTTTACTCTCTCTTTGGATTATAATTTCCTCAAATTTTGGATAATCTCTACTCCCAATATACTTCTTTCTTATGTCTATTGACCATTTGTTCAATTGTAAACACTCATACCAGGCTCTCTCCCTTCCTGCTAATAGATCTTTGATGGTTTCTGTGTTTATCATCTTTAAATTTCAATCTCTAATTTTCATTATTCCTTTTTGTTTAAACTTTTTCTCTAATTCTTTTAAAAATGTACTGGGAAGTTTTCTAATGTTAATACTGCTGTTAAAGAGAAAATCCCTGGCATCAATTTTATTTCCCAAATTTCCAAAATGTTTTTTAAATAAGGGGGTTACCCAATTCATTATTTATTTATTTATTTATTTATTTACAGTTCTTATATTCCGCCCTTCTCACCCCGCAGGGGACTCAGGGCGGATTACAGTCAACACATATATGGCAAACATTCAATGCCAGTTTGACAAACAACGTTTAACACACAAATACAAGTTCTTTTTAGACCTTCCTTTATTTTCTATAAAAATATACTCTAGTTTCCATTCTAATTTTTTATCTTCTTCTTCTTCTAGCCATTCCAGTTTTTCTTGCTTTGCTAAACTTTCTATTATTTGGTTGGCATTATAATTTAATATTTGGGAGACCTACACACCTTCTTTTTGTGGTTTTGTGGTTTAGACAATTTACTGTTATTTATCTTGACTTTTTATTTCATTTACAATACATGTTTAATATAATTTATCATTTTTAAATTCTTGGTCCAAAAGGTTTATAGGCAACATTCTAAATAAAAAAAATAATTTTGGTAATATTTTCATCTTAATTAATACTACCCTTCCAAACCATGATAATTTGAGTTTAGCATATTCTAATATTTTTATATTTATTTCCTTTTCTAATTTAATAAAATTATTTGACTCTAGGTCTTCTAATTATTTAGTTATATTTATTTGATTGAATATTTCATTTTAATTTCCTCCTCTTTTTAAATATCTTCATGACAATTAAATAACAACATTTCTGATTTGTTCCAATTAATTTGTATACTCGTTATCTTCCCAAATTCTTCTAAACAATTTTCATTTCCCCCCACTGTTGTATCGGGTTTTCCACTAATAAAGGAGTATCATCTGCAAATAAATTAATTTTATATTTTATACCCTTTTTCTTTTATCTTAACTTCTTCTCTAATTGCATTAGTTAAAATTTCCATTGCTATTGCAAACAAGATTGGGGAAAGAGGGCAACCCTGCCTTGTACCTAGGTTTGTACTTTTTCTTTCTTTCTGTGAGGCCATCATTTACCATCACTGAGGCATAATTCTTTGAATATAATTTATCAATTAAGTTTTTAAAACAGTCTCTGAATCCAAATTTCTTCAATACCAGTTTTAAATCAGGTCAAGGGACACTATCAAAGACCTTATAGGGCCAAAGAGCTAATAAACCTGCTTTCACATTTTCTCTTTTTATATTATGAATTATACTTAAAACCCTGCCCATTAAAGTTGACATTTGTCTCCCTGCTATGAAACCACATTGATCTTCCTTAATCTATTTATATATAAGTATATTCATTCTTTTTGCCATATTTCCTGTTAAAATTTTAGCATCTTGATTTATTAACAAAATAGGGCTATATGATCCGGGTTCTGTAGAGTCCTTATTAAGATTCAAAATTAATATAATCAGAGATTGTTCAAAAAATATGCTTAATTTAACTCAGGAGTGAATAACTTTTCTCATTACACTTTTGACTTTTACTTCTTGTTAGCATTCTCAGTGTAGCAAGTAGTGAGGGATTGCGGGAAATGGACTTCAGAAGTACTTGAAGGGTTTCATATAAAGCAGGTTTGTCTAGACCTGCTTTATATGAAATCCTTTAAATGCAAGGAGAGGAAGCTAAAATAATATATATCTCTGTCTGTTTGTCTGCCTATCTATCTATCTATCTATCTATCTATCTATATCTGGTGAAAGACATAAATCACCATTTTGATGCAAAATGGAATAAGAAGGACTATCATCTACCTTATTAACATCTTTAAGCAACTTCCTCTCAACTCCAGGAAAGTGTCTTTGTCATGGGATGTACTGATGTGTGTCACAGTAATAACTATACATTATTGGCTGAATTAAATGCTGAAGATAAAAAAGGCTACATGGATTTCATTTCCTATCTGGCTTTACAGCTCAACAGACTCTGCATTCTGAAATTCTCCTCACCCAGGAGAGCAAAACATGGGACAAACATCATGTCCCTTGATAATTTAAGAGTCTCACAAATTCGAAGAAGAGTCTTATGGCAAAACCTGTGTATGTTCTCAAGACCGAACTGAAGCTTAGCTGAAAGTGTGTTTTATATTCATTGGGGAACTGGCCTGAAATTCCTTTCTCTGGCAGATTTCACCACTGAGTCAGAAAGGCACAAAATCAATTTCATTTGTGACCTGCATTGGGAATTACTGATCTAGTGTAGAAAACATTTTAACTAGATCCATAAACCTATAATCACCCTAATATAAGCTTTGAATGATATTAACATGTGAGAAAGATTCCCCAGTGTTGCTCCTCTAAAAATGAACATACCTACATTTTTGTAATGAAGTTGAAAATTAATGTGTATTTCCTGTCACACACACCCATGCCACCACAATAACAGAAATGTAAATGGTTACACATGTGTAATTAATGGAAACAGTTTAGCAGCAAGTATGACATCAATTAGACTATTGTTGTGAGATTCTTCATTGGATGACAGATGCCAAATCCCAAATCCGGGCATACAGGTCAATATTTCTGTGCCTCTGATAGTTATAATCTGGCAAAATTAGGAAGAACACAAGCTTCTCATCTCATTTTGTTCTTTAGCAGATTCTAAAAACTGTACAAATTTGCTTGCAAAGAGAATGAACTGTAGTCGATACAAGAATTAATTAGATCCCATAGGAATGACAGTGTCACTTCTTAAAACTGTAAGAACAGAAGCAAAGCATCAACCATAGGATAAAATTAAATAGGTACACTAACGTAATCAGTTTTAAAGAAACTTTGAATGTGCATGTCATATCATATCAGTGATACAAAGAGGGGAGTAAGATGTTAAAGCCAGTATAGTTTGATTCTAAAGGACTTCATTTTAACATCTATATAAAATGTTGATTCTGTGCAAACCCAGCCAAAGAAATTCCCATGGGTTTTCATCCACATTTTAATATTTATCTTTCAGGAAGGACTGGGAACATTTCCTGTCTGAAATCCTTGTTTATAGTATTGAGATAGATACGTTAATGGTAGTAGATGGAATCCAATGCTTTGAAAACCTTCTTAAAACACGGGAAAATAAATTAGGGGTGAGCAATAACACCAAGAGTGGGCATCATTTTTCACATAAATTGCAGTGGTTCATTTGGAACAACCAAAAGTGATACAATGTTTTTTTTCCAGTTTCATTTTTAACTGAAAATAGACAAGTTTAGCCCCACTGGGCTTAGGTGATTTGGATGTGGGGGGAGGGGAGGTGGAGATAGTGGTGGAGCAACCACCAACCAACCAGCCAATGTTTGTTTTTTTCTTTTCTTATTCTTTTATCTCCTTTTTATGATGGTTTGGCTAGTTTTTGGCCAATTAAGGAAATTTTATACACTTTAAAAATATTTCAGGATATGTTCCATTTAGGTCAGTGGGTCTCAACCTGTGGGTCCCCAGGCGTTTTGGCCTACAACTCCCAGAAATCCCAGCCAGTTTACTAGCCGTTAGGATTTCTGGGAGGTAGAGACCAAAACATCCAGGGACCCACAGGTTGAGAACCACTGATTTTGGTGCTATCTCAAGAAACTTGTGGTGCAGAAAGGATAGTGATGGAATTCAATATTTGATGAGTTTTTGCTTCTAAAAATATCACTGCCATATGCACTTTCCTGGAATCAATTCCATTGAAATGAACTGATGACATTCCTGCTACTGCATTCTCTGCACATTTACCTAGAAGAAATGTAAGTGAACATACTTACTTACATACTACTTAGGCGATCTCTCGTTGTCTGAGTAGGTGACTGTGGAGCCCTATTCTTGATCTGCATCTACTCCCGCAGTGAGGGCACTGGTTTCCAGGTGGAAGGCAGTCCCGGTCGGGGTTGGCTTGATGCGACCTTTTCTTGGCACATTTTTCTCTTTCGGCCTCCATTCATTCCTCTTCAAATTCTACAAAATTGCTGGTCACAGCTGACCTCCAGCTGGAGTGCTCAAGGGCCAGGGCTTCTCAGTTCTCAGTGTCTATGCCAGAGTTTTTAAGGTTGGTTTTGAGCTCATCTTTAAATCTCTTTTCCACACCCACCAACATTCCATTTTCCATTCTTGAATTCGGAGTAGAGCAACTGCTTTGGGAGACAGAGGTCAAGCATCCGGACAACGTGGCTGGTCCAGCAGAGTTGATGGTGGAGGACCATCACTTCAATGCTGGTGGTCTTTGCTTCTTGCAGCACGCTGACATTTGTCCATTTGTCTTCCCAAGAGATTTGAAGGATTTTCCGGAGGTAGCACTGATGGAATCTTTCCAGGATTTGCATGTGACATCTGTAAATTAGTGTTGGACAAATTTAACTATAGTTTGAATACTGATTCATTCACCTTACTCAGGCAAGATGCTTACTTACTGTTGCTAATGATAGATTAATATCTATTTAATTAAATAGACACCTGCTCTCTTTATTTTTTTAAAAAATAAATGTTGATTAAATTGCTCCAGGGAGGAATTGCTTTACATCTCATCATAATCCGTGCTGGACATAGCCACCTTCTGTAGCAATAATCATAGCCACGTTTTATGGCAAAGGAGAGTTCAGTTTCACAGTATCACAGTATGTTTTCTCTAAAATTGCATGTCTATTTATCTCAGACTTTAGTATACCTTTTCTTCCTGAAGTCCTTTGATACAGTGAACCTTTTCTCTTTCAATAGAAGACCACTTTGGATCTGGCTTTCTTTTGTCCCATGTATTTTTAACTATCACAGTATCTTGTCTCTAAATACACACAAATGTACACACTCCCCAGCTTTGAACTTAGGTATAATAATTTTACAAGAAATTTATTTCAGATCCTTAGTTAAATTATTTTCCTACTAAGGAAGAAAATTGTTTGAGTCAAAGCTTTTCTTCTGTAATATTCAGACCTGCTAATATAAAATAAACACAACAATATGAGCAATGAACCTTAACTCTGTTCGCCCAGAAACCTAGAAGCCCTCAGTCAGCATCTCCTCTGACTGATGAATAGTCCAAAGAAATTTACTTCCATATTCTAGGTTTTTAAATACTGCTGTTTTAATTATCTTGAGGTACTTTAACCTGCATTTTAGAATCATAGAACCATAGAACCATAGATTCCTAGAGGTGGAAAAGACTGTGAGTATCATGCAATCAAATTCTCTTCCATGTAGGTATATAATACACTTCTGTACATCCAACTTCCCCCCCCCCCCAAAAAAAAGGGGGGGGGGGAGAATCAGTCAGTCAGTTTCCAAGACTCTTTATTCCATTCTCAAACAATTTATAGTACAGAAGTTCTGGAATCTCTTTTCTTGAAATTCGTATCAGCCGGAGCAGGATAAACATTTGCTCCATCTTCTACATGACATGAGTTCAGATATTTTAAGATAGCAACCTGTTATCTCTCAGTTTTCTCTCTTCAAGATAAAACTATCCAATGGTGTAACTCATAAGGCTTTGATCAACATGGTGACCTTTCTCTGGGGACATTCCAGCTTGTTAATATCCTTCTTGTGCTGTGGTGTCTAAAACTGGATATAGTATTCCAGGTGAGATCTGATCAAAGCAGAATAGAACTGTACTACTAATTTCCTTGATCTATACCACTGATGATGCAGAACTGCATTGGCTTTTCTGCTGTCACATCACACTGTTGACTCATATTTAGCCTATGGTCAGCAAAGACCTCTCCTGCTGAACTTCATTCTGTTAGTTTTGTTAGCTCTCCAACCTGTCATGCTAACTCTGAATTTTGATGCAAAACACTTCCTATCTGTAATACTTGATACTCATCTAATTGGGTATCATTTGTGAATTTTGCAAACATGCATTCTAGTCCATCTAGTCCAGAGAACCTGAGGAATTCTACGAATCTTATCTCTCATATCACACATCAACATTAATCAATCACTGTTAAAAAGTTGAAAGTTTTATTTATTTATTTATTTATTTTATTTCAGACATTTATACCGTCCTTCTTACCCTGGGAGGGGGACTCAGGGCGGCTTACCAATGGCAACCATTAGATGTCAACAACAACAATAAAAACACAGTTAAACATTAATTGAAACAAAAAAAACAATTTAAAAGAGATCAGTCCAAGTCCAGAGTCATAATTCAAAGTCCATCCATTGTCAATCACATGATTCCTTTGTAATTGTTACTGCTCTGACTGCTTCTTGAAAGCTTGGTCCCACTGCCATGATTTCCATTTCTTCCTGAAGGACAGGAGAGAGGTGGCTGACCTGATTTCATTAGGGAGTGTGTTCCACAGACAGTGGTCACCACCGAGAAGGCCCTGTCCCTCGCCCCCATCAGACACACCTGCGAAAGTGATGGGATCGAGAGCAGGCCTCTCCAATGATCTTAACCTCCAAGCTGGATCATAGGGGGAGATACGTTTGGACAAGCAAGCTGGACCATTTAGGGCTTTATAGGCTAAAGCCTGCACTTTGAATTGTCTCGGTAGCAGACCGGCAGCCAGTGGAGCTGAGATAACTGGGGGGTGGTATGCTCCCTGTACCCTCCTCCAGTGAGTAATCTGGCTGCTGCTCATTGGACTAGATTCAGCTTCTGAACAGTCTTCAAAGGAAACCCCATGTAGAGTGCGTTGCAGTAATCTATCTAGGATGTAACCGGAGCGTGGACCACCATGGCAAAGTTATATCACACAGCCCTTTGAAATTTTAGAGCAAAGTGTTGCACCTCAGTTTAAACTTCACCTTGCTCACAAACACCACCAGACCACGGCTGTAAGAATTATGGTTTATTGTAAGGTTTCCAAAAGAAGGCAAAGATTAAGTCAATACAAAGTTCCAAAGTTCAGTAAAATGCACAGTACAGTTCCAGAAATCCTTAAGAGAAAATCAGGATAAGCAAGAGTCATGAAGCAGGAAGCACAAACCCTGTGCCAAGCAACTTAGTCCAAAAGCAGCACGAAGAAACCCAGGCTCCAAGCCTCCTGTTTCCCAATGCAGGATCATGAAGCTGCTAGCATAAAGCCATGTTGAAACTGACAGCTGTGAATCGCCAGTGAAAGCCCTAAATATTTTTACACATCAAAACAATCTACTTTCCCACTGCTCCCTTGACCCATCGCTGACCTAACTTGGCAGCGATCTGCGAGCTCCTTCTCACAGTTTCGTTATCCCTTTGAAGCAGCACCTGGGCCTCATCCTTATCAGCTGCATTCCTGTCCTGTGAGAACCGCTTCTCCAACTGTGGCTGAGAAAACTGAAACCCATCAGGCTGCTCAGGACACTGTTGAACCACAACACAAAGAACATTACTTGCATCTTTCTGAATTCTATTATTTTCCATTTAAATTCCACAACTATATAAATAAGTTTTATACCTGAAACACTACTACCATTCAATATGCATCTAAAAAGATGGGTTTATTTCCACAAAATCTCATGCTAAAATAAAAACCAGTCACATTTCTCTCCCGTCCCCTTTCCCCTTTTTAATGATTCAGTATGTGTGGATACGCTGAATAAAAATTTGATATAGCAGTACAAGTCTAAAGTTCTCATTTATTACACTATTTGTTGATTAATATTTTTGTTTATCAGTCTTTTGTAGATAAGTGTTTTATTCCAAGTTTGTTTTTTAAACAAGGATCTAGACAACTAGACTGTTAAATAGCTACTGTGCTGTTTCTGATGAATACTTATTCTGCCATTTGATTCCTGTATTCTTCATAACTAGACTGTTGATAAACTACAATTACTATCAATTTGTTTGTCTGATATGGCTTCAATATAATACATTTGCATGAATCTGAGCATTAGTTGATGAATATTAAGTTTAGTTTTCTCACTGAAATGACAAATTAATTGTTAAATAGCCATGGCTCTATTTTTGTATGAATACTTACTTTACAATTTGACTTTCACATTAAGGATTGGATTCACCACACATCATAGTGAATCCTGTGGGGCCCAGTGTGGGGGGTGGAGAATCTGTCACCCCACGCCCTGCATGGCATGCCTTGCCCCTAATCCAATCCCACAGGGGAAAGTGCCCACCACCCAGCTTTTCCTTGTTGTTGCCTATACAACATGGGAAACTTCCTGTGTTGCCGTGTCGGCGGCTTACCACGCTTTCACTTCATTTGTGCCCCACAGCACGGAGCCCCACCAGAAGTAGATGTGAGCTGGTGGGCTCTGTGCTGCATGTGAAATGAAAGTGTTGTACAACAGGTAATTTTGCCTGTCTGATGAGGTCCACAGTTGAGCTCAGGATGTTCTATCTCTTTGAACTGAAACGTCAAGGGACCTCATCCAATGTTTCTTTTCTGTCTTGATTTCGTCCTGCACTGTCCCTGGTTTAGTCAATGAGAACACAGGAAATCACCCGTGTTCTCAGGGCAGCCTCTGAATATGGTGCTGAGATGCTGCCGAGACGGAGCTGGGATGGAGCCCTGCCAGAGGTAACCCTGCATCGTGTGGTGGGCTCTGACAGTCCCTGTCCTGGCTGCATCTTGGCAACATCCTAGGATGGGAGGAAAGCCCTGTGTGATGAGGCTGATGAGGGAAGGAAGGAATCTCATGAATTCATTGCATACTCCTCAAAATTATATAAAATTATCCAATTATATAAAATTATCCATTCTGTGAAAGTCAGGTATTCTTTGTCCATTCCCACTTCCCATCAGTGACAGTATGCAAAATAATCCCTGCTGATATAAGGTGTCTGCCCATCGGTGGAAAGTAGACTTCTATAATGAAGATTTTAAGGTTGAGTGGCTTAGTCTTCAACTGTTTCATCACTAACTCTTGATACTTGTTCTGGCACGCCTGTGCCAGGAGTTTAGAATTTCCTTTCTTGCATGGCTAGTTTGCTTTAAATTACTTGGGCCATGCATTTTGCAATAAGATAGCTTCTCTCAGTTTGCAACCATAGGGCCAACGACCCATCAATCATCGTTAGAGCCTTTAGATCCACCCCTTTTCCCAGGTTTAAAGGGAAAAGGGGACTTTTAGCTCAGTTTACAGTTGGAAGTCTTACAGACAGGACGTGTGGACTTTTCTTTCCCCACCTGTAAAAAGCTTCATTTTGCACAGCTTTTGCTGGGGAAAAAGCAAAAGTTCCACAGCTTTTGCTGGGGGATAAAGTTATAGTCACAGCCAGTTTTGCTGGGCAAAAGGAATGGTTCCACAACCTGCATGGAAAATCTAAAGAACACCAACTCGGCAGATTCACAAAAGACCTTATTTGGTAAGGGACACTCGGGCAATCCATAACGCAGATTGGAGCCAGGAGTAGGGGCCGCATGCCAGTAAGGAAAAGGAAGATTTGCCCAAGGAGGGGTCAGAAGGATTCCCCAAGGAACAGTTTATTAAGCAGTTGCCTGACCCTTGTGGGCCACTAGTTACTAGTTTTCCAGAGTTATACAGTATTTAATTCCTTTGTTGAAGATTTAAGCACCAATAAAGAACTTTGTTGAACTTACTTTAAGCTTCTACAGAACTTCGTGGTGGGAAACCCAAGAGCCCTTTAGCTGAGGCATCCCAGCATTCCGTTGGGCATACAGAAAGCACATCCTGCAAATAGACATTGCCACAGGTCCAGCGTGTGACAGCACAATACTCTCAGGTGAAGAGCATAATAGTTTCAAAAATAAACTGAAATGTAGGATCTAAGAAGGAAATGTTATTGATTAATTGTCTCAAAATCTCATCAATGTGAGCTGCTGCCTGAAAATTATGTTTCCAAAGCATATTTGAAAATAAATTAGATATGTGATGTGGCTTTGGTTCTTGCTAGTATCTATGAGCTCTATGATTATTATTTTCCTTGTTTTAAAAAGTAAAGGGTAAACTAGGTTATTTCATTGGCAATGTATTAACAGTTTAGACACCATAAGGGATGAATGCTCAGTTGGGTCCCCCCAGGGGTTGAGAAGGGCGGGGTAAAAATGTTTGAAATAAATAAATAAATAAATAAATTTATATCTTAAATTGTGGAAGGTAGTGTTACAGTATATGATTTTGTAAGTCTTGACAAGAATAATCTCTTGCTTATGTGTGTGTTGAGGAAGAACCACTCCCTGATTAGGATGTATATCAGGTGAAGTTTTTTTGATGCAGGTAGTGGGTGAAATGAAGCAATCAGAGATGGAACTATGCTACAAGGTTTGCTGGAAAGAAGCAGATTAATGCATTGTTTTGTAAGTTTTTTTCCTTCTGCAATGGACAATGTGTTTTCAAGGCTACTGTATTTTTCTTTATAAAGCTACATGTATTACCTACTCCAGAGTAAAGACATTTTCCTTTTATACTCTGTGTACTTCAACCTGGGGCCTGGAGCTGGGAAGACTGCTGTGTAATTTCAATATAAAAACTAACAAACCGCAACAGGTAGGAAGGCAAAGTCCATACTTAGTAAATGATATGGGACAAACCATTTCAAAATATTTTTGATTTGGGCTCCAGAGAATAAATCCAGTTGTTCGCTCAATCTGGAATAGACTGAATTGACACTTGATAAAATTAGTAATGGAAGTTCTGTTAGTTTAATAAGTCTACTTTACTTCTTACTAACAATTGTATTTCACCCTGATCTATCAATTCCATCACAAATATTTCTTCATGAGAACCTAGCTGCTGGATTTTGCTGCTCTGATAAGATATCCATTTAAAATATTACAGCATGTAAATGTAACAATAACAATGCATTCTGGTAGTAAACTTTCCTTTACCAGACAACACTACTAAATGTAAGTTAACTTCAAGGGTAAGTAATTGCTCCACAACTATGATAATATAGTTGGTCTTACATGTATTCTGAATTGTTGGACTCATTAGTCTATACTGCCAAATATTTCTGAGTTTTTCACATTTTCTACCCAGTGGAATTATCTAGCCAGAAATATCGGTCAGAATCCAATCTCTGTTCACATCTGGCACTAATTCAGACTATGATGACAAAATAGCATTAACCAGAACTGCAATTCTCTTTCTACCACAACTGATTATACTTATTTACACAGCTTTTGAGCATCTAAGCCTCCTTCTCTTGTGTCACAGTCCTCCAAAGTTGTTTCAAGCAAAAGACAAACTCTGCTGAACACAACATTGTCCCTGCAGGCTTCAACATGCTTATTAAGACTAATTCCACTCCTCTTACTGTTGTTTACTGGAAAATTATATGTTCTTCCCCGTGACTGGGCTGATATACTCCCTTAAAAAGAACTGACTAGAGAAAGAATGAACCTGTTTATTGGGTAGGTATTTCGGTATAACCTAGCTATGACAAAGAGACAGTAACATTTTTTCCTTTTGGTACAGACTCTTCTGAAATGGACCTAAAGCCCTGTTTAGTTATTTGACTAGATCCTTTAATACAAGAATCTTTGCATTGGTTCTCTTGCTCTCAGGTGCAATGCATGCCTTTCCTCACTATTGAAAATCAGCTAGTTAATTGTGTCATCTGCCATGCAGTTCAAATTGAATCAGAGCACTTCACTGAGGTACTGCCAATTTTCAGAACAAGAACTAGATTATGGTGGATTTTGTTTATGAATCTGCCACCCAAGTTACAGAATCAGTTTATTTATATAGTTTCTTATTTGCATTTTTCCATTTAAAGTGAACAACCTAGAGCAAGAAAGCTTCCAGAAAACAAATAATATCTGCTAAATTTGAAATGGGAAGAGATACAAAACTCAAACAATAAAATAACATTTGTGCCTATTTTTCTCTCTTCTTCCATTAAAAGAAAACAACCTAGAGCAAGAAAGCCTCTCAAAAACAAAGAAAGGAAGTAATGCATCTGTTGAATTTGGGAAAAATATGAAACCAATGCATTTGTTAAATCTGAAACAATGAAATTAGAGGCAATAAAGTAACATCGTTTAAAGCGCGACTCAACTCTGCCACCCAGTAGTGTTATTTGGGAAAACTTTTCAGGAATAAGATTGCATTGCATTGTCAACATTAGGTTTATAAATATGCGATTGATAATATGTATACAACACAACACTCTAACGGATGGAGAAGAAAAATTGTAGACAGTGTTCCCAAGATTAGTGGAGGAATAAATCCATTCCAAGTTTTAGCTTGAACTTTAAAGGCCGCAGAATCAACTTTGCAAGTTCAGCATTTTGTGTTCTCTAATGTTCAGACTAAAACTCAGAATTAACTCACTGTTTAAGCAACTATTGAGCCAACAGCCACCACTGGATGTGGGGGAAGAAGTGACTGATTGAAAGTATCAGTTTAACTGATGAAGAAACCAAAGACCACAAATTGTTTCCACAGGAGTAAAAACATCAACTTACAGCTTCAAGAGACTGAAATAATTTTTTAGAATCATAGAACAATGGAGTTGGAAGAGACCACATGGGCCATCCAGTCCAACCCCCTGCCATTATTTTGATAGCCCCAAAGCATGGGCAAGCTCATGGTGAAATGATTCACTTTTTAGGTGGTCATAAAGCAAGAATTGGCAACATGTGGTCTTACAGATGTCATTGATGTGCAGTTCCAATCAGCCCAAGACTTTATCTACATTGTCATATAATTCAGTTGGAAAAGCAATATATGGCATGTGTAGACTCATATAATGTAGTTTAACTGCACTGAACTGCATTATATGAGTCTACACTGACCGTATAATGCAGTTTCAAACCACATTGTATAGCAGTGTGAATGGGGCCCTACAGGCATGTAGCCGGGGGGGGGGGGGGCCTCAGGGGGCTTCAGCCCCCCCCCCCCCCGAAATTTTCATGGTGGTTCGCGAAAAGGCCTTATTGGTGCATTATTTAAACTGTTATGTTTATTCATATCATGATCTGATCACCATACTCAATATATCCCATATTCATGGGGGTATTGGGGTAATGATACAAAAGGTTTGCTAGGCTAGACCCTCTTTCACTCAGACTCAGCCCCCCCCCCTCGAAACTCAGCCCCCCTGAAACCCCCCCGAAAAAAATCAGCCCCCCCCCCCCCGAAACGAAATCCTGGCTACGGGCCTGGGGCCCTAGACAGTAGAGCCAAAGGTGAGGAGAGTGAGGAATTTCAATCCAGTGACACCTGGACTTCAGCTTCCACAATTTTTCATTATGAGAACAGCACACACAACATCATACAGCTTCAGATCATATAAGTCTTATCAATTCTGGCTCTGCTCATTCTTGGAAGTTTTGCAGTGGCTCCTTCCTTACTGGAAGGGCAAACCACGAACTACTGGGGGACTCCTTTTTAACTTCTAGGTGAGTGACCTGTGGGGTCCCACAGGACAATGTTTTGTCCCCTATACGATTTTTAACATATACATTAAACCACTTGGAGAGCTTGCCTGTCATCAGACATCATCAGTATCCTGATGATACCCAGCTCTATCACTCCTGTTCACCTTATGTTAAGCCAGTGTCTGGCAGCTGTTATTGTGCTAAGCCAGTGCCTGTCAGCTATAATGGACTGGATTGGGGCAAATATATTGAAGCCTAATCCAGACAAGATAGAGGTACACCTTGTCAGTTATAAGGCTGATCAAGAAGAAGGGTTTCAGTCTATACTGGCTGAAATTGAATTCTTCCTGAAGACTCCATGAAGTGCTTTTGCTCTTTTAAAGGTAGTACAATAAATGTGTCCATTCCATGGGATGTCTGACTTAGCTGTAGTGACATAGGATTTAGTGACATCTCATGGAGTTGCCTTTGAAGAGTGTTCGGAAACATTAACTGATCCCAAAGAGCTGTTGCCAGATTGCTAGAAGGAAACATATAAGTCCCTTGTTGCTTCACTGTCTGGTATGTGTTTCTGGATATAACTCAAAGTGGTGGTTTTGATCTATAAAGCCCTATATGGCTCAGGATGAGGCTACCTGAAGGATGCAACTTCCCCTGTTCTCCTCACCCCACTACCTTGACTGATGCAGTTGGTGGGAACATGGGAGAAGCCTACAGTTTGGAATTTCCTCTCTAGGTAAGTTAGAATGACATCTTATCCTTGCCCCCTCCCCATTTTTTTTTTTTTGTGACAGATTAAGTCCTTTTTTTCCAGAAAGTTTTTGGGAACTGGTTTTAACAAAAAGACTTTTATGGTGCGATACTGTTTTAAATCTGTTTTAAAATAAGATCTGGATTGATTTTGAGTTGTTGAAGGCTTTCATGGCCTGAAAAAACGGGTTGCTATAGGTGTGTTCTAGAAGCATTCTCTCCTGACATTTCACCCACACCTGTGGCAGGCATCCTCAGAGGTAGTGAGGTCTGATGGAAACTAGTCAAGTGAGTTTTATGTATCTGTGGAATGTCCAGGGTGTGAGAAAGAATTCTTGTCTGCTTGAGGCAAGTGTGAATGCTGCAATTGATTTTAATTTTGTTGCTATTTAATATTGTTTTAATGTTGATTTTGCATATTTTACCTATATGCAAAATCAACATTAAAACAATATTAAATAGCAACAGAATTGCATTGTGTCTTTTTGTATGCCACTTTGAATCCCAGCCTGAGAGAAAGGAAGGATATAAATAAAGCAATGAAAGGGTGATGAAGAACTGTGGCCAGAAGCAGACCATCATGCAAGCCCTTTATTGTAATAAAGGACTTGCATGCTTTCTTTAACTGAGCCCAGTCAAATTCTGGTTCTAGCGTTTTGAAGCAGCAGGAATTTCAAAGTACTTCAAAATCATTTCGTGTGAACTAAGTAATTTGGGGAAAAGACTCAGGCCAAAATTTAGTTGGGCTTTAATGCTCACATAACCATCAGTTAGTTGTACAATTGACAGGACCTTTTAGTAGTTCGTATAAGATATAGTCTATTTTTAATATTTCAAGTGTTCTGTCTGTGATGTTTTGTCTAAAAAAAGGTGATGACTAACACACCGGTAAAACTTGTACTGTATGATCTAAGTTATAGAGTCTGCTTAAGCCCCCAGTGACAGAAAAAGGTCTAAGATATGACCAAACTTCAAGGGAACAGTAGCCCCACCCAGAGCAGTCTGCTTAACTAGTTCTTGAACCCAAGAGTCACCAATTCACAGACTGGCCATCTTATCAGGATTCACTTCAAGTTTACAAATATCCAGGCTGCTTATTCACTTTTTTTTCTAGTGCCCTTTGCTTATAACAGAGGAGTCACTAATAGTTTCCAAATGTTTGCAATCTGTTGTTATTTTACTGTGTAATCCTGAATATGTCTACTCAGGCATTAAGCTGCACTGAATTCAGCCCAATGTTTCTTCATGGTGAGTTTACATTTCTTGAAGAGTAACAAGCAATAGGATCACAGCTTTACTATCCCATTTTTGTTTATTTTATAATTTCTTGGATCTAGTGGTACAGTATAGCGCATGTGGTACTTTTACTCTTCGTTGATTCAAAACATTGATTTCCCCTGTTATTGTTTTTATCTTTAACACTTGGCATTCTGCTAATTAAGTCAATGTTAGAGTAACTGTTCTTTGAATTCTACAGAGATTTAATTAAGACAACATATTACAAGGGTTTTTAAAAATTCCAATGAAATAATTGGTCTTGGAGAGACAAATGCGGGGTATAAAAGAATAAAGAGGTCTGCTAAGCTCTTGCATTGTGATATTAGTTGGGTAATTACAGTAAGAAGATGGAAAATTTTGAGATGTTTTTTGTTGTTACAATATTTCAATTTGTTTTCTTATTGTGCTGAAAACATAAAGAAATAAAGACAGGGCAAAGTGTCAACCAGATTATTAAAAAAAAACATGAACACAGTTCATATCAAAGGATGTTTAGACAGCAATGGGTTTATGTCCCAGAAATATTTGGCAGTATAGACTAATGAGTCCAACAATTCAGAATAATACTATGCCCTATCTCTCAAAGAGTCTAGCTTAGGATTCAGAGACTCATTATGCATTTTGTTTTAAAGTGTGTACAAACAAATGCCAAGTGATGCTGTTACTATCATATGTCAGCTGGGCAAAATTAAACCTAAGCCTTTTGAAACACTAGGTTATATTCCATTCTATTCATTTAGCAAATTCTACTGGAAGACTTTAGGCTGGGTAGTGAAGGTTAATAGACTTTAAAGGAAATATCCCTCTGAAAAGGTTCAGCACCTTGGCTAGGTTTTTTAAAGTCGGTACTAAACCAGATGTCAGAATTTATGACACAACTGAAGATCTATCTCTTCTGGCAGTCATACCCATTCAATTTTAACTTGTGAATTTTAATCTGCATTTTACCTATGTGTATCTTGTTACATGTATTTTAATAGTGCTCTGTCTTATCTCTGTTTTATCCATGTTGTACTCCATCTTGAGCCACAAGGAGCGTTACTGCTGCTATTATTATTATTAGTAGTAGTAGTAGTAGCAGCAGCATTAGTATTATTAGTATTTATGATACTTGGAGTGAGTCTACTATCTCATTGACATGGAAGCCACCAGCTATAACTGGTTTTGGGCTTGCCAAAGTAGCTTTCATAAGGACTGAGCATGCTGAACTGAATGCAGTGGGGAAGAGTTATTCTGCATGTGTTTGGTTTGGATCTATGAAATAATGATCTGAATCTTATTGATAGACTCAACTAAAGTTGGGCCACTGAATCAGCAGGATTTACTGGTGTGTTTATATATCCATGAAACAATTGATTCAGTGGCTCCTTTCTAGTGCATTGACGAATGGAGTGGCTGATGATTTTGAATTTGGACTTCATGTTGTTGTTGTTGTTGTTCATTCGTTCAGTCGTCTCCGACTCTTCGTGACCTCATGGACCAGCCCACGCCAAAGCTCCCTGTCGGCCGTCACCACTCCCAGCTCCTTCAAGGTCAGTCCAGTCACTTCAAGGATGCCATCCATCCATCTTGCCCTTGGTCGGCCCCTCTTCCTTTTGGACTTCATAGTTTTAATTATTGTTTTTAATGGTTGGTGTTTTTAACTTTTTGGATTTAAATGTATTTGTTTATTTTACTTGTATGTATTTATGTGGCATCGGATTGTTGCCAACTATAAGGCTGCTCTGTGTCCCCTTCGGGGTGAGAAGGATGGGGTATAAATATGGTAAATAAATAATAAATAATTTATATGAGATGGGAATGCTGTAATTTATTCAAATATTTATTTTCTTTTCAGGTATATTCAGGTATACAAGACCATACTTTGCAGTCCTAATTATGTATGCCTCATAATTAAGAGTCATAAGAGTCACCATATTTATGTTCCCATTTTGGCGGACTGCATAAATTGTTTTTGTCAACCATGTGTGAGAAAGCCTTTGGCATTGTGGTCTGTTCTATCTTTTTAATTAACAGGTATCAAGAAAGCTCTTGATCTCTTTATTTTGGCTTATTTTTATTTACATACATTTATATTTATGTAAGCTTTTAAAAACTGCTTTCTTGAAGGATATGAGGACACACCTTGCCATGTACATAGACATCCCATATCAAATGGATGATGGTGGTGGGATATTAATAATATTACATTGGGAAAAGGTAAGGTGAAATGCAACCTCCTAAAATCCTGTATTGAGCATGTATTGCCCCTAGAACTATATAAGGAAACATTGTAAATTCTCATGATCTATGAGAGTCTGAGTTTATGCTAGCAATTCTCATAGTGAAAAGAAAGAAATGTATGTTTTGTTTTGATAGATCAGTGGCACTTGCTATGGTGACACTTCTGAAAGTGCACTTGCCTGACTGATGGCATCAGTCAGATTTGGACTGTACAGTTTGCTAATGAGAGGATTTTTCCCCCACTTGAATGGTTCCACACAACCTATCCAAGGCAAGCTTCAAAATGCAATTTGGCAATTTGGCAACCTTTTCAGCTAGCAAAATGCATGGGCCTATATGCTTGTTTTCAATTTGGGTGAGAACCTTTAAAGTAATGCCAACACTGCTACTCCATTTTATGGAAGTGACAATAGTATTCGAGATTGGGATAGCTCTCCAAAATGAGAATGATTTTTTAAAACCAACCCAACTTCTAAACAATCATTTATAGCAGCTGCATTGTATACTTATCTGAATCATTTTACCATTTAATAGCTGCTATCATGTGTCTTCTTTAATTTATCTTCATAGTTGTGAGAATGTTGGTGTGAGAGTTATTGGGTTTTTTAAAGGAATAGCTGAAGGTTAGCTATGCATTTTATTTGCTGGTTCAAACAACATGAATACCAAATATATTTGTCTAGGCTCAAGGATTGTATTCTCGCAGGTTCAGAGATGTTTTCTGGTTAGACTGTACCTAAAATAAGAACATTATTTTCTTATAAGGTTTCACTCAATTAGTTACATTTTAAAGAAACCTGATCCAAGTGAACTGAGAATGAGTTCTGTTAAGGTTTCAACTGCCAGAAACCTTAACAGAATGAAACTGAAAAATGCTAATCATTATTTTACAGTCCTGACAACTTCCCCCTCTTTTGAAATTAGAAGAGAAGGAAATCATTTCTGTAATAAATATCAAACTGAATTACAATAATTGAATGCCATATTATGTTTATAAATAATTAGAAAAGACTCTTATTCATCTGTTCAGATCCCAATTTGAAAAATTGCCTATATAGCTAAAGAAGAGAACAAAATACTATATTAATGCCCCAAAGGCACCAAATTTGGTCTGCTTCTGTTTTATCCAGAGGGACAAAAGTTTGACCTGTTATTCAGACTAATATATTCTTCATTGATATTTTTTATTTTTATGATTTGTTGTTGGCTTCACCTATCATGGGTCTGAACTCATCATTCTTGCTTCTAAGTGCTGTAGTCCTTTGATGACTGTAGAAAAAATTTATTTTCCTTTATATTGAACATAATATATGTAGGAAAAATCTTACCAGGAATGGAAAGGAAATGGGTAGAGGAAGAGAAAGAAGAGAGAGTTAGTACAATTTTTGGAACGGAATGCTACAGTCATCTTCATAAGAAAATATTCCCATAGGATTTATCTCTATATTTATTTATTTATTTATTTATTTATTTATTTACCATATTTATATACCACTCCTCTCAACTCAGAGGCAACTCGAGGCGGTTTACAGTCGGCAGTCAATGCCCCCATACAACATAAATACAGTCAAAAACATTACATATAATATAAACCATATAAAAGCAATAAAACCATAAAAACCATAGAACACAAGTCCTTAGCGTCTCATCACTAAACTTACTTTTCTGTCGCATTGTCCAATTGTTCCGTGGATCTCAATTAGTCTGTTGCACTGCATCTGCAAATGCCTGCTCAAACAGCCAGGTTTTGACTCTCTTTCAAAATGTTAGGAATATATTATAGTGATTATAATATATATTAAGATATATATTAATGCTTATATTAATATATCTTGTCTCCTGTGCTGTGCTAATAATATAATGTAATGTAATATAATGTAAGATACTATATATACATATATTTATAATATTATAATGTAATGCAATATAATACTACTACTAATATGATATTATAATTATATATTTTATATTACATGTAATATTACTAATATTATAATAATATACTAGTATAGTATAATACGGGAATATATAATACTGATATTGTACTATGCTAATGCTAATAATATAATATATTGTATATATTGTATTGTAAATGTTGTAAATTATATATATATATACTGGGACTTCTGCTGTCAACTACAATGAGAATTGATTTTTATGGAACTCATCCAAAATAATATTTATGTGGCTATATACTAGTATTTTAAAGCTAATAGTTAAATAAATCACAATTAATATTTAGCTTTGTAGGATTACATGAAAAAATACAGTGCAAAATGTATTGCTATTTTTCCAAATCTATTTTAATAAAAGAAAGCTGAAAATATAAACAGAGAAAATAATAACACTATGTTCTACCACTATCTTATTTTTGTTCACATGGCCATTGGTGCAGTCCTATGCTCCTTGAGACAAAATAGTGTTGGTCCCAATTTAGGAGGCAACCCCTGGCAGTGAGACCAGAAGACGCCTGTTGGCAGAAACCTAGACAAGTGATAAGTCTGAGCTGCCCCTTTTCTGTGAGTCCCTGCTGTGGCAAGCATACAGATCAACCCCAATTAAAATCATCCAGCAGCAAGGTGAAGAAGGTGATTTCAGCCAAGGAAGATTTTATTATCTAAAGATAAGATCCTAGCTTGTGATACATTCACAAAGAAACTAGAATAACAAGAAAACAGAAATACAGCCTCTTTTATACACAATAATATCAAATTTCCCACTGCAGCAACATCAGCTGTAGTGAAGTCCATTAGAAGAGTTTCCCAATTCTGACCAATCACAGAAAAGGGGGTTTGCTGAGCAGTTGGCTTCTGAAGAGACAAAGGGCATTGAGTGGCAGTGAATGGGTTTCCCTTTATTCAACAGGAAAAATAATAAAAATGATTGAGAGCACTTAGCCCTACCCAGGAAAAGTTTATTGTGTGCTGGGTGGTCATGGCAGAGGCCCATTGGCAGAGCCCCAGCGGTTCTGGATCATGGTAGTAAAAAGCAGGACATATTGGCACACTCATGCAAATGGCAGAGGAGAGGGGCAGAGAAAAAGACAATCAGGTTCCTTCCATGGTGAGAGGTCCCGCACACAAAGGCACATTGTGAAGAGCAGCTACTTCCCCTGAGGCAGGCAGGAAAAGGCAATGGGCCATCTTGTCCTGTCCGTTGGGCTATTGTGTACCATATGTCCAGATAATATCCATAAGATGGGTGAGGCCAGGAATTGATTGAGGAAATCCCCAGTTTGGAGTCTCTTCTCACAGGCTGCATGATCATATGTGATGCAGGACTTCCTTTTGGGGTCAGCAATACAGTTTTTCATCCAGGAAAAAGAACAAGAAATCTCAGAAGCACAAAATATATTATTAACAAAATATAGGAACACATAGGAAAAGGCAGGGGAATTTTTAAGGCATTTTAATGCACATGAGAGACATAGTTTTCCCAAGTACATACAGATATCCAAGCCATGATCCCTTGTATGCAGATCGAGGCATGAGCAAGGAAAAATACATAGAAATAATATAATTCCATACTGGGGAAAGGGAAGCATGCAGAATGGGCTTTTAGGGGGACTTTGGAACAAAAAGGCAGGATGGTTACACATTGCAAGGATGGGAACAGATAAGGAAAACAACTTTAGAACATATGATTATTCAGCAGGTAGAGAGTTCTTTTTAACAGCAGTCCTGGGAGACATAGTTTCTCAGGCTTGGAAAACATAGTCTTCAGAATCTCTGGGTTGAGTTAGGTACCAAAAGAGACCAGAGAGTGTGCTCTGAGACCGGGAGGGTGGCAGGAGAGAAATATAAAGAGCAGAGAGAGCTTAAACTATAAAAGGCTTTCTAATGAGGGAACCAGCTATCCAGAAAAAGGAAAAAAAGAGAGGAAGGGATGAATTACAGCAAGGAGAGGTACATGATGGCTGGGAAAGATACATTATGGCAAGGAAAGGGCAAGAGAAGCACAGAGTTCAGGGTAACCAATTTATTTATTTTTTAATCAATTTTTTATTAAGTTTTATACAATTACAACGAAAGAGGGGGAATAATATAAGAGAATAGAAAAGTAGGAAAAAATAGAAAGAAGAGGGAAGAAAAAAGAAAAATGAAAAATTCCCCCCCCCAAAAAAAAACAAAAAGGAAAAAAAATCCAAAAAAAAAAGACAAAAAAGGGATGTCGACTCCCTTCTGATTCAGCTCGCATAATAGTTTCTTTTACTATATCTGTTTATATAAGGGAAAAAAAACCAAAAAGAAAAAAGAAAAATTCCTCAGTTCAAATAATAGTGTTCTATATTGTTTTCATATAGTCTTCGACTGCTGACCAATTAGTCTCTTTAATTGGATTGCCTGTATTCTTTTTTTAATAAAAATGTTAACTTGTCCATGTCCTTGATTTCATTTATCTTGTTAATCCAGTGGGATTTTTCTGGTATTTCTTTCTGTTTCCAAACTTTGGCATAAACAATTCTGGCTGCCGTTGTCAAATATGTGAACAAGATGTCTTCATTGGAGTCCAGTTCAATGTCTCCGTCAACAATTCCCAATAGATAATATTCAGCCTTTCTTGGGAATTTCTTTTTAAATAATTTCTGCATTTCTTCATGAATGCTTTTCCAGTACTTTTGAGACTCTCTGCAGCTCCACCATTGATGAAAAAAGGTCCCATCATATTCGTTACACTTCCAACAGGCTTTCGATACGTTTTCATACATGCGATTCAGACTTACTGGTGTCAAGAACCACCTATGAAACATTTTCATCCAGTTTTCTTTTAGGTCCATTGCATAGGTGTACTTAAGTTTTTTCTTCCACATTAATTCCCAATCGCACATTGCTATTGGTCTTTTAAAGTTTTCCGCCCATTTTACCATACAACCTTTTATTAATTCAGTCTCAGTTGACCATTCTAATAGTTTTTCATATAATTTAGTTATACATTTCGTATCAGTTTTTAGAAAATTGTCCCAGAAAACTTCTTTCACTTGGGAGCCTTGTTTTAAATCTTGCATATAATGTTCCTTTATTTGCATATAATGTAACCATGTGATTTTAGGGAAACTCTGATTTATTTCCGCTTGAGATTTTAATGACTCTGTGCCACTTTTAAAAGTTCTTTATATGTAGGCCAGGTTGTCCAGCCCAGTAACCTTCGTTGTTTCTCTTCCATGGGAGAAACCCATAGAGGCGTTTTGGAGTAGAGATATCTTTTATATTTATCCCAGATTCTAATTAGTGACGATCGGATAAAATGATTTCCAAAATTCTTTTCCTTCTGTTCTCTTCCATACCAAAGATAGGCATGCCAGCCTACACATAAGTCATGGCCCTCTAATGTGAGGAGGTTCTCTCTTTTTAAAGCTATCCAATCTTTTAACCAAATTAGGGCATTTGCATCATGATATAGATTAAAATTGGGTAGTCCGAACCCACGTCTTATTTTCTTATCAGTCAAAATTTGATATTTTATTCTTGGTTTTTTACCTTTCCAAACAAATTTCATAAGGTCCTTATTCCACTCCTTAAATTTCTTCAGATTTCTAATTATTGGGATGTTTTGGAAAAGGTATAATAGCTTCGGGAGGACTGACATTTTAATCAGTGAAATTCTTCCCAAAAGGGAAAGGTTTAAATATTTCCATTTCTCTAAGTTTTTCTGAATCTCTTTCCAAAGTCTTTCGTAATTATTCGTAAGAAGTTGAGCATTTTTTGAGGTAATCCAGATGCCCAAGTATTTCATTTTGTTAACCGTTGTGAGTCCCGAGATGTCCTTTAATTCTATCTGTTTTTCTTTTGACATATTCTTTGTTAAAATAACAGTCTTCTGTTTGTTTAGTTTAAAACCTGCCAGTTTCCCGAACTGTTCAATCGTATTAAGCCAGTTTTTAATGTTTTCTCGTGGATTTTCTATTATACCTATTATGTCATCAGCATAGGCTCTAGCCTTGAATTCTTGTTTACCGATTTTTACCCCCTTGATGTTCTGATCATCCTTTAGATTTTTCAGCAGAATTTCTAGTGCCATTATAAAGATCAAGGGTGAAATCGGACAACCTTGTCTAGAGCCTTTCCCGATCACAAATTCGTCAGAAATTTGGCCGTTTATTTGTACTTTTGCCTTTTGACTCTTATAAATCTCTTCAATTGCTGTAATGAACTGATGCCCCAAATCCATTTCTTTCATTAAAATTTTGAAAAAATCCCAATTGAGATTATCAAAGGCCTTTTCCGCATCAATCGCAAGAAAGGCCATTTCTTTTTGAGGGCTAGCTTCAAAATATTCAATCATGTCGATAACTATTCTCAAGTTATCTTTCATATTTCTCTTTGGTAAAAAACCCACTTGTTCCTCCCCTATCCAAACATTTAAAAAAATTTTTAGTCTTTGGCCCAAAATGTTCGTGAAAATTTTATAATCCACATTTAATAATGAAATAGGCCGATAATTTCGTACGTCGGAAGGGTCTGTTTGTTCCTTATGAATTACTATTATTTCTGCTGAGTTCCATGTCTCTGGGATTCCCTGACCTTGGAGTATCCCGTTCATCACCGTTTTTAACATTGGCATAAATTCCTTTATGAAGACTTTATAATAACCTGCGGAGAAACCATCCGGTCCTGGCGCTTTATTTGCATCCATTTTCCTTATGGCCTCCTCCACTTCCTCTTCTGTAATATCCTTATTTAAGTCTTCTCTTTGGGCTTCAGTAATCTTAGAGATGTTAAATTTGCTTAAGTATTTTACAACCTCCTCTTTTGAAATTTGGTCACAAGAGTACAGTCTTTCATAATATGTTTTAAATTCCTTTAAAATCTCTTTATCCGTCATTACCTCTTTGTTCTCAGTCTTAATTTTGATTATTCTTTGTGTCTGTTTCTTTTTACGGACTTGTTTGGACAACCATTTGCCTGCTTTATTTGCATTTTCAAACTGATATTGTTTCAAAAATTTTAATTGCTTGGCTTGTTCCTCTATTTCTATACTGCGTCTTTTCTGGTGTAGTATTTCTATTTCTTTGATAAGTTTTTTATTACCTGGTTTAATCTTCAATTGATTTTCTTTTGTTTTTAATTTATTTAGAACCTCCATTTGGGATTTCTGTTTGATTCTATTATTTCTTGCATTGTGTTGGATGAAGTGACCTCTCATCACCGCTTTTGCGGCATCCCACATTATATTATGATGCACGTCTGGGGTATTATTTAATTCCATATATGTTTTAATAGCCTTTTTATAATTCTCCACGTCCTGTTCTTTTTTCATTAAGTTCTCATTTAGTCTCCATCTTCCTTTTACTTTTTTCTGATTGAGAATAATTTCCAGAGGCGCATGGTCTGAAATATCCCTTGGCAGGATAGTTATATCCAAAATTTTTGTGATAATATTGTTTGTGGCCCAACACATATCTATTCTCGACCACGATTGGTGTCTATGAGAGTAGAATGTGTAGTCCTTCTTGCCCGGGTTCTTCCATCTCCATACGTCTTCCAGCTTCTGGTCATCCTTTAAGTCAATCATATTTTTTCATATTTTTAGTTTTGTCCAATTGACCATTAAGTACTCCATTGAAATCCCCTAGGAGTATCAAATCATCAAATTCTACTTCATCCAGTTTTCCCTTAAGGTTTTCCACAAATTGAGTTTTTGGCCCGTTTGGGGCATAAATATTACAAATCAAAATCTTTTGATTACCAGATAATATTGTAGCTGCCACCATTCTTCCATCTACATCTTTGAAGGATAGATCCGATTGCAATGATTCCTTAATATAAAGCGCTACCCCCCTCTTCTTTTTTTCAAAAGAGGAGTAGTGTAGTTTGCCAATTTTCTTGTTTTCTAAGTGAGCTATGTGTCTATGCATGATATGAGTTTCCTGTAAAGCCACAATGTCATACTTTCCCTTTTTAAATTTATTAAATAAGTGTTTCCTTTTACTCAGAGAATTAAGACCATTCGTGTTTAACGAAAGTATTTTTATTTGATATTCAGTGGCCATGAGCAGTATCTTCTATGTCCGGTCCGGGTTCATCTCTTTCTTCATCTGGATTAGAAGTTCCTTCATCGTCTGTTCCTGTATTCTCGTAGTCTGGGGAGTTGAATCTTGATCTTTTATTTCTTTTGCCCTTTCTGGGTGTAGTTGATGATGCTCCATTGGAGAATTTACGTTGTGGTTTTGGAGATTTATTACTTGGTTTCTCTGGGATTTGGTCTTTCATTAAACTGTCGTAGAAGTCCTTTGCTTTCTCAACCGAAGTCAGCCAATATTTCTGGTCATTAAAAGTCATCATTATGCCTTCCGTTCTCTCCCACCTAAATCTTATGTTTCTTCTCTTCAGTTCCTCAGTGAGGAAGAAGTATTGTCTACGTCTCATCAATGTTGATTGTGGGAATTCTTTTAACACCGCCACTTTCATTCCATTGAACTGCAGTGGAATTTTACTATTACTTTGCAGCACCTCATCCCTTGTCCGCTTCCTTACGAATTTAACAATAATATCTCTGGGGGTGTTGTTCTTTCTTGAATATGTGGTCGATATCCGAAATATCTGGTCCACTTCTTTCTCCAGTTGCTCTACTGGAACTTTTAATGCCACTGCCAGGACATCTAGAGTGATCTTTCTAATATCCTCGTTCGGATTTTCTTGTAAATTTCTTAGTCGGGAGTTGATTCTCCAAATCTCTTGACTCCAATAATTCTTGATTTCTCTCCAACTTCTGTCTCTGTTTCTCCCAGGTAGACATTTTCTCTTCTAATTTCTTTTGGGTTTTTCCCTTCTCCTTTGTTGTTACCTTTAGTTCCTTTATTTCTTGTTTCATGGTAGACATATCCTTCTCTACTCTGCTAATTTCTTCTTTGACTTCCTTCTTTAGTTCATTTTTTAGTTCAATTTTTAGTTCATCAAATTTTGCCTGCATCTCTTTATGATGTTTTTCTTGTTTTGCGTCCAGATCTTTTATTCCTTTTTCCATGGAAGTTTGTAAATTGACTTGGGCAATTGCTAGATTCTGGATTTCTTTGACCACATCTTTCAGGGTTGGCTCTTGAGAACCCTGAGAGTTCCTTCTTTGTAGCAATGATTGGTCTATTTTCGGATCTTGCTTAATTTTTGTGGCTGGATCTTGTTTCACCTTTGGTGTCGCCATTATTATCAAATCAAACGGTATTCCAAATTAATTGTAAATATTATACTTAGGGATCTATCAATTTATATTAATTAATTAAGCTTTAAATTAATTCGTTTTTAGTTGCCTCAATTGAATCTCCAAAATTAATTCCTTATATAGTGAATCTTTTATATTTTAAATTAATCAACAATGAACTAAAAAAATAATAACTACTTATCCAATAGTCAATTGTGTATCCAGTAATTAATTATTCTTGTAAATTTATAATTTATTATAAACTTTAATGATGATCTTCTTCAGTACTTAAATTAAATTGCCTTTCGTAACTGTCAGTCTTTCAAACCCAATATATCTTCTCTGTCCTCCGTTTCCGTCGTCCCGTCGTCTCCAGCCCGCCTTTGTTGTCTCCCTTGTCTTCCTTGTGTCCTTTAGTCGTTGTTACTCCACTGTTGTTTCTTCGCTGGTCCAGTCCCTCGTCGCTGTCCGTTTTATCTTGCCCTTTCTTGCTACTTATTTGTCTGTCCGCTCTCCCTCCTCCCTTCTTTCTTTCTCTCTTTCTCTCTGTATCTCTTATGCAGTATTTCTTGCCCTCACTTCCGACCTTCTTAAGATGGTGGATTTTCCTCTTCCGCCCTTCTTGCGTCCCTTCCGGCCTTCTGGTGTCCTCCGTGTCTCCTCCGACTCAACGTTTCCGCTTTGGTTTCTCTATGGTCTGTGCTCTTCTAAATTCCTCCTCTTCCGGTTTTCCTCACTTCCTCCACTCTGCCATCTGCTTCTTTGTTTACACGAAGAGGGGGTGGAAGACACAACAATATGGCGCCAAGGTCGGAGTTGTTTATTTTACTTAATAGCTTTCCGTAGCGTTGAGCAACTAGAAGGGGGTAAGGGAGAGTCCTGGGGGAGGGGGGTTGACCAGTACAATTTCGTTGACGTGTTTTTAAGCCACCAAACGGTTTACCCATTCTATTAATTGTCCTTCGGCATAATTAATTTCTCAAAGCCAATCAATTGTCCAATTCATTCACCTTCAGTTGGTCAACCAGTCTATTCATAGAATCAAAGAGTTGGAAGAGACCTCATGGGCCATCCAGTCCAACCCCCTGCCAAGAAGCAGGAATATTGCATTCAAATCACCCCTGACAAATGGCCATCCAGCCTCTGCTTAAAAGCTTCCAAAGAAGGAGCCTCCACCACACTCCGGGGCAGAGAGTTCCACTGCTGAACGGCTCTCACAGTCAGGAAGTTCTTCCTAATGTTCAGATGGAATCTCCTCTCTTGTAGTTTGAAGCCATTGTTCCGCGTCCTAGTCTCCAAGGAAGCAGAAAACAAGCTTGCTCCCTCCTCCCTGTGGCTTCCTCTCACATATTTATACATGGCTATCATATCTCCTCTCAGCCTTCTCTTCTTCAGGCTAAACATGCCCAGTTCCCTAAGCCGCTCCTCATAGGGCTTGTTCTCCAGACCCTTGATCATTTTAGTCGCCCTCCTCTGGACACATTCCAGCTTGTCAATATCTCTCTTGAATTGTGGTGCCCAGAATTGGACACAATATTCCAGATGTGGTCTAACCAAAGCAGAATAGAGGGGTAGCATTACTTCCTTAGATCTAGACACTATGCTCCTCTTGATGCAGGCCAAAATCCCATTGGCTTTTTTTGCCGCCACATCACATTGTTGGCTCATGTTTAACTTGTTGTCCACGAGGACTCCAAGATCTTTTTTCACACGTACTGCTCTCGAGCCAGGCGTCCCCCATTCTGTATCTTTGCATTTCATTTTTTCTGCCAAAGTGCAGTATCTTGCATTTGTCACTGTTGAACTTCATTTTGTTAGTTTTGGCCCATCTCTCTAATCTGTCAAGATCGTTTTGAATTCTGCTCCTGTCCTCTGGACTATTGGCTATCCCTCCCAATTTGGTGTCGTCTGCAAACTTGATGATCATGCCTTCTAGCCCTTCATCTAAGTCATTAATAAAGATGTTGAACAGGACCGGGCCCAGGACGGAACCCTGCGGCACTCCACTTGTCACTTCTTTCCAAGATGAAGAGGAAGCATTAGTGAGCACTCTCTGTGTTCGTCCACTTAACCAATTACAGATCCACCTCACCGTAGTTTTGCCTAGCCCACATTGGACTAGTTTCCTTGCCAGAAGGTCATGGGGGACCTTGTCGAAGGCCTTACTGAAATCCAGGTACGCCACATCCACGGCATTCCCCGCATCTACCCAGCTTGTAGCTCTATCGAAGAAAGAGATCAGATTAGTCTGGCATGACTTGTTTTTGATAAATCCATGTTGACTATTAGCGATGACTGCATTTGTTTCTAAGTGTTTGCAGACCGCTTCCTTAACAATCTTTTCCAGAATCTTGCCCGGTATCGACGTGAGGCTAACCGGACGGTAGTTGTTTGGGTCGTCCTTTTTTCCCTTCTTGAAGATTGGGACCACATTGGCCCTCCTCCAATCTGCTGGAACTTCTCCCGTTCTCCAAGAACTCTCAAAGATGGTTGCCAATGGTTCCGAAATGACTTCCGCTAGTTCCTTCAGTACTCTTGGGTGTAGTTGATCTGGCCCTGGGGACTTGAACTCATTAAGAGCGGCCAGGTATTCCTGGACGACTTCTTTCCCAATTTGGGGTTGGATGTCCTCCAATCCCTCATCCACTCCATCTTGCTGAGGTTGAAGACTCTCTTTTTGTGAGAAGACCGAGGCAAAGAAGGCATTAAGTAGTTCTGCCTTTTCCCTGTCCCCTGTCAGCATTGCCCCATCTTCTCCTCGAAGAGGTCCTATCGCCTCCTTGTTTTTCCTTTTTCTACTGACATAAGAATAGAAGCCCTTTTTATTGTTTTTAATGTCCCTGGCAAGTCTGAGCTCGTTTTTTGCTTTAGCTTTGCGGACCTTTTCCCTACAGGTGTTGGCTATTTGTTTGAATTCTTCTTTGGTGATTTCTCCTTTTTTCCACTTCTTGTGCATGTCTCTTTTGTGTCTTAGCACAGTTAGAAGTTCTTTGGACATCCATTCTGGCTTCTTTGCACTTGTCCTATTTTTTCTTTTTGTTGGCACGGTTTGCAATTGCGCCTTGAGTATTTCACTCTTGAGAAATTCCCATCCATCCGTAGCTCCCTTGTCTTTTAGTATCTGTGTCCACTGAATGCTGCTCAGCGTTTCCTTCATTTTTTGGAAGTCAGCTCTCCTAAAGTCCAAAATGCGGGTTTGACTTGTCTTAGTTTCGGCCTTCCTTTGTACCTCAAATTGCAGGAGCACATGGTCACTTGACCCTAAGGATCCTACCACTTCGATCGCATCGATCAGGTCCTCCGCATTTGTTAGGATGAGATCAAGAGTAGCCAATCCCCTTGTTGCCTCTTCTACCTTTTGGACCATGAAATTGTCTGCAAGGCAAGCGAGGAATTTGTTGGACCTTGTACTCTTGGCCGAGTTTGTTTTCCAGCAAATATCGGGATAGTTGAAATCGCCCATGACTACTACATCTCTTTTCTGTGCCTGTTTGGTCAACTGTTGGCAGAAGACTTCATCAAGATCTTCCTCCTGGCTTGGGGGTCTGTAGTAGATGCCTACAACGACATCTTTTTGATTCCCTCCGTATCCTTCTTATGTTAATTTATGTTGAGTTCTTTCTCAGTATTTTCTCAGTATTTTTAGAGCTGAGGTTGCCGGGTGTCTTTGCCCCGTTCCTTTAAATCTTTTGATCGCGCCGCGGAATCAGAAAAAATAAGAAATTCTTCTTACTTACCCCTCTCTTTCATGGGGGGGGGGGTTATTATTTGTCTGAAGTTCTTGATTCTTAGTTAGATGGGGGGTGGCGAAAGTTCTTGCGGGGGTTTCCCCCTGCTTCCCACGATACAGCCCGCTACCGGCGGATTCTTCCCGGACCCCCTCTGCCCCCACCCTTGAGGGGATAGTGGCTTATGGGGTCTTCGGGTGATCCAGCGCGGTTTCGCGTACCCTCAGCACTCGATCCAGCTGAGGAGGGGAGCTACTCGCTCTACCCGGCCATTTCCGTGGGTCCTTGCCGAGGAGCCTCAGCAAGGCACTCCTGCCGCCATGCCGTCCCACTGGAAGTCTCCGGGTAACCAATTTATTAAGGGATCATAAGCAGTCTGTAGTAGTTTCCTGGTTATCTGAACATGCGCAGAGCCAAACAAGTACACTTTAAGTATCTGCAGCCTTTGGAACTCTCTGCTGCAGGCACAAACGGAACAAATAATCATTTTGTCCAGGGGGATTTCATGCAACAATAGGAGTGCTGAGAAACTACAGGAAGTATCCATATGCTTGGAGAAACTCTAATTTGTACCAAATAAACAACACAAAAGCAAATTAAACCCTAACCCAGTAACCTTGAAAAATAAAATGGTAGGTAGTAAAAGGAACAGTAAAGGTGTTCAGTAGGTAAAAATATTGATTGTAAGGCGAAAAACAAAGAAAGACAAAGGAGGAGATGGAGTACAGCATGCTGCAAGGAAGCATGGTTGGATGAAATGTTGCTGTTATGTAAAGAAAGATGACAGCAGTGCACTACTTTGATACATGAAATCAAGTCCTTAAAGCTGCCTTAATGTTTGTGGGGAAGATGTTTCAAAGTAATAATTGTATGATCCCCCCCCCCCCCCAATACTGCTTAGCATCAAATTGATGGCTCTATCATCCTGATAAACTCTAGCTGCTTCCAAATGGAGACAATATAGGATTATAATGTTTGAGGACCTCATAAAAAGACCCATGGATTCACCTCACATTGGGTGGGGGTGAATGGGTGAATCCATAGGCTTCCAGTGGGGCTGGGGGTGGGGAGAAGCCACTGCCCCATGCCCTGCATTATCTGTCCTACCTTGTCCCTCATCCCATGGGGGAAGTGTCACCACACGGCTTTCTCCCATTGCTGGGAAGGCAACACAGTGGTGGCATGAACTGCTTTCGCTCCCTTTTCGGCACACAGCCTGACCGGAGGTGCCTGTATGCCATGTGAAGGGTTCCTTGCTGAAAATGGAGGGGAAACAGCATACAACGGCAAATCGGCCCATCTGATGAGGTAGTAAAAGACTGTTTAAACCAAAGGTAATGCTGCTTGGAGGCAGGGAAAAGAGCAAGGCAAAAGAATGCCTCAGGATGTTTTTGTAATTACATGAAGCCACTTTTTGTAAGCACTCAACAATGTGTGTTTACAAGCCACTAGACATTTTAGTTTTGAGGGTTGGATCATGAACTGTAGAAGTAAAACTATTACAAATACCTACCATTTACAAGTTACTGGCAGCTGTAAATACATGCCTTAGTATGTTGTGGGAGGAAGATTCGCCATAACCCATCTCAGATAAAGATGGGTGACTGCTTTGATGTAAGCAGCCAATGAAGTCAGAAGCAAGACTCTTCTTGGTGAGATAACACAGTGGTGATGTAACGTAGTGGTATAAATGCTTTGGAAGACATTGCAGAAATAGGCATGATATAACTACTTGCACAACACTACTCATCCTGAATATATAACAGTGTTCAGAGGTTTCAGCCTGTCCCTCACAAATTCTGATTGGATGTAGTGATGGAACCAGGCATATCCTGGTGGTCTTCACATGGCCGGAGCAATGAAAAGGCAACTTATGCTATGGGCAGACACTGCTCTTGCTTCCTCTGGTGCTCAACAGCAGTTCAAATACATCTAGCTTCACCCTCACAGTCATGTATGAACCTCTTGAAAGAAATATACCATTGACTGTTGCCTGAATGTAGCCCAGAGAGAATGACAATTGGGAGCAGTGGAGAGGATTTTCTTCTCCCTTCATGGCTGCTTTGTTAAATGAACCAAAACTGTCCTGACAGCCTTTGAGGATGCTGGAAATGTGAGTAATTTTCAGTTCCCTATTCCTGATTCACAGTGTATAGACAACTATAGATATTTTGAAATATGACAAACTTCTAGTGTGAATAAGTTTGGATAAAGAAAACTCAATCCACACTTAATGTACATAAGATACTTATTTTTTGGCACACAAGAATGCTGTTACTGGGGGCTTATACTATTAGAAGCTCATATTTCCTGCTCCTCATTCACTAGCTAGTTAAGCACTGATATTAGGTAATATTAGGGCCTCAAGGAAAACAATACAAATAAACATTGGCTGAAATTCCTATATCAGAAGATGTTATCTCCAGGAAGTAGCTCTTATATATTTCCCAGTGCAGCCCCTTAACCAATTTTTTCTCTGCTGTGGTCTCCCCGCCACTGCACCTAACAAGACAACCACTTCCATTTTAGTGCAGGAGAGATGTATCCAGCTATTTTGTGAGTGGGGAAGTTGGTCACTGTATGGTTGGAACAGAATTCTGACTTCTGCAATGATGAAATAAATTGGTTACAATGGCATAAATCGGTCTTATGCAATCATAACCCAGTAATAGGATGCTGGGCTCCATTGAAAACCAAACTCCAAAACCATAACAAATTTTTCATATGCAATAGTATATACAACAGTAAGTGAAGTACAAATACTTAGGGGGTTTTTTTGCCCACCATTTCAGTAATGCATAGGTAGTCATGGAAGTCCTTGAATGGATAGCTGCATAGCTCCTGAAAACATCAAATTGAAAAAAAGATAGAATTATTAATGAAACTTCAATAAACAGATGAGGCATCTGATAAATGTGTCTGTTGGCAAAGTACAATGTCAACAACATGGCATTCAATTTTTGTGAAAAGGTGTTTTTTTAATGTTCTTGTTCTTTATTTCTCACTCTTTCAGTATCTGAAGCTGTCAAGGAGAGAGCCTCACAGAAACTTTAAAAACATTTCTTTTAAATTTATTTATTAATTATTTAAAACATTTATATTCTGCCCTTCTCACCCGAAAGGGGGCTCAGGGCGGAGCACAACATATAAACAGCAAACATTCAATGCCGAAACATACTAGACCATACACACATTTCTATATTGATAACTAAACTGTCTGCATGGCTTTTATTTTAGGTATGTGTGTGCTTTCAAGACATATTTGACAATGTTTGCTTTCAAATGTCTGACTACTGTAACTCCTTGTAGGAGATATTTCAAGACCACAGAATTAAATTAACTCCAAAACTGTGTTATTTGGGTAACTTATAGGTATGCATAGCTGGGGTATAGATTGAAAGTATTAGTCACTGATATTTTCATGTACCCAGGGCAGTGAATCTGTTATTGGCTTAATTCTGAACTTTATTGGAAGCCACCAAGATGCTGAACCTATTTTTAGGTGGGTAGATAGGGTTCAAACACCTTAGATAGCTCTTATAACTAAAAGTGAAGATTCCATTATTACAAGAGATGAGTTATAGTTTGCAGTTTCAATTTTGTATATATATGTCTTGCATCAAGGTGCCCATAAAATATCTCAATTTTTAAAAGACCTACTAACCCACATAAAGTTATTCAAGTAAAAAAGATAAAACTATAAAAGGCAGGGTTTTAAAGAAGAAGGTTTTAAAGATCAATTTTAGCTTGAATATGTTTTTAATCAGTTTTTATGGATTTTAACTGATTTTTTAAAATATTGATAAGTAATTCTTTTTTAATGTTTGTATATCTGTAGATTTCAAATTGTATGGAAATGCTTTTACTGTAAGCCACCTTGAGTCTCTTTTGTGGAGAGGAAAATAAGTTTTTAAATAAACATGATGATGATGATAACGACGACGACGACGACGACGACGACGATTAAGCAGTGGTTCTCAACCTGTGTGTCCCCAGAAATCCCAGCCAGTTAACCAGCTGTTAGGATTTCTGGGAACTGAAGGCCAAAACATCTGGGGACCCACAGGTTGAGAACCACTGAGTTAATGTTCTCTGCAGGAATTCCATAAAGAGTGTCTCCAAAGTTTATGTCTGATAATTGACAGGCAAATCATTATATTGTTCCAAGTCTTTCAACATATGCTTGAAAATTTTTCCCAGAATTGGAAAACCCTGGATTGGTTATTAAAACTTGATATCTTAGTCCAGTGGTTCTCAACTTGTGGGTCCCCAGGTGTTTTGCCCTACAACTCCAAAAAATCCCAGCTACTTTACCAGTTGTTAGGATTTCTGGGAGTTGAAGGCCAAAACATCTGGGGACCCACAGGTTGAAACCTCTGTCTTAGTCATTGATGGTATAAATGTAGACTTAGAGTACATCTATCACTTTATAAATCATGTTTTCATATATTCTCTAATTTTTATTATGCTGTAGAGCTGTAATAATAAAAATGTTTTTGTATTCTTTGACAATGTTTGCTTTAATGCAGATGATTGATATGGTTTTAAAAAGTGGATTTTAACTTTGATATAACTGATTTTAATGTTTATGTATGTGTAGAGTTTATTTCTATCCCAACATAAATAATCTATACACATTTAAATGTTGTGCTCTGCCCTGAGTCCCCTGCGAGGTGAGAAAGGTAGAATATAAATGTTTTAAATAAATACATTGAGGACCATTAAATATTACTTGACCAAAATGTATTAGGCTAAAATGTTTTTTTCAATACTCTGAGGCTTGTACCTTATCTACATATTTTCTATTGAGTTACCCATCATCTTTGCTTTCCCCCCAGCAACACAGAAATTGCAAGCTTTATGAATGTGAGTCTTTTCTCCATGATCACTAGCTGCCAAGCCTTTCATGAGGGAAAATAAAAATCGGAGCTCAGAAAAGCCACATTGATGAGGGAATTTAGGAGGCAAAAAAGCAAAGTTCTTCCTTATAAACTAAATGGGTAAAATATACAATTATAGCCATATCTGGGATAAAAATCTGCATTTTTGAGCAGATAGATTTGTCAGGTGGAAAAGAAGTCCAACTCAGATTTATTTTAAACACTGTTTTGGAAGCAAATGCTACTGATTTCCACATTTAGTTAAATCATGTTATTGCTAGCAATGGCATTAAGTTCCCAATATAGACTGAACATTTGAAATGCTAGAGATGAGGTGTTTTGGATTTTTGGACTGTGGAAAGCTGTCTTTGCATATGCATAAATAATGCCCTATCTTGGAGATGGGAGTCTAAAGTTGATTTATACCTCATACATATAGCCTACAGGTAAATTTATACACAATATTTTAATAATTTTGTGCATGAAACAAATTTGTGCACATTGAAACATTAGAAAGCAATGGTGGCATTATCTTAGTTGTGCAGGTGGCCAATTTTGGAGCATTTTGAATTTCAGATATGTTTAGTTACATGATACTTCCTTTCCCCCTTTTGCTCCTTTTTGTTTGCTCTGAGTGGATTTATTTATTATTCATCTATTGCTGCAGCAACGTGGGAATCAGTTTCCACAGATCCATAGCTTCAAGAATTCCTTAGCTAGCACAGCATGTTTTCTTTTTGAGCACAGAGTTTATAATACATATTTCAAATTCCATTCACTTCAAAATGAAGGAATTGGCAAGAGGACTCCCCAATGATAAAGGCAAAACAAAGGATTTTGGCACAGTGATATTTGTATCAGGACTTGCATGCTTGATGGGAAGTGTTTCTGCAATATGTTGCAAATGTGGTTCCTATGAAGTTAATTTTCTTAACACTTTGGACTTCATCACAAGGAGCTGGAGAAAACGGAGGATAGTGGGGAAAAGGATGGAGTTTCATGGGATTCTGTCTTTAAAGAAGATGAAGAATTTACTCACTCCCATTACACTAAGATCACCTCCTCCAGCTTCTAACTGAACCATCTGCTTAGTTCCCATCACATGGACAGGTGATGACTCCTCCCATTTCAAGGATACCAGCACATTTTTATGGGGTTTCCCTGTGAGCCCCACTGCCTGAGGCAATCAGAAGAAGAAAGCCACTCATTTGTCTTTTAGCCAAGCTGGTCTATAAATACCAGGGCGAACACCTCCATTTTCCACTGGTGTTCTGACTGTTGAGAGAGAGATTGTTTGCTAGCTAGCTCCCTTCGTTATATCTCTCAATGCCATCACTGATTTAGATTGCTTATTGCCTCAATTCTTTTCCTTTGGCAATTTAATTAAATTTTCTTAGTTTAATATATTTCAGTCCTTTAAAAAAATCTTTCACTTGGTACTTTCAGATAGTATCTGGATCTAAAATAAATAAGAAGAAATGATGATCTTTCTAAAAAACATAACAAAAAAGACAAGACATACTGAAAGAGACTTCAAGAATACAAACAGCAAACAAAATTAAAGATTTTGGTATTATCCTGACTGCAAAAAACTCCTAATTACTGAAAAATAATTATAAGGCCAAATGAAAGGAAATTAAAAAGGACTCAGAAAATTGGAAATTCCTAAATCTATCTCAATCATTAAAATTAATGTTCTTCTTAAAATGTTATATTTATTTCAAAACCTACCAATACTCAGAAACATGCAGATATTCAAATGGTGAAATAAGGAACTGGCAATGGAAGAAACAAAGACTCAATTATACCAACCTGACAGATGAAAAAAAAGAGGAGGCGTTGGATTACCTGACCTAAAGATTTATTTTGAAGCAAGTGGATTAGCCTGGATAAAAGATTTGATAACATTAAAGAAAGTAAAAACATGATTTAAGAAGAGGCTGGCATTCGTATGACAAAAAAAGTGAGATTTTTTTTGGCAATCATTTCATAAGATCAGCTCTGATAAATTTTTTGGGAGAAATACAAATACAGACTGTACTTGAAAAAAACCCGCTATGGATTTCACCATTTGAAGCAAAGCAACAAAGATTACTGGGCTGGATGAAATGGCCCATGTATCAAGATATACTTAAGAGAGAAAATAGCATGTATGAAATGAAGACTCAAGAAGAGTCTTTTTAAATCAACAATATATTAAAAAATCCTGGTTTCAATACTGACAACTGAGAGAGTATTATAACAAAGATAAAACAGTAGGTTTTGCAGATAAAGATTCCATAGGGGACAGACTAATATCACCTGAAAATTATCCAAATACAACAAACATATGAATAATAAATGCTGGAAATGTGAAAAACGAAAGGGGACATTTCACCACATGTGGTGGTTCTGCAAAAGAGCAAAGGCAGAATGGAAAGCCATACAGGAAAACATTCAGAAAATTATTGAGACGAAAATACAATTCAAATCAGAACATTTTTATTAGGAATAATTAATATAGACTGGGACATTAACAAAGATAAACTAATTATATGACAACGGCAGCTAAGATAGTTTATGTTGGAGAACGAATGAAATACCCTCAACTTCCTCAGAGGAAGAGGTGGTGGTGGAGGGAGTTGCTGCTGCTTTATCGCCGCCAGCTGTAAGTGCTCGGGCTGCTCTTCTACTTCTTCTCCTTCACTCTTCTCATCTGGCCTGGGCTTTCCAAGGGGCCTCTGAGGAAGAGGAGGAGGAAGAGGCAGAGGAGGAGAGAGTTGCTTCCCAGACTAGATTTTTTTTATCTTGTCAGGAGCTATTTGAGAAACTGCAAGTTGCTTCTGGTGTGAGAGAATTGGTCGTCTGCAAGGACGTTGCCCAGGGAACGCCCAGATGATTTGATGTTTTTATCATCCTTGTGAGAGGCTTCTCTCATGTCCCCGTATGAGGAGCTGGAGCTGATAGAGCGAGCTCATCTGCCTCTCCCCGGATTCGAACCTGCGACCTGTCGGTCTTCAGTCCTGCCAGCACAGGGGTTTAACCCACTGCACCACTGGGGGCTCCAAGGAGCCCAGGCTGGATGCCCAGGCCAGATGAGAAGAGTGAAGAAGAAGAAGAATAAAAGCACCCCCGAGCACTTGCAGCAGGCAGCGACAGCACGGCAGGAGCAATTCCCTTCTCCTCCGCCTCTTCATCCAAAGAAGAGGAGGAGGAAGAGGCAGAGGAGGGGGTTGCTGCTACTGCTGCGCTGTCGCTGCCTGCTGCAAGTGCTCGGGGGCGCTCTTCTTCATCTTCTCCTTTGCTCTTCTTCTCATCCAGCCTGGGCTTCCCTACATTGCAGATTTTCACTTATCGCACGTGGTTCTGGAACCTAACATCCATGATAAGTGAAGGAACACTGTGTGTGTATATATATATATATGAATTTACAAACAGAATACGTCTCTCTTCAGTACCCCTAAGATTTCATTAAGGAATTCTCAGCAAAATAAATGAACTGAATTCAGATCAAGAATGCTGTTGGCAATACAAAGATAAGCCATTTGATAAGCCATTTGATATTTCCCACATATTTATGTCAAAAAGAATAAGGTTGCTTGCCCATTGAGGAAAGGAGCTGAAACAACATAATAATGTTTGAATGGTGGAAAACAAAACAGTACTATGTGAGCACTTCAGCGGTGAAACAAAACGCCTTTTGAAAGATTTTATTAAAACCTTAGGGGCCTAATAATTTTGTCTAAAGTTGTACACACACATATGGTTTTAAAGTTGTGCTAAGTTGTTTTCATATGACATTTTATATATCCTTTAGGTCATTTTAAATGTTAATCTTTTACAGTTTACATTGTCTTAAACTGATTTTAATTGAATGCTGCCAGTGCCTTGAGATAGGGTTGGATAGAAATATTTTAACAGAACAAATAAATAATAAAAGTTGAAGCTTCTCTAGGCATTTTCAAGAATACAATGTCCTTCAACCCCAAGATTCCTATCAATGAATTAATGGGCTGTTTTTCAAAGACTGAATTTGCTGAAATTCACTCATGACAAGCAACTGTAAAACACATGTATGCCCCAATAATTGAATTACAATACAGTTTAGCGCTTCTAGCTTTAATTGCTGCAACTGGGATAAAGACTGAAATTGGTGAGATATCGGTCTCTTTCTTCTCCCAGACTCAGAATTATTCATTCCCACAGATTTGTCAAATTTACTTAACAATTTATTAACCCAGAGTCTCAGTATTGCCATTTTTCAAGGGCCATATGGAAGTTATTTTTTCAAGAATCCTGTCTTCCTCCAGAATTCGACAGTCTATTCCCTAGCTTTCTTTCTACTTATATGTAATTTGGAACCAAATGAATCAAGGAGAACTTCCTCATACCACATTAAATCTTTTCCATGAGAAAACGCAGTATGCATTTTTTCCTTTATTCCAAATAAATTTGTTGAAAATGCAGTGTCATTAATTAATATGTTTACAGTGTGCAATATTACAAGGGAGGTTATTATGTAGCATCTTAAAAGTAAATACTAACTACATTTTTATATATAAAAATCTCTAAAGTTATCTAATTGTGATTTAATACATTACTTTTAGATGTTTTGAGAATCGTTGGAAAGAAAAATAATGGCATTGTTTTCTTCCTATTCTAATGTACCTTTGAGTCACCTTTGAGTACAGGGAGTCCTCAAGTTATATACATCCAACTTACATATGACTCATAGTTAAGAACAGAGGAGAGACAACAGGAAGTGAGAGGAAATCTATGCCTAGGGAGGGAAATTCACCCTGAAAAAGTTGTCGTGGGGAAAAGTGCTTCCACTGAAGTTTTATCACCCACCCTTGTTTCCACAAAGCTGAAAATTTTCTAAAGCCAGTTGTCACAGGGACAGAAAGTGAGGCAAAATCTTCTGAATAGGGTCACAGACAGCAAAATAAATGTTACTGGGATATTAACCCTTCCCTATGCTGTCCAAAACTCCCTCTGCCCCTCTTTCTATATGTCTGTTTGTGTGTGTGTGGGGATGGAGTTACACTTTAAAATATACCTTTTCTGACTTGCATACAAATTCAACTTAAGAACAAACCTACAGAACCTATCTTGTCCATAACCTGGGGACTGCCTGTAATGGCAATCCTAACAGAGTTTTCTTGACAAGATTTATTCAGATGAGGTATGCTGTTGTCTTACTCTGAATTTATCCTACTGATGCTAAGTAGTGACAAAGCCCAATCCTGTTTTGCTTCTCAGATCAGGCAGGTTATAGGAAATCTTGGCAACATACCCAACGAGGTCAATGTAATAGACAATGTGAATGTTGTAAAAGACCCTTAAGAAGTTAACAAAAAGGGAAATACCTGTCCAATGCAGTGACAAAATGACTGGAGGCTGTTTAGTCTGTGAAAACGAATGCTACTGAGAGATTGATGCTTGGTAGAAGATTCTAGGAAAAGCAACATTTACAACTGATGGTTCTGAGGCCTTGAGAATAGAACCCAAATTCTGACATGTACATTCAGAGTTTATCGTATCCCTAAGAAATATACATCTTCAGCAGGAAATCATTACTTCCTGGAAGCAGATCTTTATGGTCAGGCAATACAGTTTATTTTTCCTTTTTTTGAAATAAAATACTATATTCTTTTTATGAGGTTTCACAGAAGTGTAGAGAATGTTCTAAGCTGTAACAATATTCTTTGATTTTACAATTCAGTTGTTTTCTGTTCCTTTTAGTGGTGCTATTAATTATGTTGAAGTTTGTTTTCATAGCAGGCCTCCTGGCTAGAAATTGATCAACTGTGACCCTTTGTAGAAATTAATCTGCTTCATAAAACCAGAACACTATGAGCAGAATTATATTCTCAAATGCCATGGTTCTGTCTTTCTTAAGTAAGAAATTTATTGTTTAAGGCAAACAATTTATGGATTTTCTGTTTAAAGACTATAGCCTAATTAATTTTATGATACTCTTGTAACCAATAATAGCTAAACTTTAGCTCCTCTGCTGCCTTTAAAAAATATGACTGGAGTTGTCCAAAAAAAGTCAGAAAAGTAACTGTGCTCCAGTCAACTCTGAACTGAGTGATTACTACTTAAATTAGATTTTAATGTCATTGAAAGTCCAATGACGTCATGCTCTTTATTTGACTTCATAATTACCCCAGACAATGAAAAACTGGAATATGTAGTGGGCTCTTGGTATCCACTGGGTTTTGGTTCCAGGACTGCTTGTGGATATAAAAAACCATGGCTGTTCAATCTTCATTACATACAATGGCACAATAAAATTGTGTCCTTTATATAAAATAGCAAAATCCAGGTTTGCTATTTAGAATTTTAAAAAATATGTTCAAGCCATGGATGACTGAATCCTAGGTGCATAATTATCTCTGTGTCTCAGCTATATCTGTCATGAAGCCAAGATCCAGCTCCCAAACAGGAGGTTAGTCAAACAGCAAGCAGTCCAAGTTCAAACTGAAGAATCCAGTCAAAGAGACACAAATTGAAGGGAATAACGCTAGTTGAGCTGACAGTCTGTTCTAAAATCCAAATGTTAATATCCACAGATTACAAAGTCCAATGTCAATCCAAAATTCAAATGCTAAAGTCCAAGAGATAGTCCAAAGTTCATGAATACCTCCCAACACCGAAGTTGCTGCCCACAACAAAATGAGTCTCCTGACAGCCTTTTATGCTAGGTTCTCAAGTGTTGCCTATTGATAGCTCAATTTTCAGCTAATCTGGTGGACCTGCAAACTTGATCATTTTTCCATCAGAAATCTAAAAGAGCCGGAACACTTAACCTTTCCTCTACATTCCCAGATGTACTTGCTTGTTCTTCCTCTGCAGACAGAGAAGTGGTAGATTCCTCCATAGACTCTTTGTTCAAGCTCAGCTGGAGAAGCTGCTGGGCACTGCTGGACTTCAACTTGAATGCTGACTCTTCCAACAGCTCCTACTCCCCTCTATCAGAACTGAATACAACAATATCATAACCTGATTTTAGATTGTAGTTTTCTCATGAAGAGTTCCATTCTCATGATCTTCTCAAGTTCTCCATGGCACCTTATGCAGTTTGAACCATTTGAGAAATTCCCACACTGATCAAGCACCAAGCATTCCTTGTGTAGGAAAACTGTAAAATTTGTGGTGTTGCCATAACTCAGTGGGTGATATGAAAGCACATATGCACACAAACATGTATGCAGTTGGGGATTTCTACAAGTTCTCCATTCTTATGGACATTCAAACCTCCTGTGAAAGGTCCTCTCCTGTAAAATTTGTGACAGGCTTTAGATAGGCCAGTCTTGCATATACTAGCAAGACTTGAACTGACTGAAATACCTGACCATCCTAGTTGAGATATCATCCAAAAACTTTTCAATGAGCCCTGGGTGTGGAAATATCATTCCTCTCCAAGTTATTGATCCAGTCATCTTGGTGATTTAGGGCAATTTTACTTGGACATTTCATCCAGGGGGCAATTTGGACTCCAGATTGGCTCAGAGATTATTCCTACTGCCAGCACCCAGTAGGAAAAATCTTTGAAATACTTTGAAAGTATTACTTTGTGCAATAGTTTCAAAGAAGAGTCCTTACCACCAGCTCCTAGGCCACTGCAGAGGTGAGAGAGACAGAGAGGTTATTCTGAAGGAAGGCAAATAACTCAATTGGTTTGCTTAAATGCATCTTAATAACATATTTGATCAAGAAAAGAGAAATGCAGCCATAGAGATTAAAGGAAATGAGTTTTACTCAATGTTGTAGAAAGGTAGTGATATATAATATGTATAAATGACTTTTGAAACTAGACATAGTAGGGCCACACATTTTGAGAATAATGTATGGGGACAATGTGGTCCAAAGATATGATCATTACTTTGTGCAATACTTTCAAAGAAAACTGGCTAAGGATGTATAGATAGCAGTCTTCATGGATGTAACTGAGGCATCCGTTTGTCATGGTTCTTTGGACGCCTTTCAAATTATCCAGCTCGAGGACATGGACAAGATACTGGGAGGAATGAGGCTGACCACCTGCTTTCTAGACCCTTATCCATCCTGGCTTATTAAATCAGCCAGGGAGGGGATGTCAGAGTGGGTGAAGGTGCTGGTAAATGTCTCCTTGACTCAGGGCATAATGGCAACTAGCTTTAGGGAGGCAGTAGTCAAACCTTTATTGAAGAAACCAGCACTGCATCCCTGTATCTAATCTCCCCCTTTTGGGCAAGGTTCTGGAGAAGGTGGCGGACTCAATTAAGACTAGGATTGAAAAATCAGCTGATGACCCAAAATGCAGACTGTGAAAGGAAGCTGATGAAACATATCCTCAGCTGCTGCAAGAAAATTGCACAGACAGACTACAAACAGAGGCACAACACTGTGGCCTAAATGATTCATTGGAACTTATGTCACAAGTACCACCTGCCGGTAGTAAAGAACTGGTGGGATCATAAACCTGCAAAGGTAGTGGAAAATGAACACACAAAAATACTGTTAAATCCAGACTGACAAAATTTTGAAACACAATACACCAGACATCACGACTGTGGAAAAGAAAAAAAAGTTTGGATTATTGATGTTGCCATACCAAGTGACAGTTGCACTGAGGAAAAACAACAGGAAAAACTCAGCCATTATCAGGACCTCAAAATCAGACTGCAAAGGCTCTGGCATAAACCAGTACAGGTGGTCCCAGAGGTAATCAGCACACTGGGTGCCTTGCGAAAAGATCTCAGCCAGCATTTTGAAACAATAAACATTGACAAAATCACCATCTGTCAACTGCAAAGGGCCACCTTACTTGGATCTGTATGCATCATTAAAAATATATATCACACAGTCCTAGACATTTGGGAAGTGTTCAATTTGTGATTTTGTGATACGAAACCTAGCATATATATCTTGTTTGCTGTGACATACTGTGATTTTGTGTCAGTAAAATAATAATAATGATAATAATGATAATAATGATAATAATAATAATAATAATAATAATAATAATTTATTGTGGCAGTCTTGCCAGAATCATGATTTATGGGATTGTGAAAATTTATCAGCTTATTCATTCTTAAGTTTGGTACTGAATCCCAAACAGCACAGCAGTTGTCAAGAAAACCTATACTATGTTTTGAAGCCTGCATTATGATTTGTTGTTAATTGCTATCAAGATGACTTCCACTTACGTTGACTGTATCAATAAGGTATCTTTAATACACTTCTGAAGTCAGGCTCTGGCTTCCTTGGATGAGTCTATCCCCTAGTTGTTTTCTTATTTTCCTTCTGCCTTTAACTTCACAATACATTATCTTTTTTAATGATTGCCCAATTATGATCACTTGACCTTAGCCCTTTTGACATCAAGAGGGAATTTAAGCTTGATATTTTTTCTTGACTCCTTTTATTTTTGACTGTCCATGGTACATATAATAAATATAATCACTACTTCTTTGTATGGATATTATGTTTCCTTTATATGCATTTCATCCATAGGTAATTCTGGGATTTGCAAGTTCAGGAAGGATACTTAGAATTCTCAACCTGAGTATAATGCCTTATCAAACTACAAACCCCATGATTCACCAAGATGTGGAAATGGAAGTTGAAGAGAAAGAATCATGGTATAAATGTGTTGTGAAAAATCACCCCACCCCCCACTCCAGTGGAATGAAACAACTGAACAGCATCGTTTTCAGGCAGAACATGGATCCCTGGATACTATAGCTATCCTCTTTAGCTTCCCAGATCTAAATACCTTGGGGGCATTTAGACTTCAAGTGAGATCACTTCTACCTTAATTATTATAGGAATGCAATCCTATGGCCTATTTTTCCCATACCTACTCAGAAGAAAGTCCTATTGACATCCATGGACCTTATATCCAAAGACATAGATGTAAGTTGGTAGCTTTGTTTGTAAAGACACTGTTTTCTTGCCTGCCTGTCTGTTAGCTTCTTGTAAGAAGGCCAAGAGAGCTATTCCTCTGAATTAAAATATTTTGCTCCTTTGAATACCAGATATTTGTTTGCAGTTAAATGCTTTCAAAATGAAAGAGATTGGCTCATGAAATGGCATTTCCCTTTAATATATCAAATCAAAATATTTATTTCGGTCATTGACCAGCACAGGAAATAGTGTCACATTTCCAGACAAACCTTCGGCAGCACATATACTAAAATTGGAACGATACAGAGAAGATTAGCATGGCCCTTTAATATATATTTTATTCACGACAACTTGCAGGTGGAATATCAGATTTAGGAAATAATTGTTTTCATAATTCTGGAAGCATTAAGACTTTAAAGCAGCTTCATTTATATGACAAGAATAAAAATACATTTTCTGCTTTGAACATATAACAATAGAATACTGAAAAATATGAATGTGACGATTACAGGAATGGAAATATGGACGACGAATTTGGATCACGACTCTAGTTATGAGATGCATTGCGTTGTTATTGTTGTGTAATATTGTATATTGTGCTCTTGTGGTTTTAAATTGTATATCGTGATTGATTTTATCCTTGTTGTAAACCGCGTTGAGTCGCCGGTTAGGCTGAGAAACTGCGGTATACAAGTAAAATAAAGTAAAGTAAAGTAAATAAATAAATAAATAGATATATTAAACATGCTTATGTCTGACCTAAAATAAAATAATTGCAAGTTATTTTACAAAGATATACCATTCTCTGTGAAGAAATAGTGTAGGAGATGGATGGGTGGCACACTCACCCTTTGCCTTTCTTAATTCCGTTAGACAGGGTGCACTTTGATTTTAATTAACCTGGTTGTAATTACTGTTCTCAACAATCTCTAACTGCTAAAAATAACCAAAACCTCTTTCAGAAACCAATACAATCATTAGATTCCATTACATTTCCTGAGTGTGATTTCGAAGTTTTCAATAGCAGCTTTATGTGCTGTTCCCATAGCTGTTTGAAGTGACAATGATCATCTCAACGCACGAAAAGGTTCATTTACTGATTTGCACTGCTCAAGCAAAAGACACAGGGAAGGATGGCTAGCTTTTTCCCGATTAATTGATAGTAATTCAAGTTTATTTTGAATTTCTCATCACAGAATGTTCGACAAACAGAATTTGAAAAAACAAAACAAAACCACGGACCACCCTATGTAATTATTCTTTAAATACTGTATGTAAAGTACATACCCTATATCCACAGTACCAAAAGCCTTTGCAATTGCTAGTTCAGGTGGAATACCATAATGTGCTGATGCACTTCTTTCACTTTGCTGTGTACACCTTTTAGAGATCGTGATTAATAGCAGCCCCACCATGTCTAGAAATTATGTATTTCATAGTTGTCTTAGAGACAACTTACTGAGTATCTTTATCTACATGTATCACAATAGTTTGCATTCACCCAGATTATTCGAGATGTTAGATCTGATCACATCCTGTTTGGACTATTGTACCATGTAGCATTTTGTGTTGCCTCTGGGAACTATTAAAAATGCCAATGGGTCCAAAATGCTGTTACCAAGTTGTAAGGAGTTTATGTAACCCACCCACCCCGCTTTTACCGAAACAACACATCTGGTTGATTATTCATTTCTGAGTAGAATTCCAAGTGTTTATTAGGACATTAAAATCCCTACAAATCTTGGATCCAGAATATTTGAAAAACTATATGAGCCCAGGCATGTTCTAAGATAGTTTCGCCAGTATGTTCAGCACTTTTGATGAGGACATGGGAGAGCGACTTCTTGCTGGCTGCTCTGGATTGTGGAAATCTCTTTCTTGAGTGGTCCATTTGGCTCCTTCTTTGCTGACTTTCCACCAGAAGGGAAAAAACTTTTATTTAAGTCTATATTTTTATATGCTGAAGCAAATAGAGATGCTGAAGCAAAAGAGTTTCATGATGTGCCTGTTTAAGTATGTTTTAGATATTCTTAAAACGGCTTTTAAAATTGTGTGTTTTAAAAAAGAAATTTAGGTTATTTGTGTTTTAACTTTTATACTGCACTATTTTGTTGAATTATGTTTATTAAAAGCTGTACACTGCTTGGGTCCTGTGCTGGGAGAAAAGGTGAGACATTAGTGAAATAAATAACTAAGAAATAAATTATTTTGTTGTTCTATGTTTAATTACTGAATTACTACTTGGGCACACCTAAAGTAGTTGTAGACCCAGTTCAGAACTCTAGGGAATATGATATTTGATATGACATTTAGTTGCAGTATTCTATTTGCCTCAACCTCTATTTCAAGCACACAAAATAACTGGATGGGACAGTGTGGTACTGCAATGGGAGGAATATGCAAAAGAAATCATGCTGGTTACCTGACTGTAAGGTCTTTGTAACACTCAAGTAAACTTATGCATTTAGATGGGAGTTCTTCTGAAACTATTTTACATTCCTTACACAGAATCCACATCATTTGATATATAAGAAAATTCTGTATATAATATTATCCCAGCATTGTGAATCTTCTCACAATGAGATAATCCAGGAACATCATGTCAGATTGATGTGAATGGCACTTTGACAAGATATTCAGTTTTTGTTGTTTGAATTCAGCATGTACTTTTGTGTTCTCAGTTTTCTATTATCATGCATATTTTCTTTTCGACCATGATGAATGTGTGTGAAATATACAGAAAATGAATTTCATTCATCTTGGCATTATGATGTTCAGAATAATGTTAGTATTAACAAAAAAGCCCAAATTATATGGCCTTTATTAATAAATCTATTTGGCATCTCATAATAATGCAAAACATTTCTTCCATATGCACTCAAATACACATGAAATCAATTGTGCTGAAGGACATAATTACACTGTTCAGCTTCACAGTGGGATTTGAGTTTATCTTGCTTTCTGGGTTGCTCCTAGTCAGATGTTAGCTATTAGCTATTTTATTCATAAAATAATAACAAATATTTCATTTTAAAAACATTGTTTCTTATTTTTGAAACCGCATAGTTTCATGCAAGAAAGGATCAAAACGGAGCAAAAAAAAAAAACAAAAACGCCAAAACACCCAACAGTTTTCCACATATGAACCTGTGCAAGCACAACTCTGTATTCCTGGGATCAGGAAAATTGGGAGAAGAGTTGCTGGAAGAGACACCAGAGCAGGGTATTAAGACTGTGGGCAGGAAGGATGTAGAGGGGAATGTCATTTAATTTCCTAAGGCACGCCCCCCCCCCCCCAAATTCTGCACACAATAGCAGGCAATTTATTTATTTATTTATTTATTTATCGTATTTATATATTGCTTTTCTCACCCCTAGGGGGACTCAAAGCGGTTTACACATAGATAATGGCAAAAATTCAATGCCTTACAACTACAATAGTAAAATCACACTATAAACATAAAACATATTAAAAACAGTACATCATAAAATATCAAAACAGTCATTAAAACCATAAAACAATCTCATCAGTCGAGTCGCCGTTCCAGCCTTTGTCCCACTAAAAGCTGCATACATCTATTGTCTGAAGGCCTGGTCCCAGAACCATGATTTTAAGTTTTTTTTCTAAAGGTCAGGAGCAAGGGAGCAGATCTATTGGATAGTGCTGAGATGATGCCTGGTTCAACAACAGTCCATGTGAAAAAAATCTTGGAGTCTTCGTGGACAACAACTTGAACATAAACCAACAGTGTGATACTAAAAAAAGCCAATAGGGTTTTGGGATGCAACAAAAGGGGTATGGTGTCTAGATCAATGGTTGTCAACCTGTGGGACCCCAGGTGTTTGGGCCTACCATTCTCAGAAATTCCTGCCAGTTTACCAGCTGTTAGGATTTCTGGGAATTGAAGGCCAAAATATCTGGGGACCCACAGGTTGAGACTCACTGGTCTAGATCGAGGGAAGTCATTGCACCTCTCTAGTCTGACCTTGGTTAGACCTCATCTGGAATATTGTGTCCAGTTCTGGGAAGCCCTGGCCCTTGACCGCTCCAGCTGGAGGTCAGCTGTGACCAGCAGTGCTGCAGAATTTGAAGAGGCACGAATGGAGGGCGAAAGGGATAAGCGTGCCAAGAGGAAGGCGCGTCAAGCCAACCCCGACCGAGACCGCCTTCCACCTGGAAACCAATGCCCTCACTGCGGAAGAAGATCCAGAGCAAGAATAGGGCTCCACAGCCATATACGGACCCACAAGAACACTGGAACACAATCATCCTTGGAAAACGAGGGATCGCCTAAGCAAGTAAGTAAGTAAGCATCAGAGGGGGGCAACTAAAATGATCAAAAGGCTGGAGATCATGCCCTATGAGAAGCATCTTAAAGAGCTGGGGATGTTTAGCATACAGAAGAGAAGGTTGAGAGGTGACATGATAGCTATACATAAATATGTGAAAGGATGTCATAAGGAAGAGGGAGCAGACTTGTTATATGCTGACCTGGGAACTAGGACTCTGAGAAATATGTTCAAATTACATGAAAAGATGTTCCACTTGAACATTAGGAAGAACTTCCTGACTGTAAGAGCTGTTCAGCAGTGGAACTCTCTGCCTTGGAGTGTGGTAGAAGCTCCTCCCTTGGAAGCCTTTAAACAGAGGCTGGAGAGCCATCTGTCATTAGAAAACAATGCATGGATGTTGTCTACTAGAAAACAATCATACTGTGAATCAGAAAAGCTGATATGAAATTATAAAGTTGATGTCAAAGATATATATATAGGCTATTGTAATCCCCTTTTTGTGCTGGTCAAAATTCTTTACCAACCATGCAATGATCCAGACTATCCACCTTCCCAAACCCACCTTCCCAAACCTGCCTTTTAAGTAATGCAGGTCTCTCAAATGAGAAACCATTTCTGTTTTGTGAAGAATCAGTAGAGATATATCTAGTTGTTTTCTGTTAGCTAGATGCACTGCAAGAACTATAGATGTCTGTTGTAGTGCATCCAGTTACCTCCTCCTACTTGTTATTGAACCACATACCCCCCCCCCCCCAATTTTTAAAAAATCTGGATTGACAGAAGACTCCACAAGAATTTATATGATTTCTTTTCTTTTTTTCAAAAAAGCTGTTGTGCTTCACCAGAGTTCTGCTATTGCAAAGCTGCTAAAAGCCTTGGAAGGACCCGCCACTAGCTGTACAACATACTTTATCAAACACTTTAATATAATAAATGGACTAAATGATATTTTGATGTATGTTGTATTTATTAATATTGGAAAAGGTCAGATCAAATGTATTTATGAAGACACCTGTTTACCCAGTCCCCTCTATAGGGATAAGCTCCTTGGAGCAGAGATAACGAATACTCCTCCAATTCTTTTGTGTGTCAGTGAAAGACAGATAATCCCTTTATCAGCTGGGCTGTGTACTATTTTATACCATTTTTTCTGATCAGATGTGTCCAGAGGCTTATGATTCTCATAGAAGACAAGACTAAGCAAAGATGAACGAATCAGCTTTTGAATGGGCAACTGAATCTCTGGAAATTTGCATTATCACCTTTTGTCTTCTGTGCCCCTCACCTTTGTCTTCTTCGGAGCTGAATCAATCACGAAACCATCCGCATATCAACATCATCGTCTCCTACAGTTTCATGCCCTTCATGGGGGACTGGACCTTTAAACCCTTCAATAAGCAGCTGTTCTTCTTCCCACCATGGGGAACCCCTTCTCCCACCCGTGATGAAAGGGAAACCTCAGCCAATCCTTGTGTGGATCATAGCCAGGCAGTTTCTCAGCCAATCAGGAGAGGCTCTGGAAATCTGAATAGTTGTCAAAATGTATAAAATGTCATGTATTTCTCTGTTTTGGTGTGCTTGTACATTTAGGAGTGCAGTCTCTGTACTTGCATTCTTTTTGTGTTTTAACCAAATTGTAATTAACCTCTGTTGTTTGCCTTCAAACCCAGAGTGCTTTGTTCTTTGTCCTGGCCGGTCTGGTCTAGAGGGAGCTCACTGGGCAATGGACCCACTTATCTGTGGTCTCTGCCAAAATTCATAAAATACTCTTCAAGGATATGGAAATGGCCATTCTGTGGAGGCAGGAGGGATGCATTGCTTAAAAGGTGAGTTTGGGGAAGGGTGTATAACTATGGAGACATAGAAATATATCAGATACATTACTCTTTTGTTATTTGTGTCTCATTTGCTAGAAAAATAATGAATTTGTTTTTTCTCTTTGCTGGAGAAAAAATTTCATAATTTTCAAATATAAAAAAATTAAAATATTTGAGAAAAAAGAGGGGAAAAGGTAGGTGTGTGTGTGTGGTGGGGGGGGGGGGGGAGAGCCAAAAAGCCCAGCAAAATGGATTAAGGGAGCAGGATTTTATCTGGTTCCTGGATAGTAAGGAGTTAAGTTTGCAATATACCTGAGGCAGGGATCTGCTGTGTTTTTTCTCCCTTCCTGGCAGCAGAGTATCCCTCCATTTTTTTTTGGAAAGTTTCCTAGGCTCCCCCTCCAGAGAGGGTCCTGCTGGGAACTTGTTTAGGGTGGGCATTGAAAAGTCTCGTCTTGGAGCATGATGGGAGCTGAAGTGTCTCTCTCTCTCTCTCTCTGTTTCTTAGCCAATAAAATGCCTATTTGTGTCAATGCGCTGATTGGTTGAGAATAGATACAACTGGCAACTACATTTCCCAGAACCCTCTCTTGTGGTTTGTCTTATTTTAAAAAAATGTTATGGTTAAAACTTCAAATAATTCTTAAAAAATCAGTTGATTGGTGAATTGTTTTGAAACTTGGCAGACCTACAATTGTAAATGGGGTCTAAAACTGAGGTAGGTTTGATGTAGCTAGGTCTTAAAATGACTGAGGATGAAGCAATTAAAATTTCCCTTTGTAATGGGCCGAATCTTTGCCGAATGAAAATGGCAACATATTTCTCTTTTTGAGTAACTTCCCAGTAAACTGAATGAGGGGTCAGCTGACAATGGACCCCGAAAGGGGCCAACTTGTACACCTCTAATAAGAACATAGAAATGATCATAACTGGAACTTATTTATTTATTTATTTATTTACTTTACTTTACTTATATACCGCTGTTCTCAGCCCGAAGGTGACTCACAGCGGTTCACAACAAATAAGAACAGCAAAAATTCAATGCTACAGTGTAAAAACAGTTAACAACCTAACATATTACATAATTAATAAACAATTAATTCATCCAATGACTGTGTCAGGAAATAAAATTCAACTACTTTTTTGAACCTGTATATATCTTTTTATTGTTCAGCTTTATGAAGATAAATAACTTAGACAAATTGTATTCAGAACTTTCCACATTAGATAGAACTCTTTCTCCCACAGTTTGCATTTCAGTGGTCATATCAATAGCAATGTCCATAATTATTTTTGAATGCCATCAGGTATTTGTGATTATATGGAATAGTCCTAAACTTGATTATTTATGAAGCATTTTAAGAGTGTAGTATTTGCCTTTATTTTGTTTCAGTATCACTCACCACATTCTAAAAACAAATGTTTGTAAACTATCATAAGCATATGTCTCTTCAGAACTCCAGCTGAGTTGGCAATGAAGAGATAAGGGTAAAACAATGGTTGCATCTTAAATGAGCTTCATTTTCTCTATGCTTATTTTCTCAATTCTTGCCTAACATCTCCACTAATGAATAGTGTACGCATACCCCCTAATAGGCTCAGCTGGAACTACCATTAGGCAAGCATTTAGCAGATATATTTGTAGGCAAAGATTTGATAATCATTATTTGTAAGGCCTAACTCCTATTTCACACTAAGTCTAGTTTTGATTTAAAGTCAAAGATTTTTACCCTGTGGTATGAGACAAATTATATTAACTTAAAAAAAATAAACCTTCAAGTGGTCTAAGTAAAGATTTGTGCTTTTATTGTCATGGCTTCTGAATACAATTTGTCTAAGTTATTTATCTTCATAAAGCTGAACAATAAAAAGATGTATACAGGTTCAAAAAAGTAGTTGAATTTTATTTCCTGACACAGTCATTGGATGAATACTTAAGAACTTGTACTGAATCAGAATCCAAATTCTTGACTTTTAAAATGCAAGGGACAAAATACAAGGTTTGTTCTAACTAAAGTAGATGACTTGAAATCAACAAAATTTACATAAGTAATGCCTAAGGGCCTCTTCATACAGGGCTAAAACAGCCCTGTTTTGCTGCTTTTGCTCAGCCTGGATGGGGACTGCTGAGCGTCATCAGATGACACATGTAATGCCCCACCCACATTCCTCCCAAAGTGGGGAAGCACTTGAGTAGCTCCGATGATGTTACCCACACTTTCCTCCCCCTTTCGCCATATGATGGGGAAAAGTTAGGTGGGGCAACATGCACTGCCACCCTTTCTCCCATAAGATGGGGACCATATGACAGAGGAAGGTGGGAGGGTGCATTGGGTGCATTGGGTGCCATGAACCACCTCATGTGAATTCCCTTTCACTGCTGACTGCTAGCGAAATGGTACAGCCGAAAAGTGCTTTGCGAAGAGACCCTAAAGATTCATCTACACAGGCCAAATGTAGTGGGAAGGGGATGAATGGACTCGCTAGCATCCACACAATGAATGAGGTCCATTTACATTAATGTAGAATAAGGTCACTTAATACAGACTTGTCCCGCCTTTTAAAAAGTCAGGAGATGCTCTGCAGATTTCCTGAAGTTCTAGAGCTTCCCTGCACTTTGTGGAAGTGTGAATAGTTAGGTCAGTTCTGAGTCATAACTAGGTATGGATGTTATATGGCCATCCTGCTTTCCCTGGGCTTGGACGACCTGCGTATGGGGAAGGAACTGTTTCCCTTTGCTTAGCAGTGACCATTGGGTTTAGAATTACTGTTGGTTATTGTTCATCACATTTACTAGTTGGAGTACCAGACTGATTGGAGACAATAGAGGGGAAAGGAGAAACAATTCCTTTCTCTCCCTTCCCTCTTCCACGTCACTCTGGTGCTCTGGCCAACAACGAGAGGACAGTAGGGGGATGGAAAGTGTGGCTGTCTAGTGGTAGACTCCTTCCAGCCACTGAGGTGGTACTCTGTTCTGGATCAGCTCTGAAGTATGTGACCAATGTAGATGAATTCTTAGGATATCATTCATTTCAAACATGAGAAGTATACATATTCCCACGAATTACTAAGGCTTTTTTGTTAGACAGACAGAAACCTAGTCCCAAATAAAATAACTTCCTGCATGCAGTGAGCTTTGCACAATAATCTCTTAACAAAATAGATTTGTGCTGTAAGGCTTAACAGTACTGATCATCTCTTTTACACATTTCAGGAAATGTTAGAAGTAGTCTTTTATTTCCTAAACAGGTTGTTAGAGCTGACAGAATCGACAGTTTTGACCATTGGTTTGGCAGTCAGCTCATGAAGTTAATGCTTCTGGGCTAATGTTTGGAAATTGATACAGAAGTGGGTGGAATTTGCTCTGACTATCTGGCTGAGTGCCATGGTTCTTCTCCTGTGACATACACATCAAAAAGTTACCTATAGGGAGCACTTCAAGATAGACAATGGCAACCAAGAGACCATAACGGAACCTGGAACACAAAGCCAGTTGATGCCATCAACATGTTAATCTGCATATACAAGGGGGAAATAATTTCTTTGTGGCTATATTGACTGAGCGATTTGGGGAGTTGTAGTCCAAAAACAATTTTCCACATTCTCTGATTGAGTGTGTAGCATAGTATAATTAAGCTGTGCAGGGTCTTCATGAATGTTATTTATTTATTCATTCATTAAGATGTTTATAACTCATGCTCTCTCTGAACATTTCAGGGCAATATACAATAATGAAATGATTCTTAACCAGTCTCTAATCTGGAAGACACATAGTGCATTAAGTATGTATTTGTGAACAGGTTAAACGCATATGACTTGGAGGTGGGCTCTTCCCTGAAAAACTATTTATTCTTGCTATTGTCTGCAATTTTTATTTCCAGCAATTGTTGCAACTAAAGTGCCATATTTATCTACTTTCCCACCCAATCATAGATCTCATAGTGACCTGATGCCATTGCTGGTCTTACTAAGGGCAAATGAAGCCAAGTTAAAATTGGCTTCCTAGACAAGCCACATTATAAAACCCAATCACTAAGTTGTGTTTGTTTCTCCCAACAACAAAGTAAGGCATGTACTCATACTGAACATTTATATTCAGATAAGAAGTGCTGAATGGGGATTGTGCTGTGAATAATGTTAAAACTTTTCAAATAATGGTCTAGAAATATTCTAGGACAAAAATAATTTCAACTGATTTTTACATCCTTTCCTTTTACCAAAAGCTATCCAGAGGTTTTAGGGAAAAATATGACATTTCAGCAAAATAAACACTAGATCCAGTCTTTCTAAAGTTGTTTTTTCAGTAAGGCATGAATTCAAAGAAGAAACTTGTTTATTGCCAGACTGTATTTCTTATTTGTTGTGAAAAGCAACACATTCATCCTAACAGTATGTCTGTGTTAGCATCATTTGCTGATTTTTGAAATGCAAAGCAAATTGTGATATTAAACTGTTGATCTGATTAACATAGTTAATATACAAGACAAAAGGAATTGCACTTGAAGGAATACAGTGTAGGTAAACATTACTGTTTAATTTAATTTTGGCTTTCTTTGAAAAAAAATCTTCCATTTATCTTTGTTATTTGGATTTACAATCACATATCCATGAAGTAATAAATGCCAGTTTTATAAATATGTCAGCAAGAAACTGGTCTTGTGCAAGACCATGGTTACTTGTGATCTGCACGCACAAATAATGATAATTATTATTGAAACTGTCAGAATTGCCTCATTATCAATTATATTTGCTGGTCAACTATGCTTTTGCCACCTTCTTTCTTTCGTATTGCTGATAAAATAATGCAGAGAAACCCTGCCAAACTAGTATGACTTCAAAGTGTGATTATTTATTTATTTATTTATTTACTGCATTTGTTGACCGCCGTTCTCAGCCCTAGGGCGACTCACGGCGGTGTACAACATATAAAAACAGTTTACAATAAGGCAATAACACAACAAAATATCAACATAACTATCAATAATACAACCATAATACAAATTACACTAAATCATCCGCGCCGTCTCATCTTAGAATCATAAACCAATCTCGTAATCCATATTCCGTTCCAGTCGTCATTGCCAATTGTTGTAGCACTTAGTCAAACGCCTTCTCAAATAACCATGTCTTTAGGCTCTTGCGGAATGACATAAGGGAGGGCGCCTGTCTGATGTCTGCAGGGAGGGTGTTCCACAGCCGGGGGGCCACCACCGAGAAGGCCCTATCCCTCGTCCCCGCCAGATGTGCCTGTGAGGCAGGCGGGATCGAGAGAAGGGCCTCCCCAGACGATCTCAAGGTCCTCGTGGGCTCATAGGCCGAGATGAGGTCAGAAAGGTATTTTGGGCCGGAACCGTTTAGGGCTTTGTAGGCCAACACCAGCACCTTAAATTGGGCCCGGTAGCAGATCGGCAGCCAGTGGAGCTGGAACAACAAGGGCTTTGTGTGCTCCCTGCGTCTCGCTCCTGTTAGTAACATGGCTGCCGCACGCTGGACTAGCTGTAGCTTCCGGGCCATCTTCAAGGGCAGCCCCACGTAGATAGCGTTGCAGTAGTCAAGGCGGGATGTGACCAGAGCGTGTACCACCGTGGCCAAGTCAGACTTCCTGAGGTACGGGCGCAGCTGGCGCACGAGCCTGAGCTGTACAAATGCTCCCCTGGTCACCGCTGAAACCTGGGGATCCAGGCTCAACGATGAATCCAGGATCACACCCAAGCTGCGAACCTGCGCCTTCAAGGGGAGTGCGACCCCATCCAGCACAGGCTGTAACCCTATACCCTGTTCGGCCTTGCGACTGACCAGGAATACCTCTGTCTTGTCTGGATTTAATTTCAATTTGTTCGCCCTCATCCAGACCATTACAGCGGCCAGGCACCGGTTCAGGACCTCGACAGCCTCCTTAGTAGCAGGTGGGAAGGAGTGACAGAGTTGGACATCATCTGCGTACAGATGACACCGCACCCCGAAACTCCGGATGATCTCACCCAGCGGCTTCATGTAGATATTAAACAGCGTGGGGGACAGTATAGAGTCCTGTGGAACCCCACAAGTCAAAGGCTGTGGCGTTGAACAGGTGTCCCCCAATAACACCTTCTGGGTGCGGCCCTCCAGAAATGACCGGAGCCACTGCAGAACAATGCCCCCGAGGCCCATTTCCGCAAGACGCCCCAGAAGGATACCGTGGTTGACGGTATCGAAGGCCGCTGAGAGGTCCAGGAGCACCAACAGGGACACACTCCCCCTGTCTAGCTCCCGGCGCAGATCATCCACTAAGGCGACCAAGACCGTCTCAGTTCCATGTCCCGGTCTGAAACCAGACTGTGCCGAATCCAGATAATCCGTGTCTCTCAAGAATACCTGGAGTTGTGAGGCCACCACGCTTTCCATGACTTTGCCCCAAAAGGGGAGATTGGAAACAGGACGAAAGTTGTCAAATTTAGTGGGGTCCAATGATGGTTTCTTCAACAGCGGTTTTATAATAGCTTGTTTTAAGCTCGCTGGAATCTTGCCTTCCCGAAGGGAGGCATTAACCACCACCGTTACCCACTCAGCCAATCCCCCTCTGGCCTCCTTCAGAAGCCAGGATGGGCAGGGGTCTAGGATGGACGTGGTGGGCCTCATTCCTCCAAGTATCTTGTCCACATCCTCGGGCTTCACAAATTGAAAAGAATCCATCAAAATGGGACAAGCAGGTGCTCGTGTCACATCCTCAGAGACTGCATTTAACATGGTGTCCAGACCAGAATGGATCAAGGCGACTTTGTCTGCAAAGAACTGAGCAAATGCTTCGCAGCGCGTGGCCGAATAGTCAGGGCTCCCGCCTGAGGTGGCGGGAGTTAAAAGACCTCTGACAATCCGGAACAACTCCGCCGGATGGTTCCTTGCAGACGCAATAGTGGCCGCAAAGAAAGTTTTCTTTGCGGCTTTTATTGCCGCGGCATATGCCCTTAGGAAGGACACAAACCGTGTTCGATTTGACTCGCTCGGATCCGAACACCACACGCTCTCTAGTTCCCTCTTCCTTCGCTTCATCACTGCCAGCTCCTCAGTAAACCAAGGAGCTGGTTTAGCTCGGCTACTTGAGAGGGGACGTTCCGGAGCAATCATGTCAATTGCCCTGGTCATCTCTCCATTCCAGAGAGCGACCAAGGCCTCGACATGGTCACCTACCGAGGTGGCGGGAAAATCCCCAAGAGCCGTCAGGAATCCATTCGGATCCATAAGCCTCCTGGGGCGGACCATCTTAATGGGTCCTCCACCTTTGCAGAGGTTAGGGGGCGCAGGAAGCCTAAATCTGATCAGGAAGTGGTCAGTCCATGGCAACGGAGCGATGGACAACTCCTCCACACCGCCACCCTGCTCCCATCCCTGGCAGAAAACCAAGTCCAATGTATGTCCAGCACAGTGGGTGGGGCCAGATATTTGTTGGGACAGCCCCATGGTTGCCATGGCAGACATGAAGTCCTGAGCCGCTCCTGTGAGGGTCGCCTCGGCATGGATATTGAAGTCTCCCAGCACGAGAAGCCGTTGAGACTCCAACGCCAGGCTCGAGACTACCCCCGCTAGCTCAGGAAGGGAGACTGTAGTGCAGCGAGGTGGACGGTACACTAACAGAATCCCTATTCTGTCCCGGTCACCCACCCTCAGGTGGACGCATTCAAAATTTGTGGTCTGCGGGATGGGACTCCTGGTCAGATGGATGGAATCTCTATAGACCACTGCGACCCCGCCTCCCTGTCCTCCGGATCTCGGTTGGTGCTGCACGGAGAATCCTGGAGGATTCTATTCCTGTGGGGAATAGAAGATGTGCAAAATAAATCTATGGATGACCCTGCTCTGCTATACAAACTTTTAATCACTGTCATGGTGATAAATTTGGTTTGGCAGGTGCTTATGATGCTCCCCCACAATCTTGATCATAAAGATTCAGACAGCTTTCTTGGCTCAAATGAGCAAACTCATTCTAGTACTTACCTCTAATAGGAGCACATTTTTTGTAAAGGTGGCAAATCTTAACTGCTCATTCCATATCACAGCAGATTCTTTAAATTATACCTAGAAGAGCTCACAACAATATATTGTAATTGTTATGCACCTCCAAGGCAACCTATTGTAGGGTTTTTGTGGAGAGAGTTATTCAGAGGCAATTTGCAATTATCTTCCTCCAAGACTGAGAGGAAGACTTGGGTTTACTTGGTTGATTTGGGATTTGAACATCGATCTCCTTAGCTACTAGACCCAAATAAAATTTAATTGCTGGGAAAATACTCCACCCCCCACCCCCCACCCCCACCCCCACCAAGCTACTTTGAGTATTGCAACTATTGAGGATTTGAAGATGATATTTTTGGCCCTATTATTTAGAAAGTTGCTTTCACCTTCTGAGTTTACCCTCCAATACAACAACCTCTTAATACTTATCCTTTGTAGTCCTTTATAAGCTTATCAAGAGGAGATATGAGTCACTGCAAAATTTACCATGCCTGCATGGAGTGTATATAGAGGGAAGCTTATGATGCAGGCAGAATGAGTTTCTATTGTTTAAATTAATACTTTGCTTAGGGCTTATGGGAGTTGGAGTGCAACAGCAGCTGGAGTGCCATATAAAGGAACTTGCCTACCAAGATCAGTGTCAAATATGAACTGTGAAATTGCCTCCTTATAAAGGTTAGATTAGCTCTCTCCCTGGTGCTCCTTTAGGCAGGCAGTAATTAAAAAGGTCCACTGGGCTTCTATTTGGTGCTTAATTGAGCTGGTGAAGTTCAAACTCACAATCTTCTTTGGCCTCTTAAGCTCTGTCCCTGATATTGCTTTCTTTCTGGCACCACCTGAAGATGTTTCTCTGCTGTCAGGAATTGGGTGATATGGAAATGACTGGAATTTAAAATATATTGGCATCTGACTCAATTGATAATTCATATAATCCATTTTTTGGGGAGTGTCACATAAAGCATTTTATGTAGTGCTTTTGTTTTAACTTTGGCACATCTCAAGTAGAAAACCATTTGAATCTTTTTGAGAGAAAGATGTTCAAACAATGATGGTGTTGATAAACATTATTCTCATGTTGATATTATACAGTGTAGACTTAGATAAAATGTGTATGATATTCAAGAATATTTTGGTATCTCCTCCTAATTCTAGAACTTCAAAAAGATACAGTTTTTAGCTAAATGAATATATTTCCCTTCATGTTTTGTCCAGTAATTCAACATATTTTTAAACAACTAGAAATGACTTCCTAGTTTCATTGGAATCCAGAATTACAGCCCAAGGGGGCAGGGTGGTGAAAGATGATTGGGTGAGACAGAGATTCTCTACTTTTTAGATAATACTCTGGGAATTCTAGAATGTGCAACCTAAAAATCTTTGCTACTTGTCTACTGTTGGTTGTAGGTGTATTTTCCCATAAATATGTTGGAAACTGCTTTGAGTCCCCCCGCCCCTGGGTGAGAAAGCAGTATACAAGTGAAGTAAATAAGTAAATAAATAAATAGGTGGTCATGCTTAGCCTCTTTACTACTAAGGATAGCTTTGGGTCCCTAGTGGGAAGAAAAGAAGACAGTGGGATACAACTGCTTAGATTGCTTCATGGTTGATGGTTGCCTGGCTGCAGTGCTTAGCATGCTAATGTGGAAATATGATTGAAGCAAAACCATATCATTAATAAACAAAAAAAATCTCCTTCAGATCTTACTCACATGAAGGGACAAAATGCATGGAAAGGGGTAACTGTCCTTGTCTTTGATGAGGAAAAGATTTGGCTGACCAACCATCGAATAATGAGACCAGTCACAGAAAGCTGGGTTAAATTGTCATTTTATTTAATCTATATACTATTTTACATTAATTGGACATGGAAGAAGCAACTGAGGGGAACAGCAGAGGCCAAATAGTTGACCCTAGACTACCTCCTAAACCTTCCCATGATTAAAGACCTATGCCCCAAAAATAATCCAAAAATAATCTAGAGCAAACATCTAGGTTACTCTTTTTTTTTTTCTCATGATCTGTCCAAATTTAATTACCTTGGGTTTTGGAGGAGATGAGGCTTGATTTGGTGTGGAAGCCATTGATTTATCCTTTTAGTGGACCATGGTATTCATCGCACTCTTCTCAAGCACCACATTGAAAATGAGTTGATTTCTCCCCCCCCCCCCATCCCCATCGGCTTTCTTCACTCTATAGTTTTCACAACCATACATAGAAATGGGAAACACATTGTCATGAACAATATTAACTAGTATTAAATTATTTTTACAATCCTGGATCTTTTCCAGTATCTTCATAGCTGCCTTTCAAAGCCCTAGGACTTCATCAGACATAGCTGGGGAAAACAGGGGGAAGTGGAGAAAATCGTCTTCTTTGTGTGGCATTTCATGGGGTTCTGTCTTGAAAGAAGACTAAGAATTTATTCACCCCCATCACACAAGATCGCCTCCTCAGGCTAATAACTCAACCATCCACTTAATTATTTGCATCACACAGACAGGCATTGTCTTGTCCCATTTCAAGGATACCAGCGCAGTTTTTAAAACAGGTGTCCATTTTGAGACACCACTTTCCCTGGGGTCCTTTTTGCTCAATATCCTTCCACAGAAGCAGTGTAAGGGACCTTTCTTGAGGTACTACTTTCCCTGGGATCCCTTCCTTCCAAGATCTTTCCATTGAAGCAGGGTTAAGGCACCTTCCTCAGGGCACCACTTTCCCTGGTGTCCTTTTCTCTCAAGATTCTTCCTCTGAAGCAATGTGATGGCCCCTTTCTTAAGACACCACTTTCCCTAGGGTCATTTTTGTCATGATGTGCTTTGGATGGCCCATGAGGTCTCTTCCAACTCTGATTATATGATTTAAAACAAATAAGAAAAATTAAAAGGAAACATACTGTATGTTCTAAGCAAATTGCCACTTGTGTAAAATATATTTAATTTAAGAATGTACACTATTTTCACTTTAATCTTTTTGCAAATTACCATCTATAATTTCAAAAGAGAGGAAAATCTTTGCTAAATATAGTTGTCATTAGATTCTATGAATATGTATTGATTCTTGCTGGAGAAAGCACATGTTCAAGCACCCTAAAATCACTTCCTGTACATTTTACTTCGACAAAATTAATAATTTAAGTGCTCATGTTGTGTCAGTCAAAGGCACTATTCCATGCACTTCTAATTCATTGAGCTGTTCCTTTCCCAGCAGCATCTTATAAGAGCCAGATGATTAATCAAATCAGACATGTCAAGAGCAATCAGGCTACAACAGTGTTTGTTCTTCCCTGTTGTAAATGTTTCACTTTGTCTAAATGCCAATACAGAATATCTGAGCTGGAATTAATACAGCTTTATTCACTTTTAATACATTGAAGAAGAAATCTGAGTTCATCCTATGTAAAGATTCAATAACAGGAGTTTGGTGTACTGAAAAGGTGCACAAATCTGCTGGTGCTTGCAGAATATAACCCATGCATTCTCCAGATCCCACTTGCTTTTTTCCCCTTTTCTTTTTTGATTTCAGAGTTGGTAGCTATTGCTGGTAGACATTCATTCCTACTTTTGAAATACATTTTTCTTAAAGTATACATTTAGAACATATAATCTGTTTACATCAATATGCATTCCATATTTTTAAGGACTGGATGCATACTGTATTGAGATGAGATGCATACTCTCCTGATTATTACGATTCTTAGGATTTGAAATTACTGTGTTTTGATTCATCATACCATGGAAGGCTGGCTCCTCCCAATCCATTCAAAACACCCCCTACACCACTCTATGACCTTTTAAAAAGTACAGTAGCTGATGTGACACATGCAGATTTTCCTATTACACATAAAAGAGCAGTTCAGCAAGTAATCCATAGAATTCCATCTGCAAATAATTAGTTTCTTTGATGCTTCTAGACAGATTCTGACAGAATACTGATGGGATGGGGCAAACGTCATGTGATGGGTACCCATTCAAAATAATTCTCAAACAGTCTCAGAAACAGAATGTTTCCTTATGTGATAAGGTCCTTACATATGCCTTTTTCCTAAGTTAGGACTTCATCAGATGGTCTTTGGGCTCCATTTCCAAATGCTTAGAAAGTGGAACCCCACAGGAACCTCACAAAGCCAATCACATGATGCAAGGGCAATTCTGGTGGGACTCTGTGGAGCTCAGTTCTCTAAGTGCATGGAAACTGACTCTGAAGACTATCTTCAAGTATCAGGTGTTTACCTGATTCCAAGTAGAAGAATGTGGGAGAAATTGGGGAAAAACCCAGGAAAAGGTATGGTAAGCATGACTGGCCATCTCAGAAGATGAGGAAAGATGGGATAGAAATAATAATAATAATAATAATAATAATAATCATCATCATCATCATCATCATCATCTTTATCCTACCACTATCTTCCTGAAGGGACTTGGGGCAGCTAACAAGGCACTCCAGGGTGCACATATAACATACAAAATGGTACAAAAGTATAAAACAAGTCACATAAAATTATAAAATCCCCCATCAATTTACAGGTGCCAAGTGTCAGCTTCATATGGGCCCATTCAGCCTACTCAGGGTTAAAGGCCTATCTGAACATTCATGTTTTCAGGTTGGAATAGAAGGATTGAAGGGTAGGGGCTAATCTACTCTCTTTTGGGAGGATACTCCACAGCCAGGGGGCCACCACAGAGAAGGCCCTCCCTCTCATCCCCACAACTGTGCTTGAGACACTGGTGGAATCAAGAGGAGGGCCTAGCCTGCTCTGGTTCATAAAAAGAGATACAGTCTCGAAGACAGATTGGACCCAAAGTGAACAGGATAAGACGGTTCCTGCTGTTTTCCCCTGCTTTCCTCCGCTTTCCCCTCACCTGTCTGATGAGGCCCCCATTCATCTCATATGCACGAAAAGAGTGCTTATATATTTCCCCCAGTTCTGTGGACTTTAGCCATCTGTATTTTAAAATGTGAAGGTTGTGTTGTGTATATGTCTCAGCTCCAAGATATTTATGAACTCTCACAAATGTGCCCGTTCATAATCATTGTCACAACTCTCAATTGACATAAATTCTCAATGGGGTCACAAAAAATTCCACAATTCACTTAATGCAAGATTGTTTAACATTCCTGTACATACAGTTTAAGGACATATAATAAAGGGTCAATTTTAAAGTTCTAGTTTGGATGTAGCTACATTTAATTGCACAATCAGCTATGGCTGATTGTGCAATTGAAAAGCCACAGGTGCTGAACTGGTATCAGGTGCTAAAACTGCACTCACAGCAACTGACACAACTTAAAGCATTATAGGACTTGGGTGAATTTATATTAAGTGTCCTGTATTCATACTGCTTTGTCTACTCTAGTAGAAACGAACCTTTGCTTATGATTAGCACCACAATTAAATATAATATTGGAGTTTGTCCATGTAATACAATCAGGCAGGTAGTATGTTCACATTGCAAAATGCTTGTGCGTTCGCTTCTTGCCTGTGACCTAAACTAAACTATGAAATACAAACAATTAAGTTGCTATAAACTACCTGTGGAGGCAGCCCCTAATTAGCTGGATTTTATAATGTTATTAAAAGTTCAAAAGCTCAATTAGGTATCAACCAGGTCTTAGTTGAGTGAAAATAATTATGACTATAGTTGAATACTTCAAATGAAGTTGAATTAATCCTCACTCTTTACAATTGTTTAATGAGTTGGATTAGCTTATAGGCTTTGCAAATCATTAAATTTGCAATTCATGGTTTAACTAACATTTTACTATAGTCTTATGGCTGATTACTAGGATTACAATTATATTGATAAGTACATTTGTGCACTTTTCAACAGATAATTACAACCAGGATTTCATATACTATGTTTTCACTGAAACATGTCTATTTGTCCTTATGGGTTTTTACACAAAAATATTGATGCTATAATTAATATATTTAAGTGTAAGTTTGCACAATAAAAATGAGAATATATTATGTAGATAAGTGACATACTGCATGTTTTACAGTAGAATACATAGTTTAAATTGTAAAGCTGGATCTCATTCTGAGATGTATATCTAAGAAACCATTGTAGGATCAAGACAACGTAACCAAAGAATCAATCCAGCATGATGGATATTGTGAAGATTAGAGTCATGTTGAGACTCATTTATTATATCTTCTTACAGACCAGGGTTGTAGAGCTTCAGATGCATAAGACACACTGTGAGAGTAATTTGACAACACTGGGAACCACAGACCTAGTTGAAAAGTCTGATGCAGCTCCTTCTAGTGACACTTTAACCCAGTCAAGTTTTCTTAAATGATACAGAAAATGCATTCACCCTGCACAATTATAGCAGTTTGAAAACACTTGAACTGCCATACCTTTCCATGTTCTATAAGGAACAATGGGGCTAACACAGGGGGAAGCCATGTGGCAACACTTCCCCGTGTGTGATGAGGAAACGAAGTTGTAGATAAGGCAGAGTTGTGGGGCACTGGGACTGCCCCACTAGCTCACTAATTCACCATGGAGGTGTCAGGAATTTTATGCAAGGAATCCCTACTAAAGCAGCCAGTCACAGGTCACAATGTCAGTTAGTCCAGGATCATGCACATTAATCAGTTCAGCAGAAGCAAAGCACTGGAATAGTCAGAGTTCGTTCCAGGGTTCAAGCCATGCAGTATCAACAAATCCAAACCATGTTCCAAAGCATAGTCAAATCCAAGAGGAGTCAAGATTTAAGTCAAATGTAGTCAATCTAACAGGATTCAGAGTTCAAGGCACAAGTTCACCAATGAAGATTCTGGCTGTGCAATTCAACAAAAATTGCTCCCAACACAGAACAACACATCTACTGAGCCAACTGATGAGATCTTCTCAGCTGAATGCCCTTGATCCTCAACTTAAGAGCTTAACTCCAGCTCTTCCACTGGGAGTTCCTGATCCTACCCTGAGTCATCCTCCTTATTCTCTTGAGGCTCCTGATTCACTTCTGCAGAGCTAGTATTTCCAGAATCAGGTTCCTGCTCCAACTCTGCTGCAGACTCAGATGCTGGGCAGAAAGACCCTTCATTGTTGTCTTCAACACTGATCCTGACAGGAGACTGGAAACTTTCCCCATGGCACCTCATCAATGTCATGAGGTCCTGATTCTAGTCCAGTAGTCGTATGACATATGTTTCTTTATATTTTGCTATCATGTAATTCAGTTCTGATGGCCATACAACAAGGGGGAGCAGGGGAGAAGGCATTTATGGGGATTAACATTTGTTACAATTTTCATAAAGCAAACTTTTCTAATTCCTCAGAAGTGTGTTCTACCTGTGCTAACCATGGTGATTATAGCTTGTTTGGTAGAGGGACAATGTTGTTGTTAACCAATGTGAATTGACTTCAACTTATGGCGACTCTATGACTGAGAGACCTCCAAGTCATTTTATTCTGCTTTTTAGTCTGAACTAAGAAGCTGTTATTCAGTGTATTAGACCTTGAGGATAGAGTTAAACCCTTTGGATAGTATTGTTAATATTTGAACTCATGTATGCTTTATCCCATTTACTCCCAGAGGACCACTCAGAATAATTCTATGTCATGAGGGAGCATTATCCCAAGGCATTTAGGTAATAAGACATGACAGCCAGCCTGGGGAGCCAGAAATGCCAGTTAGTCTTGTGATAAAATCTTTTCCTACTCTCTCAAAGTAGTCAAAAATGCCTTTCTACCTTTACAGGCCGAAGTTGTAAAGGTGGCAGTTGTACACAATTTTATTTCGGTCCTAGCAGGAACTCTACTTGTAACTGTACAAGGCCAATTTCTGCCCTTAGCATGAAATGAATCCTGATAATACTTACAAACCTTTCGCTAACCCACTGATAGCTTGTCCTGTGAGCACAGAGGAGAGATGTAACTGCTATTATACTTATGGTTTTAGTGTTTACAGTGTTCTAGGAACATAACTTTAAGAACTGAGATGGGGAATTTGTTGCTCGAAACTTTAATATGGTCGGTTTTTCCCTCCATGGCGATGAAAGAGAGAAACAGACACAAAGTTTTTCTTGACTATATTAGTCAAAATATTATGAAATAAAATACTTTTACTGCTATTTAATTTTTCCCTCTTTCTCTCCATGGAGCTACTATTTGTACCCCTATTGAGCCATCTTGTGGATAACATTTGTAATAAAGCTTTCTGAAAATGCCAGTTTTATTTTCTTCGTTTACATTAACATTTATGTCTCAGAAATAGCTCTACTAGTACTAACAACAGTAATAACCATAATCATAAGTAATCCTACCTTTCTGCCAGCACTGGGACTCTAAGCTCCTAGCAATGAAATTAAAAGAAGTGAAATAATATCCGGATAGCAAGTAAAAGTATTTCTTTAATACATGCCTATACTTAGATCACCCCGAAGTTGATGCTCTAAGAATGTATAGAGCCTTGTAGTCTATCATCTCGACCCTCTTGCATATTCCCAAGAGGAACACTGAAATGGCAAATCAAATGTTGAAACCCAGCTCTGCTATAGTTGTCGGGACACAGACGCCTTAAAGGGCCAGACTCAGAATGAGTTCCAAAATAGAGTTTATTAAACAAAGAAAAAGGACTCAGAGACACTTAACTCAGTGTCTCTGGTCAAAACACAAAGGCAAAAACCAGCCCTGGTACAAAAACAGTAACTGAAACAATAATCCGGATTATCCGGAGAAAAGAACCGGATTATAACAAAGCACTCCGAGAGTCACACAAAATAGCACAGCAATTCAACAGTTAACAAGAGAGCTGCAGGAAAGGAAGCGTAGTCAAACGAACTCCGAGGTCATAGCAAGCCGAATCCAAAGCAGTGAAGTTCCAAAGTCCACGTAAGCAGCGCCGTAGTCAGACCGGTCCAAAGTCAAAGAAGGGGGAAGTCAGCACTCACTAGAATCCAAGGCAAGTTCAAAGCACACACAAACGGAAGCAGCAACCTGCAGATCCAGGAGCCAGTGCCAACACAAAACAGGCAGTGACAAGAACCCAATGCATGAACATAAACCAACACCTTGCCTTCTGTGAAGAGTCCCCATTTCAGAGCCTACGTTTATTTACACATTATCATCAGAAGATGAACTGACCTCCGCCCTGTCGTTATCCCTTGCAGCTGTTCTTGATCCCACACGTGAACTCCTACTTCCATCCCTCCAACTTCTCAATCTTCTGTGAAGACTTGGATCTCCCCAAGACTCAGCCATATTTCCCGATTACCAGTCCTCATTACCAGAGAACCCCACAAATGTATCACTGGATGTAGGCTCCACACATACAGCTTGTACCTCTTTTACCTTAGTCCAGTCCAATGTGTCATCTCCATCTTCATCACTCTCTAACCCATCACCCCCAGAGAAACCCAAGAATAACTCCACATCTGTGGGCGCATTAAGTATATCCCGATCCTCTTCCTTTGTTGCTCCTCATCAGACTCCTGCTCCCGAGTAACCCGTTTTCCCCTTCTAGTGTCCACACTACTGGTAGCATCGTTACTCACAGGCTCTACTACAACAATAGTGGTCAGCATTGCAACCAGAATGAGGCCAAAGAGAACTTTTATTAGATCCTTGGATCCAGCAGCTAAAAAGTATGGGAATTATCTGGTAAAGCAAGATGGGCTTTGTCAGTCCATAAGCTTCATGGGTACACAAGTGTGAAAATGCATTTTAGGTCTCGTATGTCATCTCTGTGCTGACATATGAGATTTGCTGACTTCTCAGATAAAACACTGACTTTTTCCTACCCTCAGATAGGAAAGACAGTGTTTACTTCAGTCTCCCTAACCCTGTCTATAACCGAGTTTTTGGATTTGATTCTACCCTAGTGGGTGAGCAGGGCTGTATCTTAGGTGTAACCAGGTGACCTAATGGTGATCACTTGATCAGGTTTTATTTTTTACATATAAACATGCATTGAGTATAATCCTGTATATATGTGTACTCACAAAGAAAGCTTGGTTTTACAAGATTCAAGGCTTCTGCTCTTCCCCCGCCTGGACATTTCTGGATGATATGAAGGTGGGATACCCATGAGCATACTACACACATAACACCTTATTCCAAAATTGAAATAAAACAAACTAGTAGGGCTTAGGGAGAGCAAACCCAGATAAAAATGGTCAAAAACAAACCCAGAACAAGCTGCAAATAGAGTTTCCCAAGGTGAGACTGGGAAGAAGAAAAAGAGAAATGCTTAAAGCAGCAGCAGGCTATTTATAGCTCCCCTAATTTATAAATTATTTTTATTATGTAAAGTAAAATTACATTGTAAATATTTCAATTACACATTATGGAGTCATAATATTACAGAACTGGGAGGATTTATAAAAGCAACATCAAGACATGGTTTTCAATGAAGGTTGACCAACTATAAGTCCATTTGTTTAATGTTGTTAAGGTACAACTCCCATTGCTCTGAACTACTGACTGCACAGGCTAGGACTGATGGGGCACCAAACAGCACCTGAAGGGCCACACATTGCCTACCTGGCTTAAATATTTATTGCATGTGGCCATGATTTCATACTGCCAATTCTTGATGATGACAGCAGAATTTCTGATAAGAACTGGTTTGGCTTCATGCTAAATTTCATTTACAACCAATTATTTTTAAAAGGGAGAATTCAGTTTTCTGAACTTAATTACTACCCTAATAGGAAAAATGGTAGGTTTCCCTCATCATTAGCTCTGCGATCTGTTGTCAGTTGTTATGTCCTCCTATCCCAGCATATAGATTTACAAATACAGGCCATTAAACTTTACATTTCCCCTGAATTTATGAACTCTGTAATTTGAAGCCACAGGTTTAGTCATAAACATTGACTGTTTCTGAACCTGGAAATATGAATAGGATTTTGTTGTTGCTGCTGATTAAAAACACCCTCCCCCCAACCCCACTTCCAACTATTCCTAACTTAAGAACTCTAAAAATAAAATCTGGTAAATATTTATTAGTGGTAGGGATAGTATGCATACAAGGTGTAGCCTACCTGCTTTAATGTGCATTAGTAGGAAATAATTGGCTTTTTATGGTGCAGAGAAAATACTCTTATAATATTTACACAAGTCTTGTTCCGGAACATAACAACAATTGCAGAGAAGTAGAAAGAATGTGGAGGATACTTTAAAGCAATTCATGGAGCCCAGGAGGGCAATTTCACTGATGAGGTTGAGGCTGATGAGAAGCGGAAGAAGGCTGTAAGAGAAGCTAATTGGACCACTGCAAAACCTACAGATGGTGCTTAACAATTTTGGGTTTGTGAATGTGTGAAAAATGACCTCATAAAATATATGATGAAAAGCCTTCACTTCATCAAAATGTGCCAGGTATTTTATGACACATAAAAACCAAACACTCCAGAGCAAATACAAAATGTCTTAAGAGAAAGAAACCAAAATGGCTGCAGGCTTAAGATTAGACTATCAGTACAAAAAACTTACTGGGGTTCCAATCTTATGTAGAACTAAGTGTTAAAATGTGCATAACTGATTGATTTCTGTGAAATTAGATGTGTTTAATTCTTCAAAGAATTAGGCTTTGTTTACAGAGCAGTGGTTTGCTATGCTTAAAACCTTTTGTTTTCATTAGGAGCATAAAAATACCCATTGGAATAAGATTTTGTTTACAGAGCAGTTGTTTGCTATGTTTATAATCTCTTGTTAAAAGTTGAAACACTGAAATACCCAAGATAGGATAAAGCTTTGAGGCTGATGTATGACTTAAATATGCTTGGAAAAGACACCTTGGCCTGCTCCGGGCTTCACCTATGATGAAACTTTGTTTCTGAACTCTTTTAATTCCATCCTTGAATGTTTTTAGTTCACAATTCCAGATGGATTCACTAGTTATTGAAACTCTGATAGAACATGACATTTGTATGATGCTTAGTGCCTGGACCATGTTTGGAAATGCAGGTTTTTATCATTCTTCTATCTCCTGCAAAGGATCATTACCTTGTTGTGGTGCTTTAGCTTGAGCAATGATGCCACAAGTGAAATTGTGAAGGGCTGGTCCATGAGGTCATGAAGAGTTGAAAGTGACTGAATCATAGAATCATAGAGTTGGAAGAGTCCTCATGGGCCATCCAGTCCAACCCCCTGCCAAGAAGCGGGAAAATTGCATTCAAAGCACCCCCGATAGATGGCCATCCAGCCTCTGTTTAAAAGTCTCCAAAGAAGGAGCCTCCACCAAACTCCAGGGCAGAGAGTTCTCCTGCTGAACAGCTCTCACAATCAGGAAGTTCTTCCTCATGTTCAGATGGAATCTCCTTTCTTGTAGTTTGAAGCCATTGTTCCACATCCTAGTCTCCAGGGCAGCAGAAAACAAGCTTGCTCCCTCCTCCCTATGACTTTCTCTCACATACTTATACATGGCTATCATGTCTCCCCTCAGCCTTCTCTTCTTCAGGCTAAATATGCCCAGCTCTTTAAGCTGCTCCTCATAGGACTTGTTCTCCAGACCCTTGATCATTTTAGTCACCCTCCTCTGCACACATTCCAGCTTGTCAATTTCTCTCTTCATTTGTGGTGCCCAAAATTGGACAGAATATTCCAGGTGTGGTCTAACCAAGGCAGAATAGAGGGGTAGTATGACTTCCCTGGATCTAGACACTATACTATTGATGCAGGCCAAAATTCCATTGGCTTTTTTTGCCGTCACATCACATTGTTGGCTCATGTTTAACTTGTTGTCCATGAGGACTCCAAGATCTTTTTCATACGTATTGCCCTCGAGCCACGCATCCCCCATTCTGAATCTTTGCGTTTCATTTTTTCTGCCAAAGTGGAGTATCTTGCATTTGTCACTGTTGAACTTCATTTTGTTAGTTTTGGCACATTTCTCTAATCTGTTAAGATCATTTTGAATTCTGCTCCTGTCTTCTGGAGTATTAGCTATCTCTTAGGCCTGGGCGGTTTCGTTCGTTAATTTTGTAATTCGTTAAATATTCGTTAATTTTAGCAATTACAAAACGATTACAAAACTTATTTTTAAACCCGGAAGTGTTTTTAAATATCGAAACGGCAGGCGCCAAAAAATTTTGTATTTCCGTCCATTTCGGAAATACGTAAGATGGCCTGGCTAGATGCTTGCTGGGAGCTCTTCTCTCTCTCCTCTCTTAGCCAGTCAGAGGCAGAGCCTGAAAGAGGAGGAGGAGGAGGAGAGGGCGGGGAAGGCGCCGGCTGAGCAAGCGAGCGAGAGGGCGAGCGAGAGGGCGAGCGACCCTCAGCGGGAAGGCGGCCCGTCCCTCCTTCCTCACCTTTGCGGTGGGTGTGCTTCATTCTCCCAATTCCTTAGCGGAGGGCTGTGCTTTGTTCTCCCAATTCCTTAGCGGAGGGCTGGGCTAGATGGCCTTTGGGGAGCCCTTCTCCCAATTTCGCATTGCTTCGGAGGAGCCGGGCCCGACTTGGCGGCAGCGCTTGAGGGCCCGCCAGAGTGAGTGCCTGCCTTCCCTCCTTAATAATAATTTCTCCTCCCTATTCTACTAAATTAATAATTAAATTAAAAAAAATATTTAAAAAATATTGAAAAAAAAGGGCGCCATCTTTACAAAATGTTTTGTAAATATTAACGAAATTTCGTAAATACCGAACTTTTTTAAGGGAAAATTTTGTAATTATTTTAAATATCGAAACAAAAAAAAACCCCAAATACAAATCGATTTTAGAAACAAATTTTTGCGTTGTTACCCAGGCCTACTATCTCTCCCAATTTGGTGTCATCTGCAAACTTGAATGAATACACAACAACATCATACTTCTATAAGCTTAATAAAGATAAAATATAAATCATGTCTAAATACAGACTGGATTCCAAATAGGTGTAATAGAAAAGCCATCTTCTAGCAAAATTCTAATGTTTGAAAAAAATGGGGAAATGTCATCTATCTAAAATGGTCTGATAGTATATAGTTTTCAGACAAATTTAGGAGCACGTTCCAAAATGTAACAAAGTCTGTCCTCCAATTTCCTCCATAAAAGGCTTGTATATTTCTGCCTCATTTTCAGACTGTTTGGTGTTTTTTTAGTCTTACTTTGTTGTTACAAGGTGGCTACAGGTATATGCATTCCTTTCCTTTTATCACATATCCTATATTGGCCTCTGTCTTTCCTGATTGCTCATTGCTGGGAAATGTGAGTGATAGTCCTCAATTTCAGAGATAGGCTCTCATACAGAGTATTTGAATTGCAAAGGCAGAGGTTGAACAGCAACTAATCTCATTCTGCTTAGCAGAGAGATGAAACAAGTATGATCTTCTTTGTAAGAAAAATAAAAGTACCATAATAATAAAGCACGTGTGATAGAGGAGAAAAAGAAGTGAAGAATGGCTGGAGGTTAGATCAGTGCAGGATGAGAATGTGTATAGTAGAACAGTCAGGAAGTCATCATAATGCAGATACAATTTACAGTCGGGCAAATTTTGTCCTCTTTAGTATTTGTCTCGCTCCTCCCAGAAATTTTATGATGTGTTTCCTTCAGGAGTTACTGTAGAGCCATCCTAGATCATCTAGCAAATTCCTAGAGGATAGCTCTTTAGAAATTTTGTAGGTCCTCTAGCATGACTATGGTAATAAACTTTCAGCAGAACACATGCATTTCAATAAGATTTGCTATCATTCATGGTCTCTCATTTCCTTGGTAATTTTGGGAACATATCTGCTGTGAATATGGGGGTTATACTGTATTGGCAAACAAAGATCAATAACTCATGTTTCCTGCCTTGGAGAAGAGGGAGGAACCTAATGGGTAGCGTTATCTTATGATATCTTCCCTAGATTTTATCCAAATAGAGGAAATTAAGGAGTGCATGTTGATTGTACAATGAAATAATAGATATTCACACTGATCCCTTCTTCCACCTTGTAGCTTAGGTCTCATCTACACTGTCATTTAAAATCCAGATTACCTGCTTTGAACTGGATTATATGGTAGTATACTCATACAATCCAGTTCAAAGCAGATAATCTGGAATCAGATGCTGGATTATTTGGCAGTGTAGATCCAGCCTAAGATATTCTGTCCATTCTGTCAGTGATAAATTCACTTAATTTTTCACCCCTTCCAAAGCACCTTCTTTTCTATATAAAACTGAATAAGAATAATCAAAGAAGATCTGTGTAAAGAAATGAGTAGTATGCTACCAAGCAAGTAAAACTATCTTCACAGGCATCCCACTTTCAGAAAGACCTGATAAAGGTAGTTCTCCAGAAAATGGTCCAACAGAATAGTCTTAGTACTCCCAACATACTTCAGTTTCCAATATAATTGAAAAAAATATCTCAGTCTGGTAGACCCTCCATCAAATCAGCAAGTCAGTTTCGGAAATGCATTATGTCTACCACTTAATTTGGGGTTTTCTTAGGATTATTTAGAATACATAGATGCACAGTGATAAGGATGAAAATCAAGAAACATATAAATGTTACTTAGCATTTCTTTTTCTATTCTGGCTTCTCCTGAAGATGTCCATTAGGACTCTTTAAAAAGCCTCCAACCCTGGCTGAAAGCATTCAAGAAAGAGTGTATCTCTTTTTAGCAATGGTATGTGCCTCTTTAGGGATGTCACACTTTGCTCCACACTTGGACAAATAGTAAAAAAGAAAAATGAAATAAAATGAAGCTTTAGCAGTCGACTTTTTTTTTAAGGGTCATGTGTAGGAATTAAAATCACATTTGTTCTGAGCTTCCCAAAACTTTAAAGAATCATGGCAGTTTCCATTTGTGATGTTAATTGATGCAAAAAGCAGACACTGGCAGTTTGATAATTAAATAGAAAAACCTCATTCAACTTTGTTCAAGTAAAAATCTAAATTATATGTTCTATTATTAATTTTGTAATAACTTAAAACCTGATTAGTTTTTGAAGACCGATGAAGTGCTATGGCATATCCTTATAATAAACTGGACATTTTTGATTCCACATTGTGCCTTCAAGAGCTCTTGATTCCCCCCCTTCTGTTATAATATTCATAGCAGATATAAAGAGGTATCAGTCATTCAAGGGTAAAATGACAAGAGACTTAGCTCTGAAAATGATGTTGTTAGTCATGTCAGCTTTTAATGGGAACTATGAAATAATTCAGAAGCAGGAAATCCAGTATCTTAAGGAATCCCTCACATATGCAAATACAGAATGTTCTACTTAGTGAGAATCTCAACGAGCAGTTTATGATTGGCATGGCTGCTTAAAGGACCAAAAAGGAAGATTTATTTTCTCCCACTCAAAAAACAGGGCATAGTTGAAAATTAACTTGGGAACAATAACAGTTAAAATACTAATTAAAATAACACAGCATTTTAGAAAAGCATACATAATAAATAAATCATTTCATGATTTAAAAAGTCATCATTCAAAAATCAAATAGACCTACTGGAAGATATTAATCTTTAGTGCTATTCTAAACTCAGTACATCCAGCTGCTGAACCTCTTACAAGAGGTCATAGAATCATAGAATAGAATCATAGAATCAAAGAGTTGGAAGAGACCTCATGGGCCATCCAGTCCAACCCCCTGCCAAGAAGCAGGAATATTGCATTCAAATGCTGTGTGTTTACATGCTGCGGCCAATTGAATAACCTTTTACAGAGTTCATTCCAAACGACGGGACATTCATTCCTCCCATATTGCCCTTGTGGCTAAGATAGAAGTTGCAAATAACATCTACTATACAGTGTACAACCTGTAATCTGTGCTGTTAATTAGCAATAATTGCATATACTGGCTTCATTATGCGGACTAACATCTACTCTGCTGGGTCATCTTCACCCAAGACGGCCAAGAAGAACCAGAGACCTGACCCTGGGTGCCGGCTTGTTGCTCCACGGGCCAAGGGAATTGGGTCTCCTGGTGCGAATTGTCTGTCTTGACGTACGGATTGGAAAGTGAACTCACTTATAGAAGTCAGTAGATTCCACATTGCTGCACTTTAGAACTACCTCAGCACGAAGTCACTTTAAGCTAAGCACTTTAGATCCTTTGCCAGAACCTATATCATCACTAAACGGTCCAAAGTATCGGGCTAAGGGGTTACAATAATTGCACTTTATGTTCTGTACCCTGGGTTCCTATATTATTAATTGGAGTTGTACACTTATTGTTAATATCAGTATATTATCTCTGGGTCAATGTTTACTCTAGCCCTACCTCTGCTGCTATTGATTTCCCTCCAATTTCCAGCACAAGTGCACTTCTTAACAATCTTGGCACAAGTGCACTTTAGACCAACTTTAGCACAAGTACATTTCATAGCTTTTAATACACTGGAGGGAATAGACAGCATTAATGGGTGGGAAGATTGGGACCTAGAGACAGCTAATCAGAACTACAATTATACACCTATTACAGAGATCATAATTGCTGGAAACGGAGGGAGCGCCCCCGGGGGGGGGGGGGTCCGTGGGTGGGGGAACTGCTATAGAGGTGGTGACTGGTAGAGGGAGATACGGGAAAGGGAGACAATTTCCATCTCGGCCCAAAATTTATAGCAACAATTTGACAACTTCCAAAGATGTTAGAAATCGAATACAGAAGCAAATTCGGCCCAAAATTTTCAATAGGACATTGGCAATTCCAAAAATAAACACTCTGATCCGGCCCGAAATTAAGAATAGATTGGCAATTCCAAAACCTACTCCCAACAAAATACAGCTGAGGTGCCAGGATGGTGGCCCCTCCAAGCTAAAGGTGGTGCTGTTCAATGCCAGGTCAGTAAACGGAAAAACCTCCATCATTCAAGATCTAATCCAAGAAGAACGAGCTGACCTGGCTTGTATAACAGAAACCTGGCTGGACGAGGGGGGAGGGGTTAATCTCTCCCAACTCTGTCCACCAGGTTACTCTGTTCAGCACCAACCAAGGCTTGGAGGGCGGGGAGGCGGTGTCGCAGTGGTCTACAAGGACTTTATTCCACTGATCAGGCGTCCCATCCCACAATCATCTTCCTTCGAATGTGCCGGCTTTAGGATAGGTGACCGGGACAGGATAGGGATTCTGTTAGTGTACCGACCACCCCGCTGCACTACAGTCTCCCTACCTGAGCTAGCAGGAGTCGTCTCGGACATGGCGTTGAACTCCCAACGGCTCCTGGTCTTGGGAGATTTCAACATCCATGCCGAGACCTCTCTTTCTGGTGCGGCTCAGGACTTCATGGCCGCCATGGCAACCATAGGCCTGTCCCAGCTAATATCTGGTCCCACCCATAGTGCCGGACACACCTTAGATTTGGTTTTCACCCAGGGATGGGATGAGGGTGATGGGATGGAGGAGCCGACCATCGCTCCTTTGCCATGGACCGATCACCACCTGATCAGTTTTAGACTAACTGTGCCTTCTAACCTTCGCAGGGGTGGTGGACCCATTAGAATGGTCCGCCCCAGGAGACTTATGGATCCAAATGGTTTCCTGACGGCCCTTGGGGATTTTTCCACCTCCTTGGCTAGCGACACTGTCGACGCTCTGGTCTCTGGCTGGAATAGTGAGTTGACCAGGGCAATTGACACTATCGCTCCGGAACGCCCCCTCTCGAGTAACCGAACTAAACCAGCCTCTTGGTTTACTGAGGAGCTGGCAGCGATGAAGCGAAAGAAGAGGAGGTTAGAGCGCGTGTGGTGCCTGAACCCCACCAATCCAGCCCAAACACACCTGAAGGCCTTTTTAAGGTCCTACGGTGTGGCAATAATGACGGCTCAGAAAACATTCATCACAGCTAATATTGCATCAGCGAAGAATCATCCAGCTGAGCTTTTCCGAGTTGTCAGAGGCCTGTTAAATCTGCCAAAAAGTGAGGCCTCGGATAACTCGGTGGCTCGCTGTGAAGCATTTGCTCGATCCTTTGCTGATAAAATTGAGCGGATTCGGTCAGGTTTTGACGTCACATTAACGGCAGTTTCTGGGGATGTAACAAGAGCATCTGCTTGTCCAGTTTAGTTGGATTCGTTTCAATTGGTTCAGCTTGAGGATGTGGACAGGATCCTTGGAGAGGTGCGACCCACCACATGCATCCTAGACCCCTGCCCTTCCTGGCTGATCAAGGAAGCCAGAGGGGGTTTGGCAGGGTGGGTGAAGGTGATGGTTAATGCCTCCTTACAGGAAGGAAAATTTCCAGTGAGCTTAAAACAAGCTATTATAAAACCGCTGTTGAAGAAACCATCGCTGGATCCCACCCAATTCGACAACTATCGGCCAGTTTCCAATCTCCCCTACTTGGGCAAAGAAATGGAACGTGTGGTGGCAACACAACTCCAGGGGTTTCTGGTAGACACTGATTATCTAGACCCGGCACAGTCTGGCTTCAGGCCGGGACATGGAACTGAGACAGCCTTGGTCGCCTTGGTAGATGATCTACGCAGGGAACTAGACAGGGGGAGTGTGTCCCTGTTGGTTCTGCTGGACCTCTCAGCGGCCTTCGATACCGTCGATCACGGTATCCTTCTGGGCCGCCTCATGGACATGGGGCTCGGAGGCACTGCCCTGCGGTGGCTTCGATCCTTCCTTGAGGGACGGACCCAGAAGTGACACCTGTTCGGCTCCGCAACCGTTGTTGTGTGGAGTCCCACAGGGTTCAATTCTGTCCCCGATGTTATTTAACATCTACATGAAGCCGCTGGGAGGGATCATTCGGAGTTTCGGACTAAGATGTTATCTCTATGCAGATGATGTCCAAATCTGTCACTCCTTTCCACCTGTCACCAAGGAGGCTGTCCAGACCTTGAACCGGTGTTTAGCTGCTGTGTCGGACTGGATGAGAGCTAACAAATTGAAATTGAATCCAGACAAGACAGAGGTCCTACTGGTCAGTCGCAAGGCCGAACAGGGTATAGGGTTACAGCCTGTGTTAGACGGGGTTACACTCCCCCTGAAGACACAGGTTCGCAGCTTGGGAGTGATCCTGGACTCATCGCTGAGCCTGGAACCCCAGGTCTCAGCGGTGGCCGGGAGAGCTTTCGCACAATTAAAACTTGTGCGCCAGCTGCGCCCGTACCTTGGGAAGTCTGATCTGGCCACGGTGGTCCACGCTCTTGTCACATCCCGGTTGGATTACTGCAACGCACTCTACGTGGGGTTGCCTTTGAAGACTGCTCGGAAACTTCAACTAGTCCAGCGAGAAGCAGCCAGATTGCTCACCGGAGCGGCGTACAGAGAGCATACCACCCCCTGTTGCGCCAGCTCCACTGGCTGCCGATCCAATTCCGAGCACAATTCAAAGTGCTGGTTTTGACCTACAAAACCCTACACGGTTCCGGCTCAGTGTATTTGTCCGAACGGATCTCCCTCTACATCCCACCTCGAAGATTAAGATCTTCTGGGGAGGCTCTGCTCTCGACCCCACCACTCTCACAAGTGAGGCTGGCGGGGACGAGGAGCAGGGCCTTCTCAGTGGTGGCCCCCCACCTGGGGAACTCACTCCCCGGGGAGATTAGATCGGCGACCTCCCTTCTGACATTCAGGAAAAAACTGAAGACCTGGGTTTGGGACCAAGCCTTTGGACACACTGGCAGCTAAATTAAGGATCTGACGACAGACAAGGACAAATGGAATGGAATGGATATATGGACTCTGAACCCGAGCATGAGATTGTTTTAATATTTTATTATGTACTGATGTTTTAATTTTAACTGCTGAATTGCTTTTTGTATTTTGTATTACTGTCAATTGATTTAGGCATTTAATTGTGCCTCCTCTGTAAGCCGCCCTGAGTCCCCCCCGGGGTGAGAAGGGCGGGGTATAAGTAAATGAAATAAATAAATAAATAACAAAGCACCCCTGACAGATGGCCATCCAGGTCATTCCAGAATTTGGAGACAGCTGAAAAGAAAGTCCTCTGAATAAAAATTGCCAGTCTAGTCCTGGCTGGCTGAAGTAAACAGTTCCAAGAGGACCTGATATATGGGGCAGATTATATGGGAAAGTCAATCCCATAGGAAACCTGGAGCCTAGCCATGTAGGGCTCTAAAAGTAGCAACTAACAATTTGTACTTTACTCAGAAACTAATTGTTACATATTGTTGACTGCTGATATATATTGATAGATGCCAACTCAGAAATACTTTGATTTGATGATGATGATGATGATGATTTTATTTCTTACCTGCTGCTCCTCTCAGATGAAGCTAACATTGCTAAAACACATAATCAAAACACATACTCATTTTAAAACACTCAGTAGAATACACTTATTAAAACATATTTCAATAAAATGCATATCAAAATACACAAAACAAAAGTTAGACATAGAATGGAAGTTTAAAATTCAGCATTAATTTAAATGGAAATGTCCGAGGGGGACAGCTCACCATAGAACACTGTAACCAAGCTATCTCTGTAAAGCCTCCTCAGTCTGTTCCCTGCCCCTCACTCAGTCTTACTTCTCAATTGGCAGCTATGGAAAAAGATCCTGGAGTGTGAAGATATATAACTGAATACTATAAATAATTAGGATTCTCCATGCATTGCATTTCCAATTTATATGCATAGCTGTGAAAGATGGATAGTGGGTTATTGCACCTAAAGAAATACAGGTTGGTTGACCTGTTGGATGAGAAGGTCCATCAACCTGAAGCTCCTCTATCTCTTCTTCAGCATATTAGGGAAAATATTATTTTCAGATAGTGCAGAGCAGAGTTTCCTGGATGAGTATGACACAAGTAATACCTGTCCTGACTAGTATACTTTCAATGAAGACTAGAAAACAGATTGTACTAAGATGAATACAATTTTGTTTCTGTACTAAGAAGAGTTAGTAATTAGCATATATATTCATTCAATTTTTTCATATTTTTAAAAAATAAATATTCAAACAGTCTATTAAACCAACAGATACAAGTCTAAATCCAGTTGCTACTCACAGGTACAGTAGGCCCATTGAATTACGGCTAAATTGTAATAGACATGTGTATAAATACCATTGCACCATCATATTAACTCTACTTGACACTCATATTAAAGCAATAGGTTGGAGCACTGACTGATTTTTTTTAGCAATAAGAATTAATATTCTAATTCTAAAGAGGAGCTCAGAGTATCCAATTTCTTATTCAACACTGAATAGCGTGTTTAGTGACTGTTGCAAAGATCATCTATCTCATCAGTTGGGCAAAATTGCCCGTCATATACCAATTGCAGTCCTCTTCAGGCACTGAGCCTGCTGGCTCATATCATACAACATTGATCTACTTCTAGTGGGCTCCATGTCTGAAGAGAGGTGAAATCAGCATAGGTGGCAGTAGCGGCAACATGAAGGGCTTTCTGTGCTACATTGAAAAGAATGGGGGGAAGCCGAACCGTGACACTTTTCCATGTGGGATGAAGTGAGGGGGAAGGTGTGCAATACAGGGCATGAGGCAATGGGTACCCCATGCTCCCTTCCAGGGCCCCTAGATTTGCCACAATACATGGAGAATTGGGTATTAATGTGATGAGTTTCCTAGTGAAACTTCCATTGGGCAACTTGTATGATGCTTTCCAAGGTGTTATTAGATGGAATTACCTCCCATCAGCCTCCACCAAAACCAGAGGATTGGCTCCATGAATAGCATTAGTAGAAAAGAAGGGTATTCTCCCCCCCTCCCCCCTCCCTCCCCCCCTCTCTCTCAGTGAGAGGGCATGAGTTTGGATTCTCCTTGGACAGTGACAACTGAGGAGGGAATGTCTCCTTCATTTCCTTCTCTGGATTTACTCATTACCTCTGATAGACAAATAGGGGCTCTTCCTTTCCACATTTGGGATGACAGCTGCCTCTCCCCTAGAGATCAGAACAATCACCTGAGAAGAGCTGAAAATTGAGATGATGGAAAAAAATTGGAAAAGCACTCTGATTTGATTCAATTCCTTGTGCCCATCTCTCTCTTTACATTCTTCATAACATTCTTGCAGAAGTAAACCATGTAGATCATGGAAGGATTGCATTCAGAAGGAACCCCACTGAGGCTCTTGATATTGTGACTATTCCTTTTGTTTTGTACAAAGATGTAAAGCTATTCTGGCCAACTGTTCAGCTGTCAAAGATTTGTTTTCTCTTGAGATTGTCTAGATTTGGGTTTTGTACTGAATAAGAGCTCAACATATATAATGGATATGAGGAAATGTTCAACTTTGGTATCCACAATAGCCCCAAAAGCCCATAAAACTATAAGCTATAGTTTTAACACCTGCAATGGATTCCACTTTTTGTTTTATTTCTTTACAAGTAATTACACTTTAGCAAGATGTACCTGGAAAAAGTTGCGGTAATGCAAGTTTTGAGTTCATAATCAGTGCATTTGTATTAGAGTTGCCCCAAAGCAGGATTTTTACATATTTTCATTGTGTTCTGTGATCATTTGAACAGCATGAAATTTGTCCAATCATATTTAACATCAGTGAGAAAATTATGTACAGTCCTTTCTTTAAAAAGCCTTTAAACTTCTTTTTAAAAACATTTTTATGAATTTAAGAGTAACAGGTAGGCTGAACAGCTATAAACTGAACATCATCCTGTGTCTAATGGATTTTCAGGAAAATTTGTATGTCCCTTGAGACTATCTTGAACTATCCTTTCCATTTATAAGGATGTGCTCTATGATGGAGAAACATGTATTGTATGCAATCTCAAATTGTAAATTTCTTGCTGTCAAATTGGATTACTTTAGTATATGATCGTCAGAAAAATGCCTGCAGGGATGTTTTTGAAAATACTTTCCATGCAGAGTTTGCATCACAGTAAATGAATTTCTTAAAAGCAAGGCATGGAAAATAGCAACAAAGGAATTGATAAATTGTGTATTTCTTCTTGTGGTACCAAAAGTTTTTTTAAAAAAACAACAACAAAATAATGTATAAATGGAAAGACAACTGAGTGATTCCAGCCATGAAAGCCTTCGACAATACAAGATGAATGATTTAGCGCATGTCTAGAAATGCTGTTTAGTCTAGCCATTGTAAAGCATCAAAGAAAGCACAAGGGGGCAGCTGCTCTACATGTCAGTAAATTATCAATTGTACATCAGTGATTTTAGATGGGTGTAAAAGCAAATAAGAAGGCATGCAACTTTGAATATGAATTGTTATATGTTTAACCAGATTTAGGAAACATTATTTTTGTACTATAACTTCAACAGCATCTCAGTCAGGGGACTTGCTGGAGGATTCTGAAAACTGTAGTCCCCAAAATAACTTTTACAAGCTTCCTCTTTGGGTAAGGAACACTTAGTATTTCCAGATGTTTCAAAGGATAGATCTCACAACCAACCATTAGCATAAAGAAGCCCTCAAGAATAAGAAGAGCAGCTTCTGCAAGTCTGGGGCCAAATTTCAGGATTCCTCCTCAGGCTCCCCAGTGACTAAACCTGCCCCATGTTTGTCATAAAAATATGGACTGGATAAAGATAAACATATTGAAACTTTGGCTGGATCTACACTGTCAATATAATTTAGTTCAAAGCAGATAATCTGGATTCAGAAACTGGATTATGTGGCAGTGTAAATGAGGCCTTAAATCTGACAAGACAGAGGTGCTCCTGGTCAGTAGAAAGGCAGAACAGGAAATAGGGATCCATTCCATGCTCAGTGGGGTCACACGTCCTCTGAAGACACAGTTTGGGTATACTCCTGGACTTGGCATTGAACCTGGAGGTCCAGGTTTCTGCAGAGGCTAGGAGTACCTTCATGTGCAAATTGTACCCAATCTTTGAGACATTAGATCTGGCCATGGTTGTGCATTCCTTAATTGCATCCTATTTGGATTATTGTAATGTGCTTTATGTGGATCTGACTCTGAAGAATATTTAGAAACGTTGGGTGTTCCAAAGAGCTGTGGCCAGGTTGTTAACTGGGAAAGCATAACCCCACCCCTTTCCATTGCATCAGATCCACTGGCTTCCAGTTTGTTTCTGGGTACAATTAAGAGAGCTGGTTATGACCTGTAAAGACCTATATGCCTGAGGTCCAGGCTATTTGGTAGATCATATCTCCTGGTACAAACCTGCCTAGGTCCTGAGATCCTCAGGAGAGGTCCTTCACAAGCACAATTGGTGAGATGCAAGAAAAGGCTTTCTGCCCCGGGATTCTGGAGCTCCCTGCTTAGGGAAGCAGGCTAGATCCTTTGTATTTTAAAGAAGTAAGTTTTTCAGAATGAGCCATAGGGTGCTATGCAGTGTTTTAAGTGTGTTGACAGGCTTTCAGAAATGATTTAAATGGTTTTAACTATTTATTTTTAACAATTTCCATGTTTAATTTTCTTTTCAGAGAGAAAAAGCAGGATGGTGGTGGTGGTGATGATTTATTTATTTATTATTTGAACTTATATGCCACCACTCCCCTGGGGCTCGGATCGGCTTTCAAGAATAGCTAAAATCAAACAAAATTTAAAAGCAATTTAAAACAATTTAAAAACAGCAATATCAAACATTAAAAGCCTGTCGAAACAGGTATGTCTTACATGCCCTGCGGAAAGCTGGTAAGTCCCGCAAGGCATGGACTTCAGGTGGCAGAGTATTCCATGATGATGATGATGATGATGATATTTTGCTTCTGAAATTCAGTGGCATTGTTGTGTCAGAGGTGGCAATAAACAACAAAAGCAAAATGAAAAACATTTCCCTGTCAGAATAAGGTGAGAACATTCCTTGTTTTCAGCCATGGTTGTTTCCTGAAAGCTTCCAAGGCCACAATTGGGGCTGGGAAAATTGTATACAATCCCTCTGTATTTTGTTCTTCTAGGTAAATGCGTCTTTCCTCAAATCATCATAGCACCAATTTTGGCAAATAGTGACACCCAAGGAAGTTTGGAAAATTACGACTTTGGGTAAGAGGCTGTTTGAAGTCCATGGGCCATACGTTGCTTACCCTTGCATGAAGGAAGATCAGACTTATCAAAAATTGTGATTGGGGAGAGGAATAGCCAACCAATAAAAAGCACAGTGGGAAATCCCTGAAAAAGACGTTTTAACAGAGTTTGGTATAAAAAGATAGAATCTCACTTCTTCTGATAAGAAAGTTTGTGACACTCCTATCCATGCAGAGCAATGGGGAGTTTCTGAAATTCAGCAATGAATTTCCAAGCTAAACTGACAGTTATCTCTTATATCCAGTGAACAATTACTGGGACTCTAAATGTTACCACTGGGTTAATGATAGAAGTCAATAACCACTGGCAATGCAAGAAAAAGATGGGATTTTTGTGTTAATTGGAATTACAAAGTTTTCATTGTCCAGTATCTTAAAGTTATGTGGAAATATAGTTGAAAGTGTCAATCAATTCTATCCTTAAAATGTTGGGGGTGGGGTGAGGGGTAGGATAGATGGTATAGTTTAACTTTATTATCAAAATTGATTTGCATCTTTTATACATTTGATTGAAACCTTTCAAGGTATCTGTGTAGAAGAATACTCAGAACTGCCAAGGTTGTGGTAATAACTATGATTATGATAAAATTTAATAAGAAAAAACCCTGCCTACGAGATTTGCAGCATGAATAATGCATACACACTGTAGCTTAAAATGTGATGGGGGAAGGGGAAAAACTTGCTGGATTTTAAAAAATGTACCCAGACAGGGATGATAATTGTTTTGGTGTTTTTGCAGCTTAATGATACTTCAAGCTTTAGAGACTGCTAACAAGGCAGGAGAAGAAACCTACACACAGAGGAGGTGATTTCATATATCTAGTTACAGTCAGATAAGATTCACTAAATGTTTTTCTCTGTTTTCAAGGAGTCCTTTAAAATGTGCTTCTTAGACATTATAGAAATAGAACCATAGAAGCGTGTGATTCTAGACAGAAGTAAATACTTTCATGTTCCATAATTTAAATAGGAGCAATTTACTCATGTGTTTAACTCACTCTTTTAGAATCAATAGAACTTAACGGTGCATCATTATGACTTGGACATATCCATTTATTTTTTAAATGTGAGGAAACTTGTGTGCTTTCAATGCCCTTTTGTAGCTCGTAAATGTGAAGGTGTTGTTCATCTGGACATAGATTTGTTTAAATATTGTTCTCTTTTGTCATAGAGCCAACAGAAAGGAACACAAGTAGTCTTTCATAATGGCAGTTCATTTAATTTAGCTTGATGCTGTTAAACATACATTGGCTGATGAGCTTGCCTTTCTTCCTTTTATTGCCTACCATCTGGTGGAAAAGCCAGGCAACAGCATAGGGACTAATAGAATTGGCAGAAAATATTTGGGTGCTTAGAACAAGGCAGTGCCTGGATTCATACTTTGAGATACAAGGTTATTCATCACCTAGAATTGTGAGCAGGAGACATGGCCAAATCAAATGTTTCTGTTCAGAACTTAGGCCAGTTCTTACAACACAATCAGTGCAAAAAACAAAAAACAAAAACAAAACCCAGCTGTATTTTGAAATTAATCTATGCCAACTTCTGGCTGTTTCATCTATGCATTTTGGGGGAAGGCTTGATGCATGTGCTGCAGTAGAACCTATGCATATTGTGAAGCAATCCCATGACTTTTCCTAGTGTGCTGAGCCGTGGATACAGAGTTTGAACCACCAGTTTTTAGTCAAGTATATTTGTATGTTGGAAATATAGACTATGAGGAACACTGTCTGATAAAGCTTTTGTGTTGTATAGTCCCACAATCCTGTACAGGTATTTCTTAGAACAGGTATACTTTTTAACATGTCGGCACAATCAGTGTAACACCAGCAAACTCTGCGTGCCTTTCTCTTTCATTACCTTCATGAGGAAAATAATTAACAGAATATGCTTTTTGAACTGTTAAGGATCAATTGATGAGCTGTATTTTTGTCATATCTGTGTGATCCATTTTAGGAGGAATTTTAAAAATGGGAAATGTTTTCTGTTTAAAGCAAAACAAAGGATGCAAAATGACATTTTTGCTACAGCATTTAAATATCTATCACATAGAATTGATGGGTGCTTACCACATATAGCTGAAGAAAAAAGACAACCAAAAATTCAAATTTGCTTCCTTGAAGTTCCAATTAAATAGCTTTGCTTTATTAAACTGAAGTCACAAGAAGGAGAGTTGCCTATACTGGTCATTTTTATTGCTAAAAGCTTTGTAGAGAGACTTTCCTTTTCACTTCAAGAAATGTATGTTAGTTGTTCTATGGTGGCCTTCAATAAAATCAATGGGTTGTAGGTTTTTTGGGGCCATATGGCCATGTTCTAGAAGCATTCTCTCCTGACATTTTGCCTGCATCTATGGCAGGCATCCTCAGCGGTTGTGAGGTCTCTGAGGATGCATGCCATAGATGCAGGTGAAATGTCAGGAGAGAATGCTTCTAGAACATGGCCATATATTCCAAAAAACCTACAACAACCCAGTGATTCTGGCCATGAAAGCCTTCAACAATATAATAAAATCAATATTTCATTATTAAACTAATATAAACCAGGTGAACTATGTGATAAGAGTGTTTAAGGGTTTTTGTTTTGTACCCAGATGGAGTCTCTGTTCCTCAAAAATAAGTATAAATTCATCTAATAAGATACAGGCGAACTCTTTTTCTGACAAAAAGTATATGATCCATGACTGTGTTAAATTTTATTGAAGTCAACGTATGACTCAACGTATGACTCTATGACAGCCTATGACTCTCTGTAAATCCCACTGAATTCAAAGTGCTCTAATCCAAGGCAGATGGTTAAAAGACTGCAGTGTTGGAGAAAAATAATGGGTTAGTGACTGAGGAAGGAATATAGCAGAGTTGCCACTTTAAAAATACTGCAGACTTGATCTGACCAGGGTGAAGCATATAGTAATATTTGTTTTTTTCAGTGGTGTTTTTTAAAAACCCTCCCTACCTCATTGAGGAAGGAAGGAGTTGGACTGGTCCACCTCCAGGATGCCTTGTTTTGAGGACCCATTTCTGGGGCTCTAAGGATGAGGAAGGGTTTTGGATACAGCAGAACCAGAAGTGCCTTCATTCCAATATTGATAATTTGACAGAATGTCCCTGCTTCAGGACCAATTGTCAATAAAACAGTGATGGCAATGGACCCTACCCTTATGGGCACCATGATAGATGTGACCCTGTTCAGCCAATGGATGGCTAGCCCATCCTAATCATAATCATAACCATCATCTTTATTTTTGGACTGCCTTATCTCCCCCAGAGGACTCAGAATGGTTTACACATACAAAGGCAAAAATTCAATGCCCGACATATCCCGAAACATTATAGCAATAAACATAATATGGAATAATAACAGCATTGTACTGATCAAATAAAATTAAATATCAAAATAAAAACATAGAATAACTAATCACTAAAGAAGTACATTTAAAAGCATGGTCAATAATAAAACATCTATCATAGCCAGCAAATTAAAAATTGGGTAAGGATAATAATGCAGTGAGAGTAGAGAGAGATTTTAATTTAAAAAGTATTAAATGGGGAAATATCTATATAAAATAATCCCAACGCTACTCAGCCAAAATTATAACGCTCACAAGGATGAGGGAGTATGGTTGCTGAACCAACTGTATATTTAAAAGTTAGGAACTGGGAACCACTGGAACTGAGAGACTTAAAATGATTCTTCAGATGAATCCTCTGCCACCATTTCAATATTAATCAGGCTGAGGTAATATTGTGAGTTCTGTAACACACAGTGTCACTATAGTTTCTTAGAGGCTTCTGTGAAGCTCACTTTAATAATACTTTGGCCACAAAGGTATTCACAGAGGCTGGTATAAGTTGAATAAAAGAAATAGAACTTTTATTGAACAAGCTTGAAATAGTTCAGGTACAAGTGCTTAATGGTTTCAGTAAACTACTGGCATAAAAAGCTTGTGGCTGCGTTAGAGTCAAAATCTTAAAAAACTTCTGGGTTACAAGTCTTCAAAGTTCCACAACAGAAAAATTACTCCAGGAAATGAATCTCTGAAAGTAACTCCCAAAAATACCCCTTAGGAATCTAGCCAAAAATACCGTGAACTAGACTTCCTTAGGAACTGAAGAGTCCACTAATGGGGTACTGCTCCTTCACAGTATTCTAGCTATTTTCCAAATAGCTACTCTGAATACTTCACAAAAGAGTAACCCAATCTTCTTCTTCAAACCCAAACTTGCTCTGACTAACTCCAACACTTCTCCCTAACAGCTCCAAACCCTATCTGACTAAAACTGGGACTTCAAGCCCCAGTTTAAAAGTCACCTTTTTTCCTCTATACCACTTAGGTTCTGCCCCCATTTTCCTAGCCAATCCTAGCCTCCTTATTTTCTCTCCAAAACTTGAACACACCCCCTCAAGGCAAACCTAACTGAAATGGCTTCTCCCTGTCTCCCTTTTCTAAAATGGATGCAGTGGCTTCACTAGGCACATTCCCTTAGGCTTTAGGCAGCCAGCTAAGGTAAGGGTTTCATTACAGTAAGCATTTGGTTGTTAATTTTTCTTAACTGTACCATAATGGCCACGAAGTACAGATAGGACAGCCTGATTTCAATGCCATTACTAAAATGCTCTAATCCCCCTCCTCCCCATATGCCATAGTGCAATGCTGCATTTTTAGTAGCTTTTTAAAAGAGAGAATGGTGGGGGCCATTTTTATTTCCTTTGGAAGGGAGTTCCAGAGGCAGGGAGTGATCACGGAGATGCCTCCTCTCTCGTCCCCACTAGCCGTGCTTGTGATGGGGGTGGGATCGAGAAGAAGGCCTTCTCCACAGACTGCAGTGCCCGGGATGGTCTGTATATGAAGATGCAATTAGACAAATAGCCCTTCTAGCCAAGTAATCTCATTTTGTTTTTGTTTTTTGTCTTCGAGTCAGCATTGACTCATGGTGATAACATTATTGGGAAATCTTGCAAGGTTTATTCCAAGGGGGTTTGTCATTGTTTTCCTCTATCACATAGCCTTAATCCTCTGTAATCTTACTTGCATCTTCTCATCAGCCAACTTGAATTGCAGTAGAGGCTTCTCGGTGTAACATTTCCTGTGGTTCTGTAGGGTTGACTTAAAGACAATGTGGTGTAGGGGTTTGAGTGTTGGGCAACAATTATGGATAACAGGGTTTGAATTCCTGCTCAGCCATGAAAAAAAAAAACCCCTGGGTGACCTTGGGTAAGCCTCACTTTCTCAGCCTCAAAGGAAAAGGAAACCCCTTTCTGAAAAAGTCTTGCCAAGGAAAGTCTTTGATATGTTTACTTTGGGTCACCATAAGTTGGAAATGACTTGACTAGGTACACAACAACAACAAGGTTTTAGCTTTGTATCCTTATTATGTGTTTATTTGCACTATATTCACAGATTTATAATATAGCTGAGGAAAAAAAACCCCAAACCTGTAAATGCTCTTCATATTTGGGATGACAACAAAATTAGATTTTTTTCAAATGAAATAAAACTGAAACTGACAGATTTGTCCTTTTTCAATCAGAGTCTTGACTAGTCTAAATCCTTGTTAGAAGTGCAGGTCAATCCAAAGTGATCTTATGAGTTTTATAGTGATTGAATCCAGAACTCTAAATGTTATACCACTGGGGCTGTTACACAGACATAGACATATAAATAAAACAATAATAGTTAAAATTAGAAATGTGCACCTCAGTGGGAAGGCATGTTTAGGAAAGCATTTTTGGTGAGAAAATACATTCAGATATGTATTTAGATGCAATGAAAATATGAGTATGTCTGTATGTCTGACAAACAGGGCTAATAAACACTAATAGAAAATTGATACAAAGTGAGAGTGGACTGTTATCTCCATCCCTCTATCCATCCCATATTTATCCCTATTATGACTTTCCAAATTATTAAAATATCATTCCCAGCTTTTCAATAAGGATTGTGAATTTCGGGGGAACATTTTGGCTTCCATTTAAAAATGGACCATGAAATTAACCAAGAATACTAGCACTTATAGCTCAGTGAATCATTCTCATCATTGATAGAGTGGAGAAAATTGACTTGCTGTATTTTTCACATTGATCACATACATTTAGATCCCTATTTTGTTCCACTGAGCACAAGATCATATGCACGAAGTGCATCTATGTCAGTAGTTCTCAACTTTTGGGCCTCCAGGTGTTTTGGACTTCAGCTCCCACAATTCCTAACACAGTGGTTCTCCACCTGGGGTCCCCAGATGTTTTTGGCCTTCAACTCCCAGAAATCCTAACAACTGGTAAACTGGCTGGGAATTATGCGAGTTGTAGGCCAAAAATATCTGGGGACCCCAGGTTGAGAACCCCTTTCCTAACAGCTGGTAAACCGGCTGGGATTTCTGGGAGTTGAAGTCCAAAACAATGCCCAGAAGGTCCAAAGGTTGGGAACCACTGATCTACATTGTAGAATTAGCTCAGGCCCAAAGGTTGGGAAGAACTGATCTACATTGTCTAATTAGTTCAGTTTGGCACTGCTTCAATTGCCATGATTCAATTCAATGGAATCATGGGTGTTGCCATTTTATAAAGTCGTTGGCCTTCTTTGCCAAAGTGTTGTTATCTGACTAAATTGCAAATCCTAGGATTCCTGAGAATTGACCTGTGGCTGTTAAAGTGATTTCAAACTGCATTAATTTTATAGTGAAGATGTACTAACGGTTCTCTTCCCACTCTCTTTATCAGTGACCCTGTGAGATGAATAAGGAGACTTGCTCAGAGAGTGAGGACTTGAATCCAGCTTCCCCAATCCAGGTCTAACCAGTGTACCATGCTGGCAGTCTGGATTGTGCTCTTTTCAAAAAGGAAGGATGACAATGTGTAATGTGTTAAATGTATGATAGTGTGGCTTTTACCATATTCTCTGTGTCTGGCATTTGAAAGAAAAGGCATGACTGATAATGCAGGTAAAGAAAAACACACACACAGAAGCCTGTGGTAGAGCTCTAAAGAAGAGGAACACCAATACTGTGTTGATTAAATGGTTCTTTCTTTAAAAAATGTGTTAATCTCTTATGCATAAAATATAGATTGCCTTGAAAGAACTTTCACCATTGTTGGTTTCCATGGCAACTGGCACACTGGCAGATTATACTAGATAGTTGCCAAGGTTGTGACCTATTTGTTAATTCTAATCATTTTGTTTCAAAAGCCTGGTGACAGGGAGGGAAAATTCCATCTGTATCTTGTGAGATTTTTTCCTCCAAGCTGAAAGAGCCCCGCATATCAAAATAATGAATTAGCATAATTAATATATGATTTAATAGCTTGACCACAAAAATGGTATTCATGGCATGAGAGATTTGGCCTTATTCTTTTTTTAATTGGGCTGCTGGTGGCCATCTGGATTGGCCAGCCATCCTATATAAGCTTCACCTAAAGTTGGGATTGTGAAGATCTCTGCCCTGAAGATCATAGGGCTGGAATAGCTTTAAATGTGTGGGTTATGGCTTGTTTCAGACAAATTATGTTCCTTCTCTTGAATCTATCCACTACTCTGCCATTCACCATTGTATATACAGTATGACTCCCATATTCTGAATTTACCATGGAAATAAAAAACCATAAATAGTGTGTCTTTCACAAAACCCTATTGAAATGAGATACTTCTCCTGGACATTCTTATCCTAGAGAACTTAGGAAATTCCTAGAGAGGTATCCTGGAGGACCACAAACATTTCTAGAAATGACATATTACATCAGATGTGAGTAGGCAACAATGCAGGTAAAGATCCTACAGGTCTGAGGATAGTTTTGCATACAGTAACATCAACTCATCTTTTAAGTGCCAAACATTAGAACATATACACAATGTAATTCATTGCAGAAAATCAACACGTGGTGCTGAAGAGGGGATGGAATTATGGAGTATAACTACAGCAGAAAACCTAGAAATTTGGGTTTGGGAGGCAATGTAAGTCTGACACAGCCTGCAGCACAGCAGTTTTCTTTCTGACTATGAAATAACTCAAGTATGAATAAAGTAGACTCTCAATTAACAGCAACTCAAGCAACTGGAACTCTCAAGCAACTGGAACTCCCAAGCAACCAGCAAAAGATTTCAAAGAAATAACACTTTATTCACAAAGCTGTTTTTATAGTACAGTAAAGCTGTGTTACCTTGCATTAAGACTGATGTTAGTTGTCTTAATTTGCTTTTAATTACTACATTTCAGTATTATTTTCAAGTCAATACAGGAATTAAGTCATCTGAAGGAATCCTAAAGTTTTCAAAATTAGTCCAATGGTATATGAATGTACTTGCAGGATACAAAATGTGAGAACCGTGAAAAAAAAACAGAAATGTATGCAAGTGAAGAGGTGTATCATGGGAAAGCATATGTGGTTTTGCTTGAATCCTGAACTGGAATCCTCCACACTCAAAGGTTGGGAACTAGTTAATAAATGGGAGACATCTCTTACAATAGCATGTTATAAATGTGTACTTATCCAGGGATGGGTATTAGAACTAGTGCATTCCTATGTATTCAGAAATGATCTAAACTAGAGCAAGGATTGACAAAATGTTATTTTTCTAGGTATGCTAAGTAGGCAAAAAAAATTTGACATTACAGTCAGTCTCTGAGTTACAAACATTAGACTTACAAACGACCCATAGTTACAAATGGGGGTGAGACAACATGAATTGAGATAAGTCTGTCCCTCGGAGGGAAATTCACTCCTGAAGAGTTACGTGGGGAAAAGGTATCACAAATCACAAATCCTTTTTTCCACAGCAAACCATTTTTTTTCAAAATCTAATAATTACAGTGACAGAAAGTTGGGGTCATCTTCTGAACGAGGCACAGACAGTAAAACAAACACCACAGGGGTGTTTGTTCCCTATGCTATCCAAACCTTGTGTGCGTACCAACCCAGGGAGAAGATCTTGAAAGTTCTTGCAACCCTGAGGAAAAATGGGCCAGATAGCCTACATGATAGACCCCTGGGTTTAAGGCCCTGCTGTGAAATACCAGATCCGTGAATGGTAAAACAACAGTCATACAGGACTTGATTCTGGATGAAAAAGCGGACCTGGCCTGCATTTCCAAAACCTGGCTGAATGAGCTGGGGGTGGGGTATGTGTTAATCTTACCCAGTTCTTGCCTGCCAGGCTACGGGGTGCATCTGCAGGCCAGATCCAGGGGGTGGGGAGGTGGAGTTGCAGTGGTCTTTCAGGAATCCACCCCCCTGACCAAATGCCCTATTCCACAATTTTCTAGGTTTGAATGTGTCTGCCTGAAAGTGGGGAACAGGGTAGTTTGTGGATTCTGTTAGTGTACTGACCACCCCACAACACAGAGGTCTCTCTGCCTGAGCTAGCAGAGTGGCCTCTAGCTTGGTGTTGGTGTCTCAGCTCTTGGTAGCGCTGGAAAACTTTAATATACATGCATAGACTACCCTTTCTGGTGCAGCTCAGGACTTCATGGTTGCCATGACAACCATGGGACTATCCCAAATAATATCTGGACCCACCCATCAGGCGGAACACACCTTAGACATAATATTTGTGTTGGATGGAGGAGACATTAGTGTGGAAGTGCAAAACATTCTTCCATTATCATGGACCGACCATCATCTGGTCAGTGTCAGACTAACTGTTGCCTCCAACCTCTGCAGGGATGGTTGACTGATTAAGATGGCCTGCCCCAGGAGGCTTATGGATTTGTATAGACTCCTGATTTCTCTTGGGGATCTTTCTTTCATGGTGGCTGATGATCTTTAGAAACTCTGGTTGATCTGTATAACACAGATAGCCAGGGCATTAGACATAACCACCCCTGAACATCCCCTCTCGTTGCACAGAGTCAATCCAGCCCCTTGGTTCTCTGAGGAGTTGGCACTGATGAAGCATTTGAGACAGAGACTAGAGTGCTTATGGCAGAGAACTCTGAGTGTCTCTGACCAATCATGGGCTAGAGCCTCAGTCAAAGCCTACTCCATGGCTTTGAGGCCAGCCAGAGAAGCCTTCTCGGCTGCTTGCATTGCGTCTGCAACGAATAGACCATCTGAGTTATTTGGGTGGTCAGGGAGCTCCTTCATTCTTGAAGGGGGGGGGGGGAGGAGCCTCTCAACAACCCAGCTACTTGTTGCAGCGAGTTAGGGCATCACTTTGCAGACAAAGTCACTCAAATACTCTCCAACTTAGATACCAGTTTTAGTGCAATGCCAGAGGAGGTAACTGAGGCATTTGTCAGTCCTATTTTGTTGGATTTGTTTCAGCTTGTTCAGCCTGATGGCGTGGACAAGATCCTGGGAACAGTGAGAGAAACCACATGCATACTAGATCCTTGATCTTCTTGACTCATCAAACTTGCCAGTGAGAGACTAGCCAAGTGGTTTGCGAGGATTATAAATGCCTCGTTGGATCAGGGAACCAACATTGAATGGCAAACATTCAATGCTGTGTGCAATAAAAAACAATAAATAATAAACAATGAAAACATTACACATAGTATTTAAACAGATTAAATGACTTGGGCTAAAAAGATGTGGAAAACATGTTAGTCATCAAGGAGCATTACATTTACTTGGGTCTCTGTGTACTCATTAGTTTGGCAGGTGAAACTGATATAATATAGAAGCCAAACTCATATGCACTTGAAACATGATGTTAGGAAATATTTAAATAGAAAAGAAGATAATGATGAAAGAGTATTATTAATGTAAAAATGCCTCTAATGTATCACCATCAATTTTAAGCTGACTTCATGGACTAATAGCAATGGTATGCAGAACAGTATGATCCCATATCTGTGAAACTGATATACACAATTTCAATTATCCACAGTTTCATTTATTCATTTACCCACTTAGGGTCTCCAATGCATGCTACATCCTCTTCTTAGTACCTCCACCATTTGTCCCATTTAAAATAATAGGGTTAGCTATTATTTACAGTTTCACATATCCACAAGAAATCCAGGAATATACAGGGTACAGGGGTTGTACTGTACTTTCATTTAGCAATAAAGATGAAAAAATAATAAAATCTGCAAAACGATCTTTTTTTTCAGTCTACTCTATTACAGTCATACTCCACAGCTGTCCCCAATCAGTCACTTAATCATTTATTTCCTGTAGTACAATAATTGTTTATGCAATCTATTTTGATATGTTTTATGGCATTTGCTTAATCCTCTTTACCTTTCCATTCTTGGCAAGAGTTTTATGGCAACATAAACTGTAAGTACGTAATAAAGAAAATCACCTTATGTTATGGAGCCTACTTTTATTGCATCAACTCCAACATGGAAACAAAGCAAACATGAAGGGGATAAACAGCATGTTGTTTTGGAATCACTGCCACAGTAGATGCTTGAAGTAAATAAATGAACCAACCCCCTTCTTTCAGCAAAAGCATAATTGTTGTGTGCCTGTTTCTAGATTTGTACGGCCAGTTCATTTATCCACTCAGGGTTAAATTACATGATATCTTTAGTATGTCTCGAGAACCTATCACCCAGGATCCTTTGAGAGACGAACACACACACACACACACACACACACCTTGCCACTGCCAATAACTATCTAGGAGCAGGGTCTATCTATGCCCTTTTAAATCAGTCCTGCCCAGTGTCTTCACTGTCACAAATAGTGGGTGGCGAAAGGCCACATTATTATTATTATTATTATTATTATTATTATTATTTCTGTTTTATTCCACTTTTCTCCCATGGGTGGGATTCTAAGTGGTGTACAGTGATTTAAAAACAGACTACTTCATCACACTAGGGAATGAGTCCACTTAAAATCCGGTTTCTGCCTCCCGCAGAATTCTGGGGTTTGTAGTTTAGTGAGGCTGTTAAAGGCTCCTCCCTAAACTACAAACCGCAGAATTCTGTGGGAGGCAGCAACCAGATTTAAAATGGATACTAAGAACCCTAGCGATTACATAAAATACACATTCAGCAAAACATCATAAATCAACTAAGACCAATAATCTATTACATAAACCATATACAGTACAACAGATTGATGAGTTGCAATATATACTATTAAAATTCCCTAAACCTCAGGCCACTGAGGATTATCCATAAAACAGGTTATATTTAGATCCTTAAAAACTCAATTAGGCCATTTTGCAACATTGCCAGGTCCGAAATAACATTCAGAGGTATTTATTTATTTACTTATTTTAGAGCATTTGTATCCCATCCTACTCAACCCCTGAAGGGTGACTCAGGACGGCTTACAATTGGCAGTCATTAGATGCCGACAAAGAAACAGAACACAACAATTAACATGAACAAATCAACAGCGATAAAATACATTAAAAAGGCAATAAAATACATTGAAAATATTGGCCCTTAAAATATTAACACAACCAAGTCTGAGTGCGCAAATCTAAATCATAGTCCAGAGTTCCAGTCCAAGGTCTCTTAATTAACAATTCTCATGAGTCATTACAGATGTTGCTCAGCCAGCTGCCTGAATGCTTGGTCCCAAAGCCAAGACCTGAGTTTCTTCCTGAAGGAGAGGAGAGAAGTCGCCCTGATTTAAATGGGGAATGCATTTCACAGACTGGGGGGGCACCACTGAGAAGGCCCTGTCCCTTGTCCCCACCAATTGCGCTTGCGAGTGTGGCGGGATCAAGAGCAGGGCCTCCCCAAAGATCATAAACTCCGAGGGGGGTCATGGAGGGAGATATTACCAGCACCTATTTGGCAGTTATCTATTATAATTCATTTGGGAAGGCCTGAGTCCACAAAGCATCTTAATTTGTGAACGAAAGGCCAACAAGGGAGGGGGAGGGCATAACACCTTTCAAAGAAGGGAGTTGCAGAGCCTTGGAGCCACCATCGAGAAGGCCCTCTTTCTCATTCCCACCATTCACACTTGTGATGGTGGTGGGACCGAGAGAAGGACCTCTCTTGATGACCTCAGGGCTCCTGTGGGCTCATAGGAGGTGATACAGTCCTTCAAGTAGGCTGGTCCCAAACCGTTTAGGGCTTTATAGGCTAAAGCCAGCACCTTGAATTGCTTCCCAAAACAAACTGGAAGCCAATGTAGCTGCTTCAGGAGGGGAGTACTTCTTTCCCTATATCCTGCCCCTGTAAGCAGCCTAACTGCTAACTTTTGAACTAGTTGAAGTTTCTGAACACTCTTCTGGGCAGGCCCATGAAGAGTGTGTTACAGTAATCTAGTCTGGATGTGGCTAATTTATTTATTATTTAGAGCATTTGTATCCTGTCCTTCTCAACCTTAAAGTGGGACCCAGGACAGCTTACACACTCAGGACTAAGGCATGCACTACCATGGCCAGATCAGGCTTTTAAAGATATCAGTACAGCTGATGTACAAGCTTTAACTGTGTGAAGGCCCTTCCAGTCACTGCCGACACCTGGGCCTCCAGGGTCAGCACTGAGTCCAGGAAGACCCCCAGACTGCTAACCTGCACCTTCAAGAAGGACGCTGTAACCCAATTCCCTGATCAGCAATACGACTGACCAGTAATACCTCTGTCTTGTCTAGCTTCAATTTCAATTTGTTTATCCTCATCCAGTCCACCCCCCCCCCCCTCCCGACAGTCACTGGTTCAGAGTCAGGATGGCATCCTTGGCATTGGGTGGCAATGAATAATAGAGTAATTTTCTCTTTAGGAAACTCAGTGTTGCTGAAGGCAAACTAACCCCCCCCCCTTCTCCCTATCATGTTTCTTTTAGCCACATTTCATAGTTAGAAATGGAAAGATAAAGGTCCAGCAGGGCAGAAGCCTTCTTCTCGCTTATAGGAGATGCTTAGATGATGTGACTTTTGACTCTCTTAGGAAAGACACAAACCAAAGCTTTGAACCTTCCTCCAGACCCCAGCTAGATCTGGTGACCATTTCCAAGTCCTCTTCTAGATCAAATTAAGAGTAAGTTTACTTACAAAGAGATATAACAGATACTATTCTGTCCATGAAAAGCTTTCTGTGCAGAGATTTCTATGACTCAAACGGGAGGGAGATTGTGTTGTCGAAGAATCACTGGGTAGTTGTGAGTTTTCCAGGCTGTGTGGCCATGTTCCAGAGGAATTCTCTCCTGACGTTTCACCCACATGGCCATACAGCCCAGAAAACTAACAGCAAGCTCAGGAGGGAGATTATTTTTACAATTTTTCTAAATCCCATCCTAAATTTTCTCCAAAAAGTGGAGTCATGGAGAGAGGTCTGGTGTAGTTCACTGCAGAAAATCAATTTGTGTTGGCTGAAGAGGGGACAGAATTATGGAGTGCAACTGGAGCAGAAAGCTGAGAAATTTAGGTTGGGAGGCAACGTAGGCCCGGCACAGCCTGCAGCACAGCAATTTTCTTTCTGTCTATGAAATAACTCAAGTATTAATACAGTAGACTATCAGATAACAGCAACTCGAGGAACTGGAACTCTCAGGCAACTGGAACTCCCAAGCAACCAGCAAAAGATTTCAAAGAAATAATACTGTATTCACAAACCTGTTTTTATAATACAGTAAAGCAGTGTTACCTTACATTAAGACTGACATCCGTTGTCTTAATTTGCTTTTAATTACTATATTTCAGTATTAATTTCAAGTCAATATAGGATTTATGGTATAATATGTGGTATAATATTATACCTTTTTGAAATAGTAACTCTCAAGCAATGAAAGACTACATTTATCTGGCATGTACCAATCCTTATGGGTGTTGGTTAACTCAAAATCTACTGGATTACTCTTTGCCAGGTGAAGAGGACATTTTCATTAATATAGTTTACCCAACCTTTTTCTGACATAACAAACTAACTTTAGCCCTACTGTCACTGTGCTGAAGCTCATCTCCAGCTTGATGAAGGAGATGAATTTATCTTTAGATTTTTCAGATGCATGAGGTACAGGTTCTTCTACTGTAGGGAACAGAATAAAATAACTCCTATGAGATTCAGCAGAGTTCAAACTACATCCTAAGATAGCTAATGTGAATGTAGGTTCATAATTTGTGCACGACAATCTGTCACAATCTCCTGGAATGTTCCATAAATTAGATAAATGTCAAACAGGATCACAAGAGGGCATGTTTAAAAAGTTGTTTTGCCAGAATAAAATCAAACAGATACATTACATCTATATATTGCTAAGCACTTCCCCTGTGAACATGAGTGCACACACATTCTTAGGGAACAGCAGCCTTCTGAAAAGTGATAATCTTTGAGGAAATACTTCTATTCCTCCATAAATGCCATACAATTTGTTCCCAGCACAAAAAATAGTTCCAGTATATCAAGCATAGAAAATATGGGGAAATACAATAAATTATGTAACCTTTTTTCTGATGCTTCTGGGCAGTTCAAGAAAGAAGAGTTTTACCTGTCAGATGAATGTCATTTCACCTTGGCATCACATTTAGATACTTTCTGTTTAGAGTCATAATAGTGTATTCCAATTTTTATTCATTTAAAAGATGAACATACTGCCTGCCCTTCAGCAGTGCTTCTTGGACACTTTCCAAGGAAATGATATGAAATAAAATATTAAAAAATATCTTGAAGGAACAATGCATAAATACATTTTTTTTAAAAATCTATCTCAGATATGACAATGAAATGCATCAAACATGAATTAGGAGGAGTGAATCATATGGGTCTTCTGGTGCCCTTGGACTGCAGCTCCTCTTAGTGCTAACCAGTATAACCAGTAGTGAGAAATGCTGGGACTTGCAATTCAGTACAATTTGGAGGATCACCTGATTCCTACCTCTGATTAAACATCAGGTGAGCTAGCTATACAATGGGACTTCCCTTTTTCTCTTCGAATCCCCTGCACTCTGCATGTGTGTATGTGTCATTATGCTACCTGTTAACGTATAGGTGACCCCATGAATTTCAGAGGGTTTTCTTAGGAAATGAATACTCAGAAGTGGTTTGTCATTGTCTTCTCTGAAATATGATCTATAGGTATTTATTGGCTTTTTCTATCCAAAAACTAACTAGGGCTGATCTGTTTTTGCATTCATTTGATGGCAATGGATGTTCTGCAGGCTCCCTAATATTCTTGAGATTGTTTCCCATCCCTTTGGAGCAAAACTGGGTGGTAGAGCACATGATATGCTTCCATCTGTTAGTGTATGGATACAACCCAATATCAATAGCAAATCACTGTAGGGAGAATTTCCTAAAGAGCAGCTCCCAGCTTTACGTTCATGTTAATTAACATTTAAAATGACAAAATGACAACTTCATGAATGGAGTAGACAGAGTGATTGAAAATATGTAGAACAGTTTTATCCTTTGTACTGTTGTGGTATTCCAATCAAATTCTTGGGCTCATAATTCTTTATCTCTAGTGTTTTCATGTTAACTGGGTATGAGCACAATTCCGAACTTTTTTTGTTGCAAACTTAGCATGAATTATAAATGAACTTTTGAGAGCTTCTTCAAGACATGGGAAATATATCATGGAATCTGCCAGGTTCTTGAATGTCCTTAAGGGCCTTGGAACCGTGTGTGTCACTCTCAATGAGCAAGTCAACAACTGGAACACCAGTCTGAGATTGCTCCCAGATGCCACTTCCGCCCTCGCTGGAATCGCTCCCCTTGGTACACTAACGAGCTACGGATGATGAAGCAAGCACGAAAGTGGCTGGAATATCGGTGGAGATGGAAAACTGACGAAGTGTCAATTTCTACTTTTAAGGCTTTTCGCAAGTCCTATGAGTCAGCCATCAAGGATGCTAAAAAAATCATATAATTCTTCCTTAATAGCCTCTGCACAGCACAGTTATTCAAAATCGTTCGTGCCTTGATTAGTCCGGCTCCTTTAGTCCAGAACCCAACAACTATGCCTATTACAGCTTTGGCATTCCAGGAATTTTTCACTAACAAAATTACCATGCGTCGGCAGGAACTCCCTCCCACAGTCGACACTTTGAGTGAGCTGGAGACCTTGTGGCTGCTTAGCGGGCCTATCTTCGATCAATTTACACTGCTTCACATGGAAGATGTTGCCAGAATTCTGGCTACTGCAAAACCAACCACCTGTTCTCTTGATCTGTGCCCCTCTTGGCTGATCAAGAGCTGCTTGAAAGGTCTACTCGATCCATTGTGCAGTATAATCAATGGCTCTCTTGAACAGGGTTTTTTTCTGGACAACCTAAAAGAGGCAAGGGTTCGTCCCTTGTTTAAGAAATCTAGCTTGAATCCTATGAACCTTGCCAATTACTGTCCTGTTTCTAATCTGCCATTCTTAGGCAAGGTGATAGAGCGGGCTGTACTGGGACAATTGCAACAATTCCTGGATGACACAGCTGGCCTGGACCCTTTCCAGTCAGGTTTTTGCCCGGGTCATGGGACGGAGACAGTCTTGGTTGCCATTACGGAGGAACTCCGTCGCCAGTCTGACAATGGTGGATCCGGCTATTGGTACTTTTCGACCTTACCGCAGCATTTGACACCGTCGACTACGATCTAATGATTCACTGTCTTGCCATGTCCGGAGTTTGCGGTCAGGCCCTTAATTGGTTCAACTCATTTCTCCGGAACCGGAGCCAATGCATGGAGTACATGGATCAAGTCTCTGATAGATCCCCCCTCCTATGTGGGGTCCCCCAAGTTACAATTCTCTCTCCTCTCCTCTTCAACATCTACGTTAGACCCCTTGCTAGTTTGGCTCGGAGTTTCGGCCTGGACTGCTTCCAATATGCGGACGATACCCAACTCCTTCTGCGCCTGGAGCCTGGGGCAACGTCAATACCAGACAATTTCACCCTATGTCTGGAAGCTCTGTCGAACTGGCTATGTGCTAGCAGACTGAAGGTGAACCCGGAGAAGACTGAGATTCTCTGGCATGGCCGCCCGGCAGGTCTGACTCATCAGTTACCCACCTTCAATGGTGCTGCCCTATCTCCATCGACCACTGTTAAGAGCTTAGGTGTCGTCCTGGATTCGCAGCTGACAATGGAAGCTCAGGTCGCTGCGGCTTTTCCATCTACGACAAGCGAAGCAACTGGCACCCTACCTATCTGACGAGGCTCTGGCAACTGTAATCCATGCCACAGTCACGTCTAGGCTGGACTATTGCAACGCCCTGTATGTTGGCCTTCCTATGTCTATGACCTGAAAGCTTCGTATCGTTCAGAACGAGGCAGCCAGGTTACTCAAAAGAATGCTCATGAAATGCCATATAACACCAGTGCTGCAACATTTACATTGGCTTCCAACTGAGTACCGTGGCCTGTATAAGATGTTAGTTCTGACCTTTAAAATTCTTTACGGCCAGGGTCCATCATACCTTAGGGACCGCCTCTCCTTCTCCCATCGTCGGAGGTTACAACAACCAGCCCAACGCGACTTACTCTATATACTGGGTCCTAGAGAAGTGCACTTGGAAAGGACCAGACGCAGGGCTTTTTCTATTTCTGCCCCTGCCTTATGGAATTCCTTGCTGCCCTACATGAGAGACATGCGTGACTTAGGGCCTTTTACTCAAGCACTTAAGACCTGGCTTTTTACTAGAGCATTCGATCCCTGTTAATTTTTAAATTTTGTATGTATGTACTTAATCTTTTACAATTTAGCTGTAAATCGCCTAGAGCATTCTCGGATGGAGGGTGATTAATAAGTAATTAAATGATGATGATGATGATGATGATGATGATGATGATGATATAGGCAGCACTTCCATGATGGAAAAAAATCTTGCAGATATCTCCAGTAAAGATAAGCAAAGAAAGAAACTAAAGAGGACATTTGAATGATAGGTTCTGTAGGTTTGTTCTTAAGCTGAATTTGTATATAGGTCATAACAGGTACAATTTTAAGTGTAACTCCAACCAAATATACATATATATAAGCTTTTGGTAACATAGAGAAGAGTTAACACCCCCGTCATGTTTGTTTTGCTGTCTGTTCTCCTGTTCAGAAGATTTTACCTTGCTTTCTGTCCCTGTGATAATGGCATTTTGAAAAATTTGACCTGTTGTAGAAGAAAGAGGACAGATGGTAAAGTGTCAGTGGAGAAACCATTTTCAGGAGTGAATTTCCCTTCCAAGGGGTAGATTTCACCCATTTCCTCTTGCTCTCCCCTGTTCTTATCTATGAGTTGTTTGTAAGTTAAATTTTTGTAACTCAGGGACTGCATTTATAGTACAGAAACTGGAGCCTATCATTTGGGTCCCTTTCCACTTTCAGAATATTGAGTTGTGAAAGGTAAATATTTCTGCCATGGGATCAATTGTAGCAGAAAGTCAATCAAACTGATTTCCTTTCGACCTATTGCCAGGATCAACAACTGTTAGTGGTTTGTCCAAAGAGAGAGAGAGAGAGATACAATTTTTCTATGGCGAGAACCTGAAGTTTTAAAAGGCTACTCTAAGAAAAAAGAAAGAAAACCTTGGCAATTTTGTTTGTTTAGGCAGAACATTTCAGTGCTTAGTTCTCAAAAATCTTGTGTGAAATCCCTCTCTTATGTGATGTTGACTTTTTTTCCTGATAGGCTTTAACAATGACATGGCATATTCATTTTGCTACACATAGCTTTTTTGCTGTTGTTATTTACTTTTACTATTATGTCTTTTTCTACTTATGATTACCTTAAGGTGAATCTATGATGAGAGTTCTATGAAAAAAATGTTTAGAAAGTCTTTGTCATGGACTTGATTTTAGGCTGAAAGAGTATGAGTTGCCCATGGTTACAGCTGTCAGCTAGATTTGGCCCAATCCACTATTCTCCAATTTGGCCCAATCCACTATTCAGATTTGATACTGCCACCATCACCCTTTCTCTGCACTCATTAACAGATAAGAGGGGATAGATCATGCTGTATTGCTACCGCCACTGTTCCTAGCTGACCATGGGTCTCCATACAAGTTCCTGGCTGTCAAAGGCACCTCTACTGACATCAGAATGGCCACATGACCAGCATGGCAGGGAGGGGGGGGTGGCAATCTTCTCTCCTTTCTAGTCAAGCAATCATCCTGACATCGGCAGAGTGGCCTGTGCAATCAGGAGATATCCTGTCCTTATTCTGGTTGCATGGGTGCCTATTTTGATATTAGTAGGAAGGTCCAGAGCTGCCTTCTTTCTTCATGGTTACATGGTGGATATGCTACGTGACTTCATATAGATAGGTAAAACCATGGATAATAAAGAATTCTGTTGAAGTGAATGACTTCTGTCCTAAGAGTACTTTAGAGTTTAGAAAATGCCTAGAGAATGACATATTTTATTGGATGTGGATAAATGAAACCGCAGATACTAATCCCATAGGTCACACTGTACATGTGTAAGGAAATATCCATCATGCCTTTACACAACTAGTTGGTTATTTTGCCATTAGACAAAAAGCTGACATAAAGGTTATTCCAATGTGTGCAATCACCTCCCTTCAGGATGGCCCCTGGAATGGGATGTATTGTGTCAGGATATAAAGGGCCAGCAGTATTCTATATTACTTTTGAACCAGATTTTGTTCAAAATATGTAGAACTTTGTTACAGTTCAAATGAAGTCAGATTTAAAGTACAGGCTGACTGATAAAATGTTTCTTGGTTGCTACATAGCACAGCAGGGATGCTAAAAGGTCAAATGGTTCTTCAGTGGAAAAGATGTAACATTTGCATTTTATGGGGCAAACTAGGTTAGACTTCTTTTCTCTCACATTTAATGCATATTTAGCATGTTAGAAGATTAATGTGTATGAGTACTGCCAATTTCAATAGGAACATATACATACCTGGGATATAAGCTTTACTGGTAAATTTACCTTTATTATAGGATCATAGAATTATAGAATTAGAAAGAGTCCCATAGGCCATTGAGTCTAACCGCCACCTTCTGCCCAATGCAATATCTTTTGCTAAAGCATTGCCAGCAAGTAGCTATGTCCAGCCTCTTTTTGAAGATGTCCAGCAGAGTCTCAACCACCTTTCTAGTTAATTAGCTGCATTATGAAACAGTTTTTTAGAGGCTTGGCTGGAAGTATGAAAAAGGTGAAACTGGCTATACACTCCAAATTAGTGGTGGGTGGATTTTCTTTCCTCGATACTTTGAGATGGTATAGTGCTACAATATCCCCTCCCAACATCCACTCAGGAGGAATACAATTTTATTCAGGATTCACCATCCTCACTCTGAACTAGCTTTGCCCATATTGATCAACCACATATCCAATAGTATTTAGGATTTACACGAGACACAGACATAAAAATAAAAATAAATTGCAGATTTATTATCAAAAACAATGAAGTTTCATATACTGCAGTGTAATTCAAAGTCCTACCAGATTGTGAGATAGTAACACAGTCATCATTAATTGCTTTTTGAACTTCCTAGACCCTTTTTGAACTTCCTGCCCACTATCAACAGACAAAATACTAATTCATAGAGAACATACATTTGGTCAAATGGGGGAGTTCTTACATTTCTCCCCAAAAGATCAAAAACAAATACAACTTTCCATCATTGGATTCATTGAGTGGTACTTGTTTTAATATAAAATGTAGTCTGATCTGCTCAGAGTCTGATGCTTGCTTTATTTGTAACGAAGTGCTCTCACTATGTTTAAAATGTCTATCTCTATTTCATTCTACATATTTCAATCTTGTCATGAAATCTAATGCTTTTTTCCTGCAATTATTTATCAGAATATAATGACACTGATTTTGTCTATGTACATGCATGTGTGCATGGATGCAAAGAATATTGGTGTGAACAAAAGAAAAAATAGCCATAAATTTTCTGACATAGTACAAAAGGGAGGATATTAGAGTGATCAATTCCTCAATACCAAAACATTTGTACTCAAAAGCCACAAAAATAACATGCAGTATTAATATACATTCTCTTGAAGTTCTATCTGATTTTGAATTCTAACATGAAAACAGATAAGCATTTTTGTGGAATGTAATGATTAGATTGTATTTACTTATTTAAATATATTCCCATTGTGTTAACACAAAGTGATGAGATTCTTACCTTAAGTACTGCATTTGCTACCTAATTGCTGTGCCTGTGAAATAACCTCCCAAATTACGTTCTCAGAACTTTCGGATGCTATAAAAAGGAAATCATTTCTAGATAATTCTATGAAATTAAGTGACTATGTGATATGAGAGTTTCTTCCCTCCTCATTGTTTGCTTGAGCAACATCTTCATCATGATGAGCAGGGAGCATCTGAAGAGAAAATGCATATCCTGCATGGGTTGCATGTTTAAAGAAATGCATTTCCTCTCCCAACTGGAAGGAGCCAAGGCAAAGGACCTCGAGTCAATACTAATTTGAATCCTAATTTCAGTATCCACAACTGATGGATGCTGGAAGAACATTTTTCCAACCCTCTCTGTGCTTCTTCCTTCTTGAAAATTGTACGTTTAGTGTCTCTATTTAATGGGATGAATGTGGAAACTGTCAAAAATCAGGGGAGAGGTATTTGAAACCATAAAAGGCACGAAGTGGAACATAACATAAAGTCTTAAGCAAAATAGAACCACAAGGATCTAATAAAGCAAGCATTTTAGCCACCACTGGGACTAGGTCAAAAACCTTTTTCCTGGCCATGCGAAAGTCAGGAGAATGGAAAGATGATTACAGATACCCACTGCCGCTCTGTGATTCAAATTACCATCTGGCCTTGTAATGTACATGCTAACAGTAGTGCTTCCATGCTGTAATCCTGTCACCAATTCCTGCTAAGCAGGGTGCTCCATGCACACTCCTTTAATTTTTATTTTCCATATGATATAGCACGTTTCCATCCTTACTGGGTATATTTAGTGCTCACTAGGGCACTTGGTGTTTGTGCACAAATGAGTGCTTGCTTGCTTAATTTCAGTGTATGTTCCAGTGTTTTTTGTGCAGAAAACAGCATTTTCTGCACAACATTATTATTTGTTTAAAAGTATTATTTTCTGTACTGACAATGTAACTCTCTGCACAAAAAACAATGGGAAAATATCCCAAACAACAGAATTTTCAATGCAGACATGTACAGTAAATTATCACTTTTTGTACTGAAACAGTATTTCCTGCATAGCACATTGATTTTTTTGTGCAGAAAATAATTTCTCTATGAAGATATTACTTTCTGGACAAATTTTATTTTCTGCACAACAACTTCATGTAAATTTTGTGTTGGATTAAGTGACAAACTGAAGTTTTGCATCACTCGACCCCTCTTCTCATCCTTGGCAGGGTTTCCTGACACTCAAGAAACACATTTTTCTAGTTGGTTTTCCAGCCCAATATATATGACATCAAAGTGTTAGTGTAATGGGCCAGATAGCATTGAGTTGGAAAAGACCTGAAGACATCTAGTGCAATCTCCCTGCCAATATGAAGTGGCTAGGTAGGTATACCTACCACCTGGCTATTCAGACCCTGATTTAAAAGCACAAACAAATTAAAATCAACCACCTCCAATGCAATCCACTGCTATTACTGTCTTCTTCCTTTCTACTTGAAATCCCTTCTTGCCATTTGAACTCATTAGTTAAAGTTATGCTCCGTGGGATGTGGGGAGGAGGCTATCTATCCTTCCCCTTAGGTGTGACAGCTCTTCAAATACTTGAATGCAGTTATTATGTCACCTTTCCCAACTTATTTTCTCTGGCCCACCTCCATCAACCTTTGACTGTAGGAGTTTCCCACATCCTTACCATTTTTATCACCCTTTTGCTATGTAACTCCCAGCTTGTCAATATTTCTTTTAAAATGTGATGCCAAGATTTGTGTATTAGTCACTGACTACTTATACAAGATCTAGGAGCATTATTTCTTTTCCTTTTCTCTTTTAAAATTTAGATTCCCACGATACTGAGTTCCAGATGCACATGAAGTTCTGTTTATAGTACTCTCAATACTACTAATCAGTAGAGTACTGATCTGGAATGTGATTATTACCATTCCCATTCCACCATATGTTAATGGTTATTGCAACACCTTGAATATATTATGAAGAGGCAATTGGTAAACTCTTCATATATTTTGGCATATAGTATATGTGTGTGTATTATACAGTCTACATAGGATAGTTGGTCCTCTGAATCCATGGATTCTGCATCCATGGATCCAACCATCCATGTCTTATCTGCAAGAATAATTTTCTAAGAATCTAAGCCTTTCAGCCTCACTTTGTATTCAATTGAGCATAGATTCACACTGGGCAAACCTAGAATTTCCTAGAGAAAGCATTTTAATAAAATCCATGAATAATCAAATCCACAAAAGTCAAACCTGCAAATGCGGAGGGCCGACTGTAGTTGCAATCCCTGTGGCAATGTGAAATATTGATGGCAAAGCATCTTGAGGAATCTTGAAGGAGCAAGGTGAGTGAAAAGAGCCCAAGGATTTTGAACTGCAGGGGCAACTGGGGTAGGGGCTCATTGAATGTGGCGATTATTGATGAGAATTAAAGAGATACTGTACTTGCGTGTGGGCAATATTCTCTCTCTTTCCTATTCCTCATCTCTCTCTCTCTCTCCTTATCTTCTTCTCTCTCTTTTTCTTTCTATTCCCCATTTTTGACTGGTTTTTCTGAAGTTAGGACGTTTCTGAGGTCAGGGAATCCTGGGCTGGAACTAAACTGCTGCATTTGAGGCATTTGTCCACTTTTGATCTGTTTTCTGACCAAAACAAGTCACCTGAAAAGTCTGATTGTGAATATTAAAAATATATGTATTGTTTTTCAAAGTAGAATATTATTTATTGTACAACTGGAAAGGTCAAAATACTCTGTCAGTTTTACAATGGAGGGGCACATTTTTTGTCTTTTGCACCTATTAAGAATCATTGTGTGTGTGTGTGTGTGTGTGTGTAAGAAAACTATGGTGGACAATGAAAAAAATTGAACAATTTGGCATCAATTTATCTCTTTTGCTGATAGGAATACAGATAATTTTACTATATCGATTTCTCATGTAAATCTAAGTATAGCACCAACTAAATTTTATATATAATTTTTATAGAGAAGTAGGAAAAACTTCTCTATAAAAGTTTCAAGGGGAAAGGTGGCTGGTTTTTTTGTTTGTTTGTTTGTTTGCTTGTATGGAGTGCAATATAATGAGCCCCCTGGTGCCACAGCGGGTTAAATCACTGAGCTGCTGAACTTGCTGACTGAAAGGTTGGTGGTTCAAATCCGGGGAGCAGGGTGAGCTCCTGCTATTAGGCCCAGCTTCTGCCAACCTAGCAGTTTGAAAACATGCAAATCCAAGTAGATCAATAGTTACTGCCTTGGCGGGAAGGTAACTGCGCTCCATGCAGTCATGACCTGGAGGTGTCTACAGACAACACTGGCTCTTTGGCCTAGAAATGGAGATGAGCACCAGCCCCCAGAGTTGCACATAACTACACTTAATGTCAGAGGAAACCTTTACCTTTTTATAGAATGCAATGATATTTTTATTGTTTATCAAATCATTTTTTGTAATTATAAATTCAAACAAAATATGAAAGGGGTTCAGTAACTTGGAGAAATTTAAAGGTTTCAGTCAGGGGGCACAATGTTAATCAGAAGTAAGCTAAAATAGAATTTTCAGTCATCTTTAGCCAAAATCTGAATTCAGAGTCAATTGAAATTCAAGGTGGAGGCTTTTTGGACAACATCTATATTTGTATTTACATCTCATGGAGCTATGGATATTCACATAATTGCTTATTACAGAACATGGAAAGCCCTACCTTTGGGGATTTTGAAAAGTAATATGTGCCTCCTAATATTTGTTCTAATATTTGTTCTCTTATAATGTGGAAGCTGCTTAGTCCTGCTAGCTGGGAGGTTCTGGGAACTATGTCCTAAAAGTAACTTTTCTGAGCTCTGATACGGGGTGCTTGGCTGTCTAAATTACTTCATTTATTTTTTGTTAAGAAACTCTGCATTCCTATGGTCACTAGCTGATAGTTTGGCTAATTCCTAAACTTGTTAGATTTTTCCACACCATCATTTTTTGGAATACTTTAACTACAGTCATTTTTGTTATCTCTTTTTTTCCATTTGGCAGTGTATTTGATTATGTAAAATTATTACTAAGTGAACTACTTCATATGTTTTACAAAGAAAACTAAGCTTGCTTCTTCCTTCTAGACCTTGTGCATGAGTGAGTAGGGAACTGGTTTTTCATCGACTGCCTTGCCAATTTGATTGCCAGAAATCTCATACAATCTCTTACATTTCTTGGGTATATATTTATCTTTTTTTCCATGTCAGGAGTGACTTGAGAAACTACAAGTTATTTCTTGTGTGAGATAATTGGCTGTGTGCAAGAGTGTTGCCCAGGGGATGCTCAGATGTTTTAATGTTTTACCATCCTTGTGGGAGGCTTCTCTCATGTCCCTGCATGGGGAGCTGGAGCTAACAGAGGGATACTATCCTTGCTTTCCCTGGATTCAAACTTCCAACCTGTCGGTCTTCAGTCCTGCCATCAAAAGGATTTAACCCATTGCACCACCGGGGGCTCCTATATATATTGATTGATGGGCATCTGTTGGACATGTTCCAGTGAGTCTTGAAAAATGACAGCTTTAACAGTAAATGGGAGTGTGGGCAGAATTTGGTCCTTAGTCAGTGGCAGAAGTAGTCTGATACTTTTAAGTCATGGAAGAGTCTAGGATTTGGGGTTTTTTTTAACATTTGCCAGTACTTAAGCTTTTTAGAGGTTCTGGATTAGCCTTGATACAATTCACTGCAGTAACAAAAATAATGATTCCACGCCTCAAAGCCATAAAGAATGAAATATAGCACATATGACATTGTTTCTTTATTCCTTGGTTTGATGCTTTTCCATGTCTCGAATTATTCACATAAATGACTGTAAACCATCTTCGTTGGCTGGCAAGTTACATCTTCAAACAAAAGTACTGTTTAAATGATTTGACTTTGATGTCTGACCTCTATATTATTCAGAATATCTTTTTTTTAAAGGTAGTCACTGGTATAATAAGACTTTTTCATTTTTAATATCAACCTCAGTTCATTTCTCTGCAAGGGAATTCTTAGAAAAATTATAATGATCTTTTGCATTCCTTCTGGAGATCAGATATGCAGGTACAGATAGCACATTTTTTCATTTTTTATTTCTGAAGCTTGGATTTTAAAAATCTTCAGGAAGATATACAGTCAATTCTCTGAGGTTTCTTTCAAAAATGTTTGCCTCCAGCTTGTGCCCTAAATTTGGTGTTCAGACTTGTCCTAATATTACCAGTGGGCTTTCAGATCTTTTTCCGCCTCTTCAAGTGATGTCACTTGTTTAAAATGCAACAGCACTGTGGTGATATACTTTACATGCTCACTTACCTCCTTGAGGAATAGATTTCACTCTTACTTTTAAAATATCACTGGGTAAAGTATTTATGCTGAGCCCATGAAAGGGCAGTGAATTGTAGAATGCAGATATCCTCAGCCTTCACATAAGCACACTAGGGAAGGTCACCTACACTTGTGTGCTAGACATATTAAAATATAAAACTGCCAGGATCTGACATTCAGTTGTTGGCAAATGATACCCACTAGGTGGCAGAAACGGTCCTTCCGTTATTCTAGATCTCTCTCCTGGTGTGGGATGTAATTAGGTCACTGGAGGTAAAGTAGGACTGAGTGATAAATAAAGTAGGCTCTTTCTTCTCGAACAAGCAGCCGTTTAATTTCCCCTTCTTTTTAGGATGTGTTACAAAGGTAGATTAAACTTTTAAAAGAGAGGGATGCACCCTCCTTGGGCTATGAAACTTAAACTCGCTGAGGAATAACAATGGAAAGAAAAAGCAAAAAAAAAAAGAAAGAAAAAAGAACAAATGGAGGGGGAAGTAAGGGAGCAATGACTCTTCTCTTTAGTGACACTGATATCCTGTTTCGAATCACTCCATGGAGAGAAAGGGCTGCAAACCGATGTTTGCCCTGCCACACGCTTAAACTGGCACAAAGCACTCTTTTGTCTGTCAGATTTTGTTACAGTGAAATCCATCAAAATGCATGCCACATACACACACGGTTAAACAGCTCCCACCAATTTAGCCATGGTAAAAAAGATGGGTAATTTTTGTCAGAACAGAACATCACGAGGAGCTACATCCCCACTCCCACCCCCCACACACCTGAAAATCTCAATATGCTCTGGGAAAGGCTAGCAGTTTCATGGTGGACATGTGCAAGTCTCCTCGGTTTCATTGAATGAAAAATTGCCAAAGAAGGTTAAGACTGAGTGAAGGAATACATAGCAATGAACTGAAGCCTTTCTTTCATTTTTCAACTTAGCACTATCCTTCCTAAAATGCTTATCATAGAGGATGGAGAAAGATAGGGGGACAGACATCTTATTCCTTATGGATAGAGAACCAGCTCGGAGAGATTTTTTTTCCAAGAGAGAGAGAGAGACCAGAAGTACTCTATCACCTTTTCACTGCTCATGTTTGCATCTCTATAGAGTGAAATATCAGGGAGGAATATTCTGTTCAGTCAGTAACTTGGATTCTGTTGGTTATTTTTAACTGAAATGAATGGTGAAGCAACAACGAGAAAAGCCCCATTGATTCAATGGGCTCACTTAATTGGGACTAATATTATAGTAATAGTATACCAAATTAGCCACACTGCCTCTGAGTCTTGTTCTGTTAGTTAAGCTGTGCCAGCATAGTAGTGATTCCTAGGCACCTGCTTTATGTAGTTCTCTGCTACAAGGTGTATGATAAATACACCATTTATCTGAGTGAGGGCCCATCCAGACACTACCTTTATCCCAGGAGCTTCTGCAGCAAACAGGAGGGTGGCCAGATGCTGTTCCCTGTAATCACAGAATAAATAGCTACAAAAGGCAAAAATCGTGAGACTTCCAGGTGCTGGAATATTATTGTTTTGAGCTGAATATCTGCATCTTTGAATGTCTGCATGTCCATGCAATCAGAAATCACAGGATTATTTTAATCTAGGATTGTTCTCAGGTCTTAAATGTTTGTTTCTGATTGGTCGGTTTTTAAAAAGAAGGTAACAGTTGAGTATATTGTGAAAACTTTGTGTGCCAGAAATTTCATGAAACGTGTGGAGGGCACATTTTCTCTCGCCAGGTCAAAGTTGTGCCCCCCATGTCAATGTTGTACATCTTTTCACAAAAAGAGCCATTAGGAACAGCCATGTATAACCCAGATACACCACCCTTTTGTTTTATGCCACAACCAACAAAATCTGTCTGGACAGATGGCCAGGCAGCCAGGCTCTAAAAAAAGTCTCAATAATGACAAAGTTCTGTTCCTGACTTGAAAATGTGTGTTCCTGTTTGATTGTGCAGTGCTGACTTAGGCAGAAAAGGTCCTACCCCATAAACATTGTTTGTTTGCAGATACTTCATGAAACATCTGGAGGACATGGTTTCTCTGGCTAGGACAAAGAACAGAACTTTTGCAGTGATTCACTGCAGTAATTCTCTGCGTCTCTGCATATCCACCTATCTGCATCTTAAGGGGTTTGTTTAGAAACCGTCAAAGCTTCTGGCAGAAGTTCAACGGCAGTTATCTTTGGAGCCTCTAAATCTTGCAACAAAGCATCAAGTCTGATCAATGGAGGCAGACATCCCAGGACCAACAAGTCTGAATGTAGACCTCTTCTGAAGTCCCAGGATTCCACCCCCCTGTTTAAAACCTGTGATTTAGTGAGGCACCCTAAGTTTTAGAAGAACAAGGAGTGGAGAAGTTCTCCATAAAGCAAAATCTTGCTGCATATCTCATAGAAGTGAATGATCTTCTATGGCTTTTTTTTTTTTGCTTTTCCCAGTCCACCTTTGTTATGTGTCCGTCACTTTAATAAGAGGAGGAGTGATGGTAAGATTGGCCTGCCATACAGAGTTGTGTAAGCATTAGAACTGTGCAGAGTATGACCCTTTAAATAAAATGAGTCCATCAGCAAAAACTGCAAGGACTGTGCGGGTGATCATTTCCATAGGTAGAAGCAGGTTTCATGTTGCTCAACAGGAGTTTACTGCCAGGGAGGTATAGATAACTCTATAGCCTTAATGACATTAGTAGTTTAATCAGATTGAAGAAATCAGAGCCTCCTCCGGGCTTTGAAAAACCTGAAGTGCTTTACTCTCCCCCCCCCCCCCCCCACACACACAAACCATGACATTCTCTGCCCCATATACTTGCTTCTGTGAAGTCAGGAGGAAAGAAGACAAGGGGTTTGGGACCAATCTGTCTACCTCTATCCTTGGAAGTGCAAAAACTGCAATAGGCCAAGAATACTTAGCCAAATGAGAACTAGAAGGAATAGTGTCCCTATTCACTCCAGTAATGGTGCCTATCACCCAAGCCAGCCATTTTGTTTTGGCATATAAGGCAGAAATTCCACATCAGCAACTCCCTCTACCTGCCACAGTAAAAATGCAAAAGTAAGCCCTGAAAAAAAATCTGCTTTTCTATGAAGCTATCACTTGATGTGACTGCATTATTGTTACCTAATGGAAGAACCAGGCCTTGGAAAAAGTTGGATGTCTTTAGGCCACCATATATTCCTGGTGAGTCTTGATCACTTTGGGAGGCTAATTTATATCCCACATTTCTTCCAATAATGGGACTCAAAATGACTAACAATATATTGCTGAAACGTACAAATTAGAAAAAAAAAGTAAACTCATTAATAAAAGTGTAAATAAAGATTTTTAAAAGAGCAATGATGGAGGACATTTTGATATTAAAATTTCAGTTGAAACCAAAAGTCTTTTATTAGAATTTTGAGGCTAATCACATTACCCTTCAACAGCCCCAAACACACACACATACAAATCTTCACACTACATCAGAAGAAGGTGTTGCTAGACTGAACCAATGAATGGCAAGGAAGTTAAACTAGAGTAACCATTGACTTTTTTTTAAAAAAAAAGGACTGAGGTACCCCCCCCCCTTTAATCTGGACCATTAAGTGCCTCTAGAACAGTGGTTCTCTACCTGTGAGTCCCCAGATCTTTTGGCCTTCAACTTCCAGAATTCCTAATAGCTGATAAACTGGATGAGATTTCTGGGAGTTGTAAGAAAACACCTAGGGACCCACAAGTTGAGAACCATTGCTCTAGAGTAAGAGTATAGTAGGAGGTTAAAGTAATTGAAAGAAGCCAAAGAAATTATCCAATTTTCATGTAAAAAATGTTGAACAGGCAGATACTCATGTCTGAATGGATCCATTAAAAAGGGAGCCTAAAGAAATGGAAAAAACTGGTAATAAAAGATGATGTTCTAGACTTTACTGACAAGTTAGACATAAACCAACTAACAGGTGCAAATATTATCCTTCTAAGAATTTTTAGCAAATACAAATGTGAAATTTCTACTCTGCTAATGAAGCTATGTCACGGGATTCAGTGAACTGAAGAATGACAATTCAACACATTTTTAAATAAAAACGTATCCAGGGGATTTGGATAATTACAGCCCAGCCTAATGGCCATTGAGGTTAATTGCAGAGACTGTTATTAGAGACAAGCAGTACAAAAGGACATGTTTTCCTGAAAGAGAATCACTATGATATCTAGATTGTTAAACTTTGACACATTTACCTTTTACATTTATTTGAGACTATCAACAAACATTAACCCTTAAAATGTGTAAGGGTACTACTAACATTTGCTGGAAATATAATGGTAAAGAAGGTTAGTGTAAGGGTTAGGGTTAGCTGGTCTATTTTAACCTTTGTTTTAACTTTCTATTTTAACTTTTGTGGTATGAAGTTTTATTTTGGTATTTTAATGATGATATTTTTAATTACATTTAAATTTTTAACTTAATCAAGTTTTAATGTATGTTAGTTCACTATTACAGGAGTCTTAGGATAGTGATTAGTGTCTATTTGTGTACTTTTCATTTTGTCTTTACTGTTGATATGGTCGGTGGACTAATCAATAAACTTTGTTGTTGTTTTTGGATAAAGAAGGTACATTTTATCATACATGGTGGACAAATAATAGAAGAAAGAAATATTTTTTAAAAAGAAAAATGCAAAGAGCAAAAAGCAAACCCTGATTTTGCCATTTTATATAAAGAATACAATTTTACTACACCGTTGTATCTGAAGATTTTGGTATTTAAGCCACAGGGTGCAGCAGGTAAGGAAAATAATAATAATAATAATAATAATAATAATAATAATAATCTGTTATTATTCACAACAGTGTCAACTAGGCATGGGTGATCAAAAATGGCTCTAAACTGTGTTTAAAAGTAAAGATCCCAACCACTCTTGTCCCTTCCCTGACTGGAATGAGCCTTCCAGCCATGTGCTTGGGTTTATAAGCAGCAATGGCTGCCGGACACTGGATATACCCTCCCCTTCACAAAACGTAAGCTCTGATTGGCTGGGAGGCAAGCACTTTAGGCTGCGCCTCCCAGCAGGCTTACTTTCATCAAAAAAGCTTTCTCATACTTTGGGATTGACTTCCGAACCATTGAAATCGATTGCTTCAGAACTACAGGGGACTTCCGACTCGCTAATGCACATCAGAACCCAGTTCGGAAGTGTGAAAATTTCAACTTTATTTCTGACATCTGCAACCTTTGAATGAACTCGCCTATGCCTAGTGTCAACCCTATATGGTACATGGATGAGAGACTGAGAATAAATATCAGGTGCCGTAGGAAGGAACTGGCTTAACCACCCTACCTAGAAAATTAAATGAAATTCATGGGGTATCTGTTAGGGCTGGGCGGTTTCGTTCGTTAATTTCGTAATTCGTTAATAATTCGTTATTTTTTTTTATAACAAAGCGATATTGAACCATTCAGGAGCAACTAAAAAACGAAACGAATTTTTAAATCTATTTCGTAATTGTTTTGTAATTGTTTCGTTATTATTTCCGTATGTCTGGTGCAAGTTTTATAGTTGTTTCCCTCCCCTCTCCCTGGTTGCAAGCGGTCGGCATTTACCCCACTTCCAGGTCCCTGGCCTCTGCTTAAGTGGATCAAATTCTCCTCTCCTCCTGTCGTCACCTCACCTCGTTCCTCACTCTGGCCTGCGTGCATTGGGCAAAGAGACACAGCAGTGCAGCACTCAGAGACCTGCCTGTTGCCTGCCTAACCTCCTGCCTTCCTGGGCAGGGGTTAAAACTGTTATGATTATTATTATTATTATTGAGAAGCATTGTCAAACCAGAATAGAGATTTCCCCCCTCCTCTCTCTCTCTCTCTCTCTCTCCCCTCTTTCCTTCTCCGAGGTTAAAACTATTATTATTATTATTATTATTATTATTATTAAGAATGGATGGCCATCTTTCAGTAGTGCTTTCACTGTGCCTTACATGCACAAAGGCAGAAAGGGGTTTGTTGTTATTATTATTATTATTATTATTATTGAGAAGCATTGTCAAACCAGAATAGAGATTTCCCCCCTCCTCTCTCTCTCTCTTTCCCCCCTCTTTCCTTCTCCGAGGTTAAAACTATTATTTAAAACTATTATTTTCACGTTGCGCAACCGCGTCCGCCATTTTAACGAATTGATTCGTTAATATTAACGAAATTTCGTAAATATCGAACTTTTTAAAAGGAAAATTTCGGAATTCTTTAAAATAACGAAATGCAAAAAACCCCTAAAAACGAATCGAGTTTAGAAACAAATTTTTCCGTTGTTACCCAGGCCTAGTATCTGTAATTGAAATATTAAGAATTAACTGGAAAAAATGATACTGGAAGAACATCTTTATTTGAAATACTTGGAAGCAAATGTGTTTTGAATTTATTTTACTCACTCCCCCCCCCCCCCCCACCACCACCACCACCAAATTTTGGGATATTTGTATTTACACGTATGTGCATAATGAAATAACTTGAAGATGCGACCTAATTGAAAACAGAATTATCATTTATAGTTCATATATAGCTTATGCACACAGAACGAAAGTAATTTTATCCATATGGGTTTTGTTGTGTAAAACACAATTTTATACCATGAACCATCTAAAAGAAAGTTGTCACTATCTCAGTCACCTATGTGAATAGTTTCGGATTCTGATGTATTTTGGATTTTTAGATAAGGAAAGTTCAAGCCATACCCAGAACAATTTAAGATGCTACAAGAAAAAAGGTACCCCACAGACCAGCGGGTGTGTACAGTTTACAGAGTGGCTTTCTGTTTTCAGCCATTCAGTACTAATGTGTAGTCATGGATGATTCTTTCTGCCTCCTAAGGATTTGATTCATATATCTCTCAGGCTGACATAGAATCCCACCTGCCTAGCGGTCTTTTATCTGCAGCAAGAGTTGATGTGTGTACAGACAGTGTGCGATCTGATGTTCTTGTGATTACTGATGGAATCAGGAATAATCACCTTAAAGCTGTATGCAAACACAGCTCAGGAATAAATTCCTCCATTTGTAATGCCATTTACACCATTTACCTTATGTTCTACAGCAATGCAGTCACTTCGAAAAGAAAGAACGCCAAATGAAAAAAAATACACCTCATTTGATAGTCATTGTGATCTCTCTGATTTTGTGGCTTTGATGGAACAGATTGTTCAACATGGGGAATGTTAGCTACTCTCTCCTGACAAGCAGAGAAACAGAGAATTCTAAATTCAAGTGAGATGCAGGAACAGGTATTCCCAACTACATTTTCACATAGTACACTGAGATGCTGGATCAAAATTATACCTCCATTAGAGCTTAGCAGAAATGCGCAGCACTCATAGTCCTGACATGAAAAACTCCCCTGCTAAATAGAAGGTCAGCATTGTCTGCTTTGATTATGTATCAGGGATAAGACACAAGGGACACCAGGAATCATCTCTTCCATGGGCCAACAAGGTCACTTGCACTGTCAAAAGGTGACAACTCCTACCATGTAGTTGGTAGTGGAATTTTTCAAAAATGGATTGATTTTACATTTAATACTTATTTTTCAAGACGATAGTTTTAAAAGATTATAATCCAGATTGTAATCTCACTTTATTTCTCTCTGTCTTTCGGGTAAACTATTTTGCTATATTACAGTACTATAGCTGTATAGGATTTCTGTTGTTTCTTTTGTTTTTGTTAAACACTGGTTGTTCATCCCTCATTCAGAATTTTAGAAATCCATACTGTGATACAGTATGGGATTGTATTTTACTCAAAGGTTTTAAGAATTGGGGGTTTGAAGGTTGCTTTCTGTAATACATGATGAGATAGGGTACTGAACTGAAATGTGTCATACCTCTTTTGTTGATCAAGAACTCATATGGATGCATGCTGCCAACAAACTTCAATATTTTCCTCCATGCGAGTGTAGTTTTTCTCTTCTCATTTTTCAGTCCCACTGTTTTGAAACATTTCAATTAACAGGGACTTCCGTGACTAGTGTTTAAGAGTAGTCTTTTTTCTCTACAACATTGTCTTATGGCCAATCAGATCTGGCTATACGAAGTCATCATCCTGGACAGCTACAATGTATGGGCAATGCATTCACCTTCAATAACTTCATTTGCCTGCAATTATGACATCAGGCAATCAGACTGGCAACTGCGCTATTTCTAGAAAACAAAACTGTCAATATTGTCATTATCACTATCATGTCAAAGCAGTAGGCAATTAGGGCTACAAACATCAGCCAGATCTTACCTGAGACTCACAGTAAACATTTAAAAAATACAATCTTCCTATCTATTTTTTCAGCACAAAGTTGACATAGAGAAAATGTTTCCTAGTGTTAGTCATGAATGTCTGTAGTTAAGAAAGTGTTAAAATCACAACTCTGTATTTTTTTTCCATGTCAGGAGCTATTTGAGAAACTGCAAGTCGCTTCTGGTGTGAGAGAGTTGGCTGCCTGCAAGGACATTGCCCAGGGGATGCCCAGATTTTTTTTTATGTTTTTACCATCCTTGTGGAAACCCTCTCATGTCACCACATGGGGAGCTGGAGCTGTCAGAGAGCTCATCTGTGCTCTCCTCAGATTCAAACCTCCGACCTGTCAGTCTGCTGGGACTCAGCCAGTGTTTGAGCCTGAATTGGTGATTGTGTTTCCCTCTCCTAATGTTTCTAGTAGGGCTGGGCGGTTTCGTTTCGTTCATTCGTAATTCGTTAATAATTCGTTAATTTTTTCAATTACAAAACGATAACGAACCATTCTGGAGCAATTTTTTAAAAAAACGAATTTTTAAAAAGTTTTGTAAATGCTTCGTATTTCGTTATTGTATTCGTTTTGTTATTGTTCTGAGGTCGTTTCGTTATTATTTCCGCATGTCTGGGGCAAGGTTTTTGTTTAATTAGTGAAAAAAATTATAATATCACACCAACAGTCAACAACAGAGGGAGAGGGAAGCTTCAGAAGTTTTTGGAGGTTTTTTAGCGTATTTCGCGGTCGCGTCCGCCATTAACGAATCGATTCGTTATTGTTTCGGAAATCGATTAGTTAATGTTTTGAAATTTTTTTCACATTTACGAAATTTCGTAAATATCGAACTTTTTTAAGGGAAAATTTTGTAATTATTTTAAATATCGAAACAAAAAAAACCCCAAATACAAATCGATTTTAGAAACAAATTTTTCCGTTGTTACCCAGGCCTAGTTTCTAGGTCTGATTTGGATAGTGAGCCTGATGAGATCAATGAGGATGAGTTGCAAAATGGAGACACTTTGGACAATAATGTTATTGCAGACACTGATCAAGAGGGGTCAGGGGAAAGGCTAAGTTGTCATGAGAAAGTTTCTGTCAGAGCAAGGGAAGAAAGTTTACTCCTTTCTCCAGGCTCAAGTTTGCAAGATAAGTTGACACCTGGTGGAGTTAATGATGAGATAGATAAGACTAGTCGCCATCTGGAAATCAGCCAGAACTATTGAGAGGTCCAATGTTTATGTAGGTCAGAAAGAATTCGGCAGTTAAGGCCAAAAACTGGGGGAGTAGAAACCAGTTTTTGGGACTTAAATTGGGCCCTTAGAGAATCTTCTTTAGATCAGGCATCATTTGGAATCAAGCTCAAGTCTCCTGGAAATTCCTGTTTCAAGTGGCCTCGTCTCTAAGGATATATCTAACTTTTCAAGTGGATTAGCAGTGACTAGTCTGTTCATGGTTTCTATTGAAGGCTTTCGGTTATTCACTGCATTTGGATTATTTCTGCAAGCTTTTTGGACATTGTTATTATTCCTATGTTTGGACACTGCTTATATTGCAGCTCTATTTGGCTTTTTTGCTTTTGGACTTCTATCTATTTTATAATTGTCTCTTTTATTGGCTCCAGTTATTCTTCAATAAAAAAGGACTCTTCCTATATTCAAGGTGTGGTGTGATTAATGGTTAGAGGGCCCTGTTCCTGCTCTAGGGTGCTACAGTCTTCAGTCTTGGTGGCACAGTCCACTGCACCTTGGCAATCTGTATGACAAATACTATCACTCACAACTGATGACACAAGTTGGGAATAAGAATCTCCTGACTATACTTGGATCCATACTGCCCTATATCCCAGGACTGATAACAGATTATCTGCATTAAACTTGATTATGAGAGTCTACACTGCCAGATAATATGGGATAAGCAGATAATCTGGGATCAGATCCTGGAATATAGGATACTGTGGATTCAGCCTATAAGAGCTGTTCAGCAGTGGAATATGCAGTCTCAGAGTGTGGTGAAGTCTTTTTTTCTAGAAGTTTTAAAGCAGAGACTGGGTGACCATCTGTCAGGTATGCTTTGATTCTGTGTTCCTGCATGGCAGGGGGTTGGACTGGATGGCCCTTGGGTCTCTTCCATTTCTAAGATTTAATGATACTGGTTCTAACCTAACTAAAGTCAGAATTCCAGGCTGATTTCCTTAACTGCATGATGAACTATGTTTATTATTTCTGGAAATATCTATCCTGCATTCACAATCTTGTGTAGCCCACCCAATCAAACAATTAGTAGTACTGCCAATTATGAGTATCAGAAATTAGAAGGGAAGAGACAGTAGAAACCATTGGAGGCCCTCATAGAAAAGCTGAGCACAAAAGTTGTTTTGGGCTGGTCATTAACTATGTTGATTGAAAAATTCTGAGAACTGTAATCCTAAAAAGTATGATCTATTTTGTTTTGGTTTTTTTTTGGGGGGGGGGGATATGATGCTTTTCTCCTGCAGTCAGATCCTAGGTAGAAAAGTAATATTACCTGTACATAGTTTTGGTGTTTGATAATATGATTGGGCAAGTTTTGTGCTCTTAAGCTGTAAGTTATTACTTATTCAAATAAGTTAGGATCATATTATCATGCTATTAAAACAGATACAATTAGTCCTATGTGAGGTATAACAATAAACACCAGTTGTTTGAAAGCAGTACCTTGTAAACTTGGGACCCTGTAACAGCACATCACTTGTGTAAAGAATTATTTTGAAACATAGTGAAGGGAGAACACCCCTGTGGTGTTTGTTTTGCTGTCTGTGCCCCTGTTCAGAAGAATTCACTTCACTTCCTGTCCCTGTGATAATTGGATTTTGAAACAATTCGCTTGTTGTACAAACAAGGATTGGAGATACATTCCCCCGTGATAACTCTTCCAGGAGTGGATTTCCCTTCCTAGGTGTAGGTTTCTCTCACTTCCTGTTGTCTCACCTCCATTTTTAAATATGACTTGTTTGTAAGTCAGATGTTTGTAACTTGGGGACTGCTTGTATATGCATATACAAATATTTCTCAATGGATTGATGGAAAAGTAAACACCTTTTAAGCTTGAGGGCCACAACTGTAATGTTCCTTTTTCTTTAGCATCCCCCTAGTTGCCAAATTAGCTATTTGCTTGCCAGGCATCCTTTGGTATCCATGAGGCTTTGAAAATAAATTTCTGGCATCAGTATGGTGCCATAAAATACAACATAAAGGGTGTGTTGAAGCAACAGATTAGTCATTGTATGCTTTGGGAAATCATTGCTCATAGAAAACTCTTGAAAAGTAATCAGAAAAAGGCTGTCATAGTTTATTTGACACCACTGTCATTATTTGATGTCATTGTTCATCAGTGTTCTATTTGTCACATTTCAGCTGTTTAACAAGATCGGAAATGAAGTGAAATCCCATTTAAAAATGGAACCAGGGGATAGATGTTCATTTTCTCTTTTAAATGGAGGGAATGAACCATTAACCATTTAGCTGTAGGAATTGACTGAATTGTAGCTGGTTTTCTCTTACTGTGCTATGCATTGATCCAGGAAATGGTAAGAAGACAAATATTTCAGGTAAGCTGCTAAATATCTGGATGGGTAAGTATCTGGAAATACTCTTCAGGCCACTATTTGCTTATTAGCAAAAGAAAACAGGGTTTGAATATATCACTCTAATGAATATGGATGTCCAATAATTGTAGTATATTTACCTGTTTTAGGTAACACTGTTTCTATCTTTCCCCACCTCTAGCTTATCCATGCAAGTAAAAAAAATGAAAGACTTCTCATTGATATCTAAACATAAAATTATGCATTTTGATTTTTTTAACCCAACAACTTTCATTTATATAAAAAAATTACATTTTACTTTTAGTATCCCAGCCCTTTTTGGAAATATCAAGTGCTAATTAGAAGTGCGTGTCTTCCATGGAAATATTACAATGATAATAATTGATTTTACTTCTAAGATAGATTGCTCTGTTGTAGAGAAGTAAAGTCTACAATGCACACATATATGGTCAGCCCTCTACATTTTCAGATTCAATTTTCACAGTTTTGATTATTTGTGGATTGTTTGATGCAAATTGATTATGGAATCACATTAGAGGACTAGAGACTGCTAAAAGAGCATTGCTCTAGAAATCTTTAGGCCCTCCAGTCTAATTGTGTGGCCATCTTTTAGAAGACATTGACTATAGAGCTGTGCCGAAGGACTTGGAGATACCCAGAGAGGTATTTCCTTGGGCAAAAGAACTAATGTTTTTATTTGTATTTTTTCCCACTTTTATGCACTTAACTCCTGCAAAAAATGTATTCCTAATACCTGCCTATTGTCCTCAAGGAAAAGTCTTATTAGTACAATTTACCAATTTGTTTTTGAACAGAACTTTGTTCTTTATTTTGAGCCTATTTTAAGCAGCATGTTTTATATGTCTATTTTAATGTTCCTAGTTTAGTCAGTTAATGAAAACAATGAGAGCCTTGGTAACTTTGATGCTCACATTGCTCTTCCTCAATAAATACTATTATCATCAATACAGAAACTACACAATAAAGAAAAAATGGTCTTGAAACTTTTTTTGCTAAAATAGTTTCATATGTTCTGTTTATATTCACAGGCATCAAATGAATATAACGTGAATGTAGTGTAGTTCATTATTTGTAATCAACTGAAGATTCTGAATGAAATAGGGCTCACAATGACATAGTGTAGAATGAGAATATTCAGACAGATTCTATATCTTTTGAGACCAAATTCTGATGCTGCCACGCCAGAAGAAAAGGGAGGAATAGTCAATGTGGTAGAGACACATCCAAGGACCTTTTCAGAATGCTAATGGATGGGGATTTAATTCATCACCCCTTACTCCTTTTCAAAAAAATTACACTAAGAGCAAACTTAATTGCTCACCAGGGAATTAGCATCATGGTTGCTGGAATCTTAAAGATCCATGTGGCCTCAGTATTGTATTGTATCACTTTTGCCTAGAGAGCTACAAAATATCCTGGGGAATGCAACGGAGTGGGAAAGAACTATCTGGCGATGCTATCTGTCAGTTGAAACATCTTAATGACATTCATAGGTGGCTAAAGGTTATGAGGGTGACATGCAAGTCTGGAATCCTGCCACAATTCACCCACATAAATCTACTTGTAAATTTCCATTCTACTTCTGTAGGCATTGTACATGGCCTTCACTTGTTCCCACAATGATACTCTGATGTAGGTTAGGCTGGCAGATAATAGAACAACATCAGGTTGGAGAACAACCTTGGTTTGCCAGTGAAGTCTTTGAAACATGACAATTTGTTATCTTGATGTAGCAGATCAATTTCCCCCCAATTCTATATGCCAAGGTCAATTCATACACTAGGCAGAAGCAAAACCAAGTTTGCCATCAAGTATTAATGCAGCTGAGAGCTGCAGCCAAACATGAGTCACACATTATGAAGGATCCTTATTTTTTTTAGCACAACTCTTAAAGTACGGGAAAGATAGAGATACTGGGCCTAAAGAAGAGAGTTGAGGGGAAAATCTGTAATATGAGTTAGATCAATAATCAAAAGAGAGCAGGAAAGGTGCACATTAGGAAAGTGACCTCTTAACAGAGTTGTGCTGAATAGCTTTGTATTTCTGTTATTGCCTACACAGTTGCTCTTTAGACAAAGTAGAACCTTTTCAGGGTTTTAAAAAATAGAGCAACCAAGGTAAAAGTCTTTAAAATGTCATTTCAAAGGGCACTGTGTCATGAAATTCTCAAGCAAGCCCTAAAGAAACTTTTATTGGCTTGGGGAAGGATGGAGATATTTTATAACATTGGCTGAAAAGGGGATGCAAACAAAGGACTGAGCGGTGAAGATGAATCTGAGGAATCCACAGAATCTGTGGAGTCTCCAGTAAAAATACACTGCTTGGGAATGTTCCCTTATGTTCATTCCTTAAACTGTAACATCTCTGAGTTGTACCCAGAAAGCTGGAAGAATTTCCTAGTTTGCACAGTCCAGGCAACCTTTATTTTAGCTTAACCTTCTGAAATAGTGGTCTTGGACATTAGTGTACTCTTGTAAACCTAGATGGAATAAAGAAAACATGAAGCTTCTCAGTTTTAGCTCTGGACTAGTAGAAATCAGATGTAGAAATTAACAGAACGAAGTGTATGAGTAATCCTGCCACTGATGTAAAGAGAAGTTGAACCTCAATGAAAATGAAGATGGCTGAGCTCATCATCCTAAACCCACCCAAAATCTCTTTTAACATTAATTAATTCTATATATGGATAATTATTAATTCAGTGACCTTTGGGTACAATGATTTGAACTTATACCTAGACTAATAGGAATACAATTTCACTAGCACCGAGGAAATATCAAAGAATTTCCAGAAAAAGTCTAGGTTATCATAATAAAGCTACAATTCAGGATAATGCAATAGTATTACATATCTGCAAATTAGCTTGGCCTGTATATGTAGTAATTGGTATCATAAGGGATTAAGGAATTCATGCTATAAATAGTAGAAGGAAAATATGTATGTCTATATGCCACAGTGAACAGTTATTAGAAGGAGAACAAAATTCATCCAATCTGTGGACAACCTCCTTTTTGTTTACCAGCTGCAGCATGCAATGAAACTTGTATACTATTTTACAATGAATTGTTTAGAACTTTTCCTTTTTTGAAAAAGAAAGAAAAAAGATTTCACAGGAAGCGGCTGTTTACTGAAAAGCAATCAGTGTTAACTAAAATTAGCAACAGATGTTTATGCATTACATTTAACTGAAGAGAAAAAAGAAGGGTCTTTATTTATTGAATACACTTCTGTCATATTGCTTACAGCAGACCACTGTTACTGGCATGACTCTCAATAGCCAATTGTATAGTTGGTGTATCAACTCCTCTATTCTGATACTTTGGAGACTGATCAAAAGTCAGACATAATTTTGAGAAGAGACAAGGAAAATGGGTAATGGGATCAAGAAACAAGTTGATGCATATTTTAAGAGATAGCATAGCAAATCCCATTCACAGAATCATCCACATAGGAAGCACTTTTATCACTAATATTGAACCACAGTCTTGGCCACACTTTAACTGACCATTGTTCTATTAACTAAAAGTATCCTAAACCTGTAGGGACCTTATACCTGTGCCATAGAGACAAAGTGGTGAAACCAATGCTTGAGACCACTTCATTTTGAGAGGTGCTGAACATAAGATCCTGTATGCTCTCTGAGGGCAGCAACAAGAACAAAACTGCTAAGGGAATCTGTAAAACATGCGCTAAAGGCCAATTAATCCACTGACTGCCCTCTCTCATGAGCTTCACTCCTTCTGGGCAAAAATATTTTCCTGCAGTGTCTCTCAAAACTAGAACAGAAAATGACATGCCTTCATTTGTTGCTGCTATTTTGAGAAGTACTGCAAGTGGAAACTGGAATAGCATAAGGTTTCTGAGATACTTGTGGAAGGTATGTTGGAAGTAGTATTTCATGTTTTGATAAATGTGGATGTTTCTCTCCATGATTTCAGGGCACCAACTGCCATGAGAGCAGACTGAGTTTTTTTTAAGTGTATGGAGTTGTGGTAGGGACGCAATGTTGCATAGCCCTACTGCAAAGTAAGTCTTCTATTCAATACATTGAGCAGCAGCCACTCTGCCTTCTTTTCTGTTTGAGTGTTGTCATAATGGAGTATGCATAGGACACAGACAAACAGCAGAATCATAGAATTAGAGAATCAGAGAACTGGAAGCGATCTCGTGGACTATCCAGTCCAACCCCCTGCTAAGAAGCAGGAAAATTGCATCCAAAGCACCCCCGACAGATGGCCATCTAGCCTCTATTTAAAAGCCTCCAAAGAAGGAGCCTCCACTACACTCTGGGGCAAAGAATTCCACTGCTGAACAGCTCTCACAGTTAGGAAGTTCTTCCTTATGTTCAGGTGGAATTTTCTTTCCTGTAGTTTGAAGCCATTGTTCCATATCCTAGTCTCCAGAGCAGCAGAAAACAAGCTTGCTCCCTCCTCCCTATGACTTCTCCTCACATATTTATACATGGCCATCATGTCTCCTCTCAGCCTTCTCTTCTGCAGGCTAAAAATGCCAAGCTCTTTAAGCCACCACTCATAGGGCTTATTTTCCAGATCCTTGATCATTTTATTCACCCTTCTCTGGACACATTCCAGCTTGTCAACTTCTCCCTTTAATTGCGGTGCCCAGAATTGGACACAGTATTTCTTGTGTGGTCTGACCAAGGCAGAATAGAAGGGTAGCATGACTTCCCTGAATCTAGACACTAGACTCCTATTTATGCAGGCCAAAATGGTATTTCCTATAATGGATATATATTTTTCTTCTGCTATTGCTAGAGGCAGTTCAGGTACTAAAAGCCCAGTGGAGGTGGGAACTCCTGGCTTTCCTTCCCCACTCTTACTTGACAAGATTGTGAAAGAGGCACCTACCAAATTCAGAAGGTTAGAGGGAAAGGGAAGAGGCTTTGGATTATTGTTTATGGGTGGGAAGCTTACCTAGCATCCGTGAGAAGGCATAGACTTCCATATTGAACTGCTGGGATTTAAGGATGTAAGAAAAATGTTGGCTCCAAGATTCTTGGTGAAAGCATCTATTGCATGCCACCCACAACTTGCTGTAAGAAATAGCATTCCTTTCTTCAACAATTCTCACATTTAAAAAGTTCTCAGAACATTCCCGAGAAAGAAATTATACATAAAATCATACATGCTGTTTTAAAAAATGTGGATATCTAAAACATGTAGAAAATTTAAGAAATATGCAGAGAAATGCTGTAGTCAATGGGATATATGGGTACAAAAATGCAAACATTAGAGAAATAGCCCTACTCTCTGTCATTCTATTCTTTTAGGGACATCTGGTAAGAAGGACTTATTGGTGACTGTTTCCAGGCTTTGGAGCTCTCTTTCTAGAGAAGCAAGATCAGTTCCTCCTTGTTCTCTTTCCATAGGAAGCTGAAGACATTATTTGTTTCAAAAATGTCTATAACAGAAAAGGCAAACAGAAGCAGATGTGTAAAACAACACTGAAAAAAATGTTTATTTGCTTCCTTCTTCTTTTGCAAATCATAAAATACTCCTAATTTAACTTCAACAGAAATCTACAAAAACCTAGATGTGTAAATCTACCTCTCCATGAAACATTTCATATATATCTCATTCAAAGATTCTTCAGTATTTTACCTTGGTGGAGCCACCAAATTTCCTTCACATTTTGATTTACAGTACATGAAATTAGGTGTAGTTTAATGGCCATTTGTCTCAGGAAGAACCAAGGATAGCAAGACATGGACAATGCTGACTGTAGGTAAGGCAAAGTGAGACCATACACCAGTCAGCAGATGCTAGTGAACATGGGGTGACAGTCCACTATCCATTCCTCCTAGACATTTATTTCATTTCCCCCTATTAAAGGACATGCCTAATTTATCTTGATGGTCTGAAGCTAGGTGGGAAAGGCTGATATTTGGCAGTAGTCAAGAAAGGTTCAACTGCTAGTCTAGCTGTTTATTGCGTATGACTTTGGGTGGAGATACCATCTTTCCCTCAGATAGCAAAATGCAATTAGAAAGGGTCTGCAAGATAAAGACAAGATATATTAATTTTTGTTCAATGTTTTGTCCAAGAAGCATGTTTAACTTTACAGTATTTATTGTCATGAGAGTTCTGTGGGGCAAGATATTTTCACTCAGTGAATTCACAGAAAGCTCTCCTCAAGCCTATTTAGCACAACACAAAGTTTACCCATTGGTGCCTGTGTTCAGGGGAGATGCTGCGTGTATGAGGGGCATCATTTCCTAGGAATGGCTGCTGAAACATTTGTTCTTCTAGCTTCTCTTAGGAGAATTGGTGGAGATTTTTTCAGAGACCAGCCTGAGTTCATTAAGATCTTGAGCTCAGTAAGGAACCCAGCTGTTGGGAATTACATCCATACACTAAGCCCATATGGGAGGCAAGCCTCCTTCCTCAGCCTTAGACTAGTCTGCTTCCCTTTAAGCTTTGATCCGGTTGCCACAATTATATATAGTTTTATACTCATTTCCTTCAAAGAATGACAGTTCATTAGCTTATGTTTACATACTGCTGTAAGAATAAACATGTGCATGCATAAACATGTATATACCTCTATTGACCAGATGTCACACCAAATTCTTCCAGCCAAATATCATTTCAAGGTAAAGTATCATTTCAAGATTTCTAACCTGTAATCTATTTGCTTTGAGAAGCTTGCTGGAGTCTGTGGGTGGAATCTGACACATCATAAAGTTTCCACTGTAGCCTTGTAAGGAGCATCACCTCTTTTTATTTCTTTTTTTCTTAATGGATGGCTTTGTTGGCAATGTATTTCTCACAGTGCAGCTGAAGGCATTTTGTGGATATATATGCAGCACAACTTACCTTTAGATCAAAATTCTCTAATGTTGATTGGAGTAAGTATTTGTAGACTATCCATTAATTCTTCATTCATTTCCCATTTATTTCATTGAAATGCCCATTGCAATAAGTTAAAGGTAGATCACGAAGTTCCCATTCTCTTTTATTCTCACAGTAAACAAGTGCAGAAAGTAGGCTGCATTATATGCAGATTAAAAACTATTACAACCAAGATAAAAAGTTGGGCTTCAATTGGGAAGAAGGGGCCTGGGACAAGATTTTAAAACTGGAAAAGAAAGTGATATCCAATATTTATAATATATTACTTACTTGGCTTACAGAAAAAGAACAGGTTAAAAATTGCATGATAAAATGGGCTCAAAACTTAAGAAGACCAATTCAAATGAGAGAATGGCAGCAAATGTGGAATAAAAAACTGAAATATACATATGCAATGGATTTAAAAGAAAATTGGATAAAAATATTCCACAGATGGTATATTACACCTAAACAATTAGCTAAAATGTATAAAACAGCTTCAGATAAGTGTTGGAAATGTCGTGAGCAACTTGGATTCTTTTTCCATATGTGGTGGACATGTAAAGTAGCATCCAAGTTTTGGATAGAAATACACGAAGAAGTACAGAAGATTTTAAAAATAAACTTTACAAAAAAAAACCCCAGAGTACTATTTACTTGGGTTTACAGATCTAGATCTACAATTAAATGAACAAGAAGATAAGCTTTTTACATTTATCACAACTGCTGCCAGAATTGTCTTTGCAAGAGAATGGAAGCAAGAATTAAATCCACCTATAGAAGAGTGGATAGAGAAAATTAGGGAAATTATGGACATGGATGAATTGACTTTTTTGTTGAAAAAAATATGGGCAATACATTAAAAAGAACAAATTGGGACCCTCTCCACAGCTACCTGGAGAAATTGCGAAAATAGAAGACACGAGAGACAATTATTTTTAGGGAATTTTTTTAATAATAAAAAGACATTAACCAAGAAGATGGAATGGAAGTCAATTTTCTTTTTTCTTTTTTTTCTTTTTTTCCATTTTACTTTTCTTTTTTCTTTTTTCACTTTTTATTACTTTTTTCCTCTTTTTTTCCTCTTTATATACTTCTATCTTTTTCTTTCTTTCTGTATTGTTATTGTTCCCACTCTTTCATTGTATTATGGAAAATCTAATAACATTCTTTGAAAAAAAAACAAGTGCAGAAAGTTAAGCTCAGAGTTCAGGATTATCCAGTGACCTATATGACTGAGTAGATATTTTGAATTCTGTATTCACTATAGGGTTAATGCTTCATGTAACATGCATATGGTTTGGAACAACATAGAGGGCCCATCTACACAGCACCTAAAACAGAATTTCCCAAGTTAAAAGGGGGATGGTAGTGGTAAATCCGCACTGATTAGCTGCAACAGACAAAAAGCACAAGGTAAAAAATAAAAATAAAGGTTTTCTCCTGATATTAAGTCTAGTCATGTCGGACCCTGAGGGTTAGTTCTCAACTCTAAGCCAAAGAGCCGGTATTGTCCATAGACACTTCCAAGATCATGTGGCCTTTTATCCCAAATCCAGCTGGAAAATGTGTATATTTGCATCACTGTATATCCCTGCACTCACAAAAAAACATATGATTTCCTTCCCTCCCCTTTGTGGAGACTGCTCCAGCACATGTCCAGTTTTAAAAAGCCCAAAACAGCTGATCAGCTGATCGGGCTGTGAAATGGACACACAGCTGATTTAAAAGAAGCACGAATTGAGAGCAATTACAACTCTCTGAAACTTTATTTTAAACTTTATAATACTAAACAGAGCTTAAATAAACAATTGGGGGAAGAGAGAAATCTGGCAGAAGTTTTCCTTTAAAAATTCCCTCTATTATGTGCTGAACCTCATATGTGCTCATGTGAATCTGCTAGAATTTATATTACGATATTTGCGTGTTTGCATACATGGTCCAGAGCATAAGTGTTTTTTTAAAAATAGAACAACCTTCCACCAGATGTCCCCTGTCCACCCTCCATCTTGCTCCACTCCAGCAGAAGCCTGTGAGGATGGTGGAGGAAGAAATCCTGAGAGCCATAGGTCTGTGTGGGGACATGTTCCCAGATCCTGGGGTTTCTTGTCCTCCATTTAAAACCTGCTATTTCATGCTGTCTGGGAGCGTCCATAGTTGGAGTTGAGACAATGGGTGGGAAACACACTGTCATTGTATGAAGGAGGTTGAAGAGGATCTGTGAATGTACTCATGAACATACATAGAGGTGCTCCATGCAAGGTAGCATTGTGGTTCAATCACTATGGCAATTTTCCTGCCTGCTAGAAGCATTTTTGGACAGTGCTGAAAATATTGTAGAAATGGAGAGGAGTTCTGTGAGAACTACTTAAGATTCACAAATAGTCTTGGAACACAGCAAGGATAATAGATAAATCTGAGATCTTATACTGGTGCAACACCTTGAAAACATTTGAAGGATATGTACTTCAATTTTAGGAAGAGATAAAAGTTCTTCACTTTTGCTTCACAAATATTAATCATAGAATCATAGAGTTGGAAGAGTCCTCATGGCCATCCAGTCCAACCCCCTGCCAAGAAGCAGGAATATTGTATTCAAAGCACCCCTGACAGATGGCCATCCAGCCTCTGTTTAAAAGCTTCCAAAGAAGGAGCCTCCACCACACTCCAGGGCTGAGCGTTCCACTGCTGAATGGCTCTCACAGTCAGGAAGTTCTTCCTCATGTTCATATATGTATAAACCCTATGTATTTTAAAAGTATGACAAGAGGTGTTTCTCAATGACATCTAATGCTCATGTTTAACTGATGGAGCATGTAAGCCCCTGATAACTGCATATTTGAACAATTGCTTATGGGGCTCTTGAAATGGGGTGCCCCTTCAGATGTTCAAATGTGTGGAGATCTCTCTATATCTTTCTCTCTTTATATACATATAAATATGTACTTTAAAAAATGGCAACACCACATGCTTGCTGAATCTAGGTAATCTCCCACCAACCCATGTCACCTCCAATAAAATTCTCCCTCCCACCAATCCTTATAAAGGTGCAGGACACACTTTGCAAAAATGCAGAATAAAAAGGAAGTTATTAAACATTGTGTTAAAGACTAAAGTGATTTCATCTTGAAATCGGAGGAATGTTATGTGTCCCAGCAGCCTAGGGTTAAGGCAAATATTTGGCTCCAACCCGGCCATGCTGGTTGTGGAATCTGTGGGTTGTAGTCCAAAAACTGAAACCATATTTCAGCTCCACCTAAGAATTGGGAAGGTCTCTGTCATTTACATTAGATAGCATGGGCTAGATGGAGCAGTGGTTCAATTCATAGCAGCTTGCTCTCTTTTGTCAAATGAATCATTATGATCCCAGGAGTTATGCTAGAAGAAGAACACATTACTGTGTGCAGGTAGTGCATCAGTTTTCCAAAGCCAAAGTAGACCACAGTTCAATACTCTGAGTCAAATGTGGCAAAGTGTACAATAAATGGGGAAAATCTATTTTTATCCTATACTAAAGACACCTTCTCTCACTAGTTAGCTGAATATGTGACTTGCATGCTATTGCTTTGGGCTTAGTCAGCACAGAGGGTGGGTGCTTGATACAGCTGCCCCTGATTTAACCAGACACAATGTGACCCACGCATCAGAATTCCACCAAAGGAGATTTGTTTCCATAATAGACAAGGGAAAGCAATGCCTTTGACAAGAGCATTTGCAGCTGCCCTTCCGTATTAAAGGTAACTGACTTTTAATAGGTCTTTGGCACTGACTCCTCATTCTGTAAATGTTATTCTATTTGAAATAATCTGCATGCATGTTGTTTGGGATACATTTAATATCCTCTGTCGCAGAAAAGGCTGCTGGGAGTGTTTGTATGTGTGTGTGGGAGGAGAAATTTGAATTCATAGAAGCTTTTATAAATGTAATAATGATAGCAATTGAAGACTGTTTTGCACACCCCGGTGCCCCTCAATATTACATGAACCACAACCATTTAAATTCAGAAATCACTGCTTTGTTGACATTTTCTTCAAAAAAAGATGAGGAACTATGGGGACTCAAAATCTAAAGCATTGATGCTCTTCTTGTTTTGTCAGTGTATCACTAATAGATGTCACCTAGATATATTTTGATTCTTCTTGCCATGTTTTATTTGCACACATTTCTATTATTGTACGTATTATAGCACCTTACAGACTCATTGAAAGAACAAAGCTTGTAGCATAAGCCTTTGTGGACTAAGGATTTCATAACACAAAGCTGTTACCCCACAGCAGGCATGCTATCATTGATAGTGGCTACATACTGGGATGAGCACCTTTGATGTTGCACCACTCTATATTTGCACAATTGCATTGCTTTAACAATCTGTGGTCTTGTGAGCACACAACCATTTGCTCTTGCAACTCCACCTTCTTGGACTTCTGTTGCTCTGCAATTTTATTTTATTTTTAAAAATCTATTTTGATGTTTTAGCATTCAAAACCAAAAGAACAAATAAATGGATACATCTATACATGTACTAAAAGTGAAAAATATGCATGTGGTGGATGTGTCTGTCCACTTACACAGACAGCCTCCCGCCTCCACAAACAGCCTATAGTTCCAAGTACTGAGAAGCCTCCAAAGGTACTCCCTCAACTGACCTTGCAGGTTATAATGAGCGCCATGAACATGTAGCCCAAACACTGGCAATGTCCTCCCCAAGCACTATGGCCTACCACCCAAGGAATGCTTTCATTCTGGGACAACTTCATCCTAGATTTGATGTGTTCCCTCTACCATAGGCAAACATCCCTGGGTTCCTTGGGTGGAATTTGCATGACCCTGCCCTCTGCCTCCCTTAACACTTTCCTACCTTTTCCTATGGCACATAGCAAACAGAGAGAAATTGATCAGCAACTGAACAGACTGGAGGGGTTTGGGAGACTGACTCAACAAGATGGAAGTTGTAGTTCACCCTGCATCAAGGCAAAGCATTGTGACCCCCTTCAATAATTGACCTGGAACACTTGGCACACAGACCCAAGATGGCCAACTGCAAATACTGGCATGCTTTGGGGATGACTGCCCTTGGCATATGGATGTTGTAGGTCACTCTTATCCAGAGAGCACTGAACCTAGTTGACTAATCTGGACCAAACTTGGCGCAAAGATGCAACATGTCCAGCTTTGCATGCAGACCTCGTTTGGCGAGCATTGACCTGTGATTCCAGGAATTGTAGTTCACCCACATCAATATGTTTTTTCTAATGGGAGCATTCATTGAAAACCAAATTCAAACTGGCTATTTTCTAATAAATAGTGTTACTAATTAACTAAATGATAATACCTAACACCCCAAACTAAAGAATGCCTTTTTCAAATAACCCAGGCACCCCGGCTACCCAAGCTAGTATTATATAAACTGAAAACAGACACCTCAGGAAAGTGATGGGAGGGGAGAGAGTGGGAAAGAAAAAGAATCATCTTTCTTGATGTTACATTATTCCCAGCATATTGGCACAGAAGAGGAATGTATCCATTGCACAAGGTAGATGATTGGACTGTTGTGGGAGTCAGAATGATTGCTGGGTTTTGTCTGTCAATAAGGAGGAACAAATTAATTGTGGAGAGCATGCAGACCATCAGCACTGTGTCAAGTAACAGGGCCATCACTAAAGGTCCACCAAAGATCTTTAAGGTACTACCAGATTAGATTCTTTTGCATACTGATTTTCCAGACTTTAACATCTTTATTATCTGTACCTGCACTACACAGTTAAATTGGGTTTGAATCACTTTAGTTGTTCTGCCTCCATCTTCAGTAGTTCAGGGATTTGTAGCTTGATTAGATACTTAGGATCCTTACTAGAACATACTAGTCTACTTCTGTGAACTACAATTTGCAAAGTAACCCAAGAAGATTGAAGGTGTGGATTAAATCAGTTTATATTTGTAGCATAGACAATCACTCAAGGCACCAACATTGTATTTCAGAGGAATAGATTAGAGCTCACTAGAGAAGGATCTCAATTACTTCATCGAAGTATAAGCTGCAAAATTATTTAAGAATAGAGCTCTGTCTATCACAATGGAAAGAATAATTGTGTAGTCAATCTGCATTGGAAGAATTATTGTTATTTCTCCATCCTCTCCTCCCAAGCCTTTCCTTCTACAGAGCCTGTTAAATGTAGGAGAATCACAATTCAATGGCAGAGAATATGTTTTTTATGGCAAAGGTCCAGGTTAAATTCTTGGCATATCCAGTTAAAAGGCTCTGGTAGGTGATGACCAATGTGTTTCTCTAACTGGGAGTCAGTCAGAAGTGACAAGAGTGGAATAAAGATGGATAAAGATTTTGAACTATGATATAAGGCAATCCTGATAGTGTGCTCTAGCTTATGAGATTTACCCCCATAATATTGGCCTTAATGTGTCAAACATAAATGTGTTGTTGTTTTTCTCATGGAAGGCTTATACACTTACCTTTCTGATATAGACTTAATGCCACTTGCAGCTGTCTCCATCCTCTATACAAGATAAAATTATGTTTCAGACAAATAGCATATCAGTTAGTTCTTGAATCCCATGACTAAGCTTTAAATGTGTATTCAAAAACAACTCAAGTGAAAAGATGGTTTGTGGTTTTTCTGCCCCATTTGCCAAAACAATCACTATTCCTTCTTTTGCATTTCAGTTATGATCTGCAAAGCTTTGAAACTGTTTTTATACACCTCTTAAATGTAAGCACCTAAAGAATGTGGGGAAAAGAAGACATATTCAGTAGAGTATAAGCTGCCATACTTTATTGGGAGGACTGTGATATTCTTTGCTAATCTTCTTATGAATAAACCTTATGTACAATTTACTGGGCTAATATAAGGTTTGGGAAGAGTTTCGAGAAGTAACTTTTTTGCTTGCAAATTCCAGAAAATTACCTATTATTAGCCATGCTGGCAAGGTAGGGAGTGGGATTCTGGAACATGCAGGTTTAAAAACTGTTTTATTCCAAACTGTGAAATTAGGCCACAGTTTCCATATTGTACCTGTCCACATTGTGTATGCAATTCTCACCAGAAAGCAGACCAAAGTGCATACTAAAATGTTTCTTCTAGGACAAAGAATGTATAGAAATATGCAAGTCATAAGAACATACATTTAAAATATCTATTTAAATATGGGTTTTATTAAATTAAAAAAAACAATTGAGAATACTTGTTTGCAACAGAATAAAATGAGTGATGCCTGAGGACTTGCAAAACAGAAATAGTGCAGATAGGCTGATTTCCCTATCCCTAGTTCGGTGGTTCTGGCACAGCACAATTATGGTGTGGAAATAAATGATAAGACAACATGCCCCTGAATGCCCCAACACTGGTATTTAGCTCTGGATCACAGATCAGGCCACAAAATATCTAGAGAAAATAGTGTTGTGCTTACTCAGGATGGAGTTATACACCCACTGCAATAATATACAAACCTGCAACATAGCTTACTGATACATATAAATGGGGAAAGGTTTCCTTTTCCAGAGACAACAACCAATCCCTAATGATGTGCAAAAGCCTGACTCCTAGCAACACCATCACCAGCATGCCACGAGTCACAATAACTATGACAAATGTTTCCAGCTCAGGCTTCCAGACTTGCAGTTATTATTTATCATCCCCACCAATGTAATTGAATTACTGTTTGCCTTCTGGTAAATTGAAGAACTCCCCCTTAGCCTCAACCCACTGTCATGCTAAAAGTGTAGATAGCTGGGATGTTTCCCTGCTGTAGTTCAAAAACAAGGGAACATCCTTGACACCATGCATCATAATGCACTCGGCAAAATACACACAGCATTTTCTGTGCCTGCCAAGAGAGCAGCTGATAACAACAGGAGGCCAGAACCTCGGTAAGGCATCTGTGTTCTGAATGTCCATTGTTGTTGGCCAGGGCTAAGAGTTCAAGCAGTGCTCATAATGTATAGAGGCATAATGAGAGATGGCAGGGGGAAAAGGCAGGCTTTCACAGTCCCTTCATTTCTAGCTTTGGCTCCCAGATGCCTGCTGCTCACATAACACTCTGAGCTCAAGGAGCACAGAGTACAGTTCACATCTTGCTTCAAGCAAGTGTCCTGTCCAAACCTCCTGTGATCTTTTTATTCCAGTTTCCAGTTTTGTACATGGTATAGCACACTGGGGGCTATTTAGAAAGCTTTTGAGCAAAGGACATTTTAATCCATTCTCTTGTTTGAGGCACAGAAGCTTTGTGCTTCTGTGCCTCACACAACAAGATTTCACCAAGGAATGAGAAGGAATTCCATCTCCAGACACAGAGCAAGAGAAATAATTAGTTGCTTTGGAATAGAAATACTTATTTTGCTCTGTTACCACAGGAAAGCTGAAGTCTTTTTCTTTGAAAAGTTGCTGTGCATTATGCACAATATGACCTGTTTTTAAATGCTCCTGCACTTATCCTGAGTAAGTAGGAGCCAATAAAAAGATTTGCAGGAAGAAGCCTCCTCAAAGTGTACTTAGTTCATTGTCTGGGGAACTGTGAGAACTGTTCTTGGAAAAAGACAGAATTATTTTGCTGTCTTAATTCAATTGTATTGGATTACTCAAAAAAAAAAAGAGACATTCTAGTCTTCTAGCATTTGGTTGAAAGATATCTTTAAAACATGTATATTTCTAACAAGTTGATGTAGAAAGTTGGTCATGCCTTCTTCAGAAGTATGGCATTGTTTGGTAATAGACCACATGTTTTACACATACATTGTACCATGTTCAATTCATTGCAAAGTGTATTTTGAGCTGACAAAGATGTCTGTTGAAAAACTTGTTGTTCATTCGTTCAGTCGTCTCCAACTCTTCGTGACCTCATGGACCAGCCCACGCCAGAGCTCCCTGTTGGCCGTCACCACCCCCAGCTCCTTCAAGGTCAGTCCAGTCACTTCAAGGATGCCATCCATTCATCTTGCCCTTGGTCGGCCCCTCTTCCTTTTGCCTTCCACTTTCCCCAGCATAATTGTCTTCTCTAGGCTTTGCTGTCTCCTCATGATGTGGCCAAAGTACTTCAACTTTGTCTCTAGTATCCTTCCCTCCAGTGAGCAGCCGGGCTTTATTTCCTGGAGGATGGACTGGTTGGATATTCTCGCAGTCCAAGGCACTCTCAGAACTTTCCTCCAACACCACAGCTCAAAAGCATCGATCTTCCTTCGCTCAGCCTTCCCTAAGGTCCAGCTCTCACATCCGTAGGTTACTACAGGGAATACCATGGCTTTGACTAGGCGGATCTTTGTTGCCAGTCTGATGTCTCTACTCTTCACTATTTTATCGAGACTGGACATTGCTCTCCTCCCAAGAAGTAAGTGTTTTCTGATTTCCTGGCCACAGTCTGCATCTGCAGTAATCTTTGCGCCTAGAAATACAAAGTCTGTCACGGCCTCCACATTTTCTCCCTCTATTTTCCAGTTGTCAATCATTCTTGTTGCCATAATCTTGGTTTTTTGATGTTTAGCTGCAACCCAGCTTTTGCGCTTTCTTCTTTCACCTTGATTAGAAGACTCCTCAGCTCCTCCTCGCTTTCGGCCATCAGAGTGGTGTCATCTGCATATCTGAGGTTGTTAATGTTTCTTCCAGCAATTTTCACCCCAGCTTTGCATTCATCAAGCCCTGCACATCGCATGATGTGTTCTGCATACAAGTTAAAAAGGTTGGGTGAGAGTATGCAGCCTTGCCTTACGCCTTTCCCAATCTTGAACCAGTCTGTTGTTCCGTGGTCAGTTCTTACTGTTGCTACTTGGTCCTTGTACAGATTCCTCGGGAGAGAGACAAGGTGGCTTGAAATGCCCATGCCACCAAGAACTTGCCACAATTTATTATGATCCACACAGTCAAAGGCTTTAGAATAGTCAATGAAGCAGAAATAGATGTTTTTCTGAAACTCGCTGCCTTTCTCCATTATCCAGCGGATATTGGCAATCTGGTCTCTCATTCCTCTGCCTTTTCTAAACCCAGCTTGAACATCTGGCAACTCGCTCCATGTATTGCTGGAGTCTTCCTTGCAGGATCTTGAGCATTACCTTACTGGCATGAGAAATAAGGGCCACTGTACGGAAGTTGGAGCAGTCTTTCGCATTTCCCTTTTTTGGTATGGGGATATAAGTTGATTTTTTCCAGTCTGATGGCCATTCTTGTGTTTTCCATATTTGCTGGCATATGGCATGCATCACCTTGACAGCATCATCTTTTAAGATTTTAAACAGTTCAGCTGGGATCCCATCGTCTCCTGCTGCCTTGTTGTTAGCAATGCTTCTTAAGGCCCATTCAATCTCACTCCTCAGGATGTCTGGTTCTAATTAGGGCTGGGCAATTCGTTTCGTTAATTCGTAATTCGTTAAAAAATTCGTTAATTTTTGAATTACGAAACGATTACAAAACTTATTTTTAAACCTGGAAGTGTTTTTAAATATCGAAACGGCAGGCGCCAAAAATTTTTGTATTTCCGTCCATTTCGGAAATACGTAAGATGGCCACCTGGCTTGCTGGGAGCTCTCCTCTCTCGGCGCCGGCTGAGCAAGCGAGAGGGCGAGCGAGAGGGCGAGCGGCGAGCGAGAGGGCGAGGGCGAGCGGCGAGCAAGAGGGCGAGGGCGAGCGGCGAGCAAGAGGGTGAGCGAGAGGGCGAGCGGCGAGCGAGAGGGCGAGCGAGAGGGCGAGCGGCGAGCGAGAGGGCGAGCGGCGAGCGAGAGGGCGAGCGGCGAGCGAGAGGGCAAGGGCGAGCGGCGAGCGAGAGGGCGAGCGGCGAGCGAGAGGGCGAGCAAGAGGGCGAGTGGCGAGCGAGAGGGCGAGCGGCGAGCGAGAGGGTGAGCGAAAGGGCGAGCGGTGAGCGAGAGGGCGAGCGGCGAGCAAGCGGCGAGTGAGAGGGCCCGCCAGAGTGAGTGCCTGCCTTCCCTCAATAATAATTTCTCCTCCCTATTCTACAAAATTAATAATTAAATTTAAAAATATTTAAAAAATATTGAAAAAAAAGGGCGCCATCTTTACAAAATGTTTTGTAAATATTTACGAAATTTCGTAAATACCGAACTTTTTTTTTGGAAAATTTTGTAATTATTTTAAATATCGAAACAAAAAAACACCCCAATTACAAATCGATTTTAGAAACAAATTTTTGCGTTGTTACCCAGGCCTAGTTCTAATTCATTCACCACACCATCAAAACTATCCTCTATATTATTATCCTTCCTATACAGATCTTCTGTATAGTCTCGCCACCTTCTCTTGATCTCTTCAGCTTCTGTTAGGTCCCTGCCATCTTTGTTTCTTATCATACCCATTTTTGCCTGAAATTTACCTCCAATGTTTCTAATTTTCTGGAAGAGGTCTCTTGTCCTTCCTATTCTGTTGTCTTCTTCCACTTCCATGCATTGTTTATTTAAAAATAGTTCCTTATCTCTTCTGGCTAACCTCTGGAATTGCGCATTTAAATGGGCATATCTCCCCTTATCCCTGTTTCCTTTTGCTTTCCTCCTTTCTTGGGCTACTTCCAGTGTCTCAGCAGACAACCATTTTGCCTTCTTGGTTTTCTTTTTCTTTGGAACGTACTCCTGAACAATGTCTCGGACTTCTGTCCATAGTTCTTCTGGGACTCTGTTTACTAAATCTTCAAATTTAAGTCCTTCAAATCTGTTCTTCACTTCCACTGTATATTCGCTAGGAATGTTAGTGAGATCATATCTAACTGGTCTGTGTATTTTCCCTGATCTCTTTAGTTGTATTCTAAATTGAGCAATAAGAAGTTCGTGATCTGAGTTATAGTCAGCCCCAGGTCTTGTTTTCACCGACTGGAGGGATGTCCGCCACCTTTGGCTGCAAAGGATGTAGTCAATCTGATTTCGGTGCTGACCATCTGGTGAAGTCCATGTATAAAGCCGTCTTTTAGGTTGTTGGAAGAGAATGTTTGTTATACATAGCGAGTTTTCCTGGCAAAATTCTATCAGCCTGCGTCCCTCTTCATTTTGTTCTCCCAGACCATGCTTGCCTGTGATCCCAGTTGTCATTTGATCGATATCATCATCACATCTGGGGCTAGTTGAACTTATCCTCTGCTCCTCCCCAGTAGCATTTTGGCCATCTTCCGACCTGGGAGTCCCATCTTCCAATGGCATACCGACATATCTCTGGTTGTACTAGTCCATTTAGTTTTCTTGGAAAGGATACCGGGGTGGTTTGCCATTGTCTTCCCCAGGGATCACGTTTGGTCTGACCTCTCTGCCACGACCATCCCATCTTGGGTGGCCCTTCACGGTTTCGCTCATGACATCATTGAGGTGCTCAAGCTCCAGCGCCACAACAAGGTGGTGATCCTTTGCTGGAGGTTGAAAAACTAGGATGACCAATTATCATCACATAAAAGACCAACAAAAAAAATAGAGTGGATTTGCATAATATTTGCATGCGTTGATTCATACGCAGACATAAACATTTCAAATTAATTATTAGAATAAAATCTCACATCAACTATAAGATCTGTGGCATGCGCAGTTGATTATTGGTGGACAAGTCCAGGATTTATGTTTTTCCTTCCTATTGTTCTTTTACCTTTATGATGGATTTTGACCTGAACAGCAATTCAAGCAGTAAATATGCAGTCAGATGGCTGTCCTCTATTTTGCCTTCAAATACAGGGTATCTATTGTTTTTAGTTTTCAGATACTTTAAGGTGAACAATATTTTCTTGGCAAGGTTTGTTCTGAAGAAATTTGTCTTTGATTTGCTCGGGGAATTAGAGATTATTAATTTGGTCAAAGCCACCCAGTGGGTTTCCATGGCTGATGGGGGATCTAGAAGCATTGTCCATATACTCAAACCATCACACCACATTGGCTCTAATAAAATATGATAACAAAATTAATACATCAAAAAGTGAAACATCCCCAGATTGGTCCCGTGTTTGGATAGACTGAAGCAGTTGCCTTGAGCAGCAGAATTTGTAACAAATTAATAGTTATTTATTTTGTCAATCTTGGGCAAAATATAATTACTTAACTAGAGTATACCCATTTAATAACCTATACTTATTAGATTCAGTGACCCTACTCAAACAGTTGAATTAGCTCATTGTGTTATTTCTGTTAGAAATTGAGATATTGCCTTGAATATGGTCTTATTACAATGGAAAAAAACATATTTTGTTATGAGCAAAAGATTGAACAAATATTTCACCATGTCTTGACTAAAATCTTGTACTGTAGGGTTTCCAAGGGATCAATAAAGCATCTTTGGGCAGAACAAGTCAACAGTCTGCCAATTGTCTATGTATTCTGTAGGCTGCAAACAAGGGTTTCAAAACATTATCCATGATACAGTTTATTCATTAAAGAGTGTGCTTCACTCACCCCACTTCATTGCTATTGTTATTATCTTCATAAACTGCCTAAGTCTTGGCTTAACAATTCTCATATGGCACTTATATTTTATTTTCCGTGATCATTTTATGAATTTTACATTTAATACTGCTGTTATATACCAGAACCTTGTGTATGTTACTGACACAGTTCATTTCATTCTTTCCCGTCCCACAGTACTAGTATCTAGCATGTATAATGCAGATTTCTCATACATGAATTCAGAAAGGCAAAATGTTTCTAATTTGTTTTTTCATAAGTAATTTTTATTTGAAAGAAAAGTAAACATAATAAGAAGCAAGATATTATATAATGCTAAAACCACGGAGCTACATTCTAGCAACTACAACAACCCACAAAATGACATCAAAACACACAAACAAAATACACACATATACATACTAACTGCACAAACAAGGAAACAGTTCCATAAACGTCACAATTATTATCTGATGGTTTTTATCCCTTATTATTCTACTCCCTTTAAATGATATCATATAACCACACTTCTTCTTTTGGTAGCACCCTTTCAATTCATAAATCCTACAGTTGACATTTGCCTCCATCGTTGTTGTGAAAAGGTAATAAAGATGTCTTCTTAATCAACACAGTAAGTTTGTTCATCACAGTTCGTTCACAGATTATCATCAACTATTCACCTTGCATTGGGATAACTGGTTCCTTCCATCTCTGAATATAAATGATTCTTGCTGCTGTTATCATATATTTTAATAATCACACATATTTTAACAATAGTGGATGAATGGAACTATGCACCTTATATGTTTTTAATTGGTATACTATTTTATTTGTTTTATTGATCAACTGTTAATCATTTTAACTGTGGGATATGTTTTTACTGTTGATTGTTGGTTTTACCTGCACTTGCTGGAGTTGTAAGCCACCTTGAGTCCCCCCAGGTGAGAAAGGCAGGATAAAAATGAAGTAAATTAATAAATAAACAAATTTCCAAATTTTCTTTCTAAATGATCATCCAGGATTCCCAATGGATAAATCTCTGGTCTCAATGTGAATTTGATGTTAACAATTTCTTCCAGCATCATATGTGTTCAAGTTCAATATTTCTAGGCCTTTCTGCAAGACCATTACATATGATAAAATGTCCCAACATTGTGCTCACATTTCCACCATTTACTAGATCTGGTTCTAGAAGAATGTTTCTATAATTTGATCAGAGTTTGGACAAGTTGTTGGATGGATCACAATTCCCCGACCCCCCCCCCCCCCCCCAAGCACAGTGGCTGGGAAATTCTTAGAGTGGCAGTACAAAAAGAGGGGTTTTTTTGTCAAGTTTTAGATCTGATAGATGGAATTTTAATCCCCTGTTGAAACCCTCTAAGACATAGCCCATTATTATACCACAGTTCTATGATTAATGGTATGGCTGATTTGATATAGAATCATAGAATCATAGAATCAAAGAGTTGGAAGAGACCTCATGGGCCATCCAGTCCAACCCCCTGCCAAGAAGCAGGAATACTGCATTCAAATCACCCCTGACAAATGGCCATCCAGCCTCTGCTTAAAAGCTTCCAAAGAAGGAGCCTCCACCACACTCCGGGGCAGAGAGTTCCACTGCTGAACGGCTCTCACAGTCAGGAAGTTCTTCCTAATGTTCAGATGGAATCTCCTCTCTTGTAGTTTGAAGCCATTGTTCCGCGTCCTAGTCTCCAAGGAAGCAGAAAACAAGCTTGCTCCCTCCTCCCTGTGGCTTCCTCTCACATATTTATACATGGCTATCATATCTCCTCTCAGCCTTCTCTTCTTCAGGCTAAACATGCCCAGTTCCCTAAGCCGCTCCTCATAGGGCTTGTTCTCCAGACCCTTGATCATATGGTTTTAAACAATTGATTTTAAAGTGGAGATGACTGGTTTTAGTGTTTATGTATATTTATAGTTTATTTTATGTTCTGGCATTGAATGTTTGCTGTGCATATGTTGTGCTCTGTCCTGAGTCCTTTTCGGAGTGAGATGGGCAGAATATAAATGCTTTAAATAAATAAATAAATTCACCAAACTTGCAACTGAGAGTACATACCACACTTTTTGGATTGGACTGACAGTAAGGAGCATAACCCAGAAAACAGGGAAGTGGTATTTTATTGTTAACATCCCAGCTCCTTGTAGTGTAGCATTTTAATAAATATGGGAATATTAAATGAATTGCAAATATTTGTAAATTATTTTCTTTTCATTTATTATAGAATGCTCAGTACATTTATGAGATGACTTCCTTGCTGAGAAAGTCATCATACTGTTATAGCGCCTATCAATTTTTACAGCTCAAATTTGGTTATCATTAAGAAAAGCAAACGTTAAAAATAAAACACGAAATCCAGTTGTTATAATTAATGGGAGCAGTAGCAAAGCGCATAGAATTAATGAGAAAGATTACCTTTTTTAGGGCTCATATAAACTACTAGATTGAAGGGATGTGCAAAATGAATAATGCATTTGCATAAATATCTACCAAATGATTATGCATTTGCTGATTTATGTAAGACACTCAGATGCCATGGTGATGAGCAAAGTATAAATAAAATAGAAAGGTGATTGGTAGATAGTTGTCTCAATGAATATCAATTGGAAGTCAACTCTTAAGTAGAATGTCAATTGAAAAGGATAATGCTGCAGGATATCTAGCTTCAATTAAACAATGAGAGTCTTCTCAGCTTCTTGAACTGTCTAGTGGTTGTCTTGACAATCTATGGAGTAGGATCATGTATTATATGGAGAATGTAATTCCTGTTTGTTCTATAGTTGCATAGTCCTGTGAGAACACTCTCAGATACAACGTGCATGCTTTGCTGCTGGACTACAAGATCACAAGATGGTTCACCAGACTTCCTCTTCAGTTGGATGTCATCTACCTTTTTTACCAGGTGCAATAAATTTTGATTTTCTATGTTGAAAATACATGACTCCATTCTGTTTGAAGCTTTGTTGATAGAAAGTCAGAAATGATTAACCTCTCTTTACATTAGCAAGGTTGGAGATGAGTTTAAATACTGAATAAGGTATAAAACAATAATTAGAGACAGCTGGGTAGCTTACCTTAATGATTGGTGATGACAAGGGGCCCTTCCAGGCAGGCCCTATATCCCAGGATCTGATCCCAGGTTTTCTGCATTAAACTGTGTTATGTGAGTCCCCACTACCAGATAATGTGGGATAAACAGAAAACCTGGGATCGGATCCTGGGATATAGGGCCTGTCCGGAAGGGCCCAAAGCCTCAGAGAATCAAGTGTTAGGTTCTGGCTAGGCAGAAGTTTTCACAGCAAAATGCATGTATTCTGACTGCATTCATGGGGGGGGGGACTCTGGGGGTGTCCACATGGGCCAAATAATGTGGATACATCTCTCAGCTGTAGCTGGATTTGCAGCAAAGGTACTACATCCACCGATTAATGCAGCTCAAGGAGAATCGGGGTTTACTTTAATCCATTGTCCACATGTCCAACAGACTCACCAATGCTTTGCTGGCCATAAGAGCTCTCTGCCAGAGGTTTGCTGGCAATGTTGCTTCTGGTGATGTCATACCACACTGTCCAGCCATGTGACCAGGAAATGTGACATCACCAGCATGTCTCTGGCAGGGATCTGTCTGTGGCTGATGATGCAATAATGGCAGTTCCAATGTGCCCTTGGCTTAGCTAACCATGTGGAAACCCAAATGGCTGTAAGGAATGGTTGTAATAGCTGAGTATGTTCAAACTGAAGAAAAGATTGAGAGAAGATATTGATCTTCAACCATCTGGCCATATTCCTGTTTTGTTGCTGTTCCCACCACAGCATCCTATCAGTGCTCATTTATTTCTGAAATATACTGAGTTTTTTCCCTGTTCTGTACTGTCTTTTCTCTTCTTTTTTCTTTAAACTGTGGTTGCTTTCCTCCAAAATATACTGAGGGAAGGAAGGTCTGAGAACAATCTCTGTTGCCACCCGTCATCACTGGGTCCACTGAGATAGATGTGAGAATTAAGCCCTTACTGTATTGAAACTTATTGAGCCTTTTAAAAGAAAAGTGATAATGCACTTCTTCCCCTGAATATTTGTGTCGTCCTAGGAATTCATCAGAAATAGACCAGGACAGAAGACAGGCCAGACAGATCTTACATAGGACCAGGCTATGGCACAGCTAGTTAGTAACCAGCTGCATTAAATCACTACTGATTGAGAGGTCATGAGTTCGAAGCCAGCCCAGGTTGGAGTGAGCTCCCGGCCATTAACAGTCTAGCTTTCTGTTGACCTATGCAGCCTGAAAGACAGTTACATCTGTCAAGTAGGAAATTTAGATACTAGGCTTGGGTAACCACGGAAAAATTTGGTTCTAAACTCGTTTTGTTTTTAGGGGGACCTTGCGTTTCGTTTTTTAAAATAATTCCGAAATTTTCCTTTTAAAAATTTCGAAATATACGAAATTTCGTATAATTACGAATCGATTCGTTAATGGCGGACGCGATTGTGCAATATGCTAAAAAACCTCCAAATGGGACAGAGGAAACTTCTGAAGCTTCCCTCTGTTGTTGACTGTTGGTGTGATAAAAGAAACAACAACTATAAAACTTGCACTAGACATGCGAAAATAATTACGAAATAATTACAAAATAATTACGAAATAATTACAAAATAATTACGAAATAAATTGAAAAAATTGTTTCGAATCTATTTTACTCCTCACACTATTCCTGCATGGCTCAATATTGGATCGTAAGCTAATTTAAATACGAATTAATAACGAATTACGAAATTAACGAACGAAACCGCCCAAGCCTATTAGATACTGTTTTATGCGGGTAGGCAAATTTAACTAATTTATGACACCATAAAATCTTCCAGCAGTGTGAATAAGAATGAGGAAGTACTCCATCAAGGACTCAGTGTCACAAGTGGACAATGAAGCAACAGCTCCCCCTCTGGCCAGAAGCGAGCATACCCTCATGAAGGCAGAAAGCTGGAATGTTTAATTGTCTCTGTGTCTGTCTATATATGTTGTATGCCTAATGGCATTAAATGTTTGCCATGTATATGTGCATTGTAATCCAACCTGAGTCCTCTGTGAGGTGAGAAAGGTGAAATATAAATACTATAAATAAATAAATAAATAAATAAATAAATGCTTTCATATATTCCAATAAATTCCATTATAACTCCCATTAAATCACAAGGGCTTTTTTGGCCTATCAGAATGAACCCTGGCTTCATTATTTTTTTTAAAAAAATATACAAGTGTGCAATCTTATTTACAGATGGATGACTCATTACCCAAGAAATTTTAAGTATTATGTAGGTCTTCTGAGGTTTTTTTTTTCCTGAACAGAAATTAAAAGATAAATAGCTGTTTCATTTCCCCCATACAAATAATACCTGCATGAGGTCAATCTTCACAACTGTTTTATCTAGACCCTTTATCCATTTCTTATAAAAACAAAAACTCTTGCCACAATTTTGCACTTTTTTATCCTTACATTGTGATCTCGTAACCATTTCTGTGATTTTGTTGTTTGTTTTAATGCATATCCTGCTGTATCACACATTCCGTTGCGCATCATTGTTCTGTTTTGGTAGCTGAACAAAGCCACTTGTCTTAAGAGAGCTTACTATTTTAACAGTCCCAGCTATGTCAACATTTAAAGCCACTAATAAATGAAAGTGAGAATTATCTTTATAAGTTTCATGCAACCATGACATTCATTAGTTTGTTTTGTTCCACTGGAATGCTGTAATTAGAAAAATACTAGTGTATTGAGACATAGTTTTGCTAATGCATTTTCTAAAATTAAACTGAGATGGCATATTTCTCCTAGGATAGATTGAAAGACTAAGAAGATTTTCCATAGGACACCAAGTTGTTCACCATCTGTTCATGCGATAGATGCCAGCATTCTTAATTTATGAATGCTGATCTCTAGTAATTAAGGCAAAACTGCAAATCTAAAACTTTAGCTTGTGGTTCTCAAATTCACATCAAAGTATGCCAAATAAGTATGCCATGTGACCATAGCTTTTTAAAGTTTTTGCTACAATCCTAAACAGCAAAAAGGCAAAAACAAAACATAAAGGATTTTTCCAATAGCATCTACAGGTTTGATTTTAAATTCTCTAATGTTTCTCTGCTTTTTCTCATGGACAATTAAATAAGAAAAGGTTTTTTTTTTCATAATGGATATACCTACCGTTTTGGCTGCAAAACATATAGCTGCAAAACATGTAGCTCACAAAAGACACATGAAAACCTCTCATCTTTGTACAGTGGTCGGTCAAGTTCTTAATGCCCATTCCTAGCCCCGAAATATTTGAGTATGCATGCAGTAATATCTATGGGTCTTTTCACACTCCTGACCACAGTGTTACTTTCCCTTTTTTTTACATTCATAACAATAGCCTCTGTAATCCATGGGTTTACAGTTTGGTGAGGCATTAAAGGCCTCTAGTTAAGACCCATCCCTAAATGGGAAATTCCACGGAACTGTGGCAGTTAAAGTGGAATCACACAGTTGTACAATTTGAAACGGCTTCTGGTTGACATTTATGGAAACTGTGTTGGTACAAGTTCATAGCTTTAGGCTGTTGTGCTAAAGTTGACAGATACCTAGTGATGCAGAGTTGGTTTACCCTCTAGATTAAGGGTGGTGCTGTTGAATGCCAGGTCTGTCAATGGGAAGACAACAATGAGCAGGCAGACCTGGCGTGCATAATGGAGACCTGGTTGGATGAAGTTGGAGGGTTAATCTCACCCAGCTTTGTTCTCCAGGCTACACCATGCAGCACTAGCCAAGATCTGGGGGTTGGGGAGGCAGGGTAGCAATAGTCTATAAAGATTCCATCTCCTTGACCAGGTGCCCCATCCTGCAGTTAACCTTATTTGAATGTATCCACCTGAGGATAGGAGACTGGGACAGAATAGGGATTCTGTTAGTGTACCGACCACCCCGCTGCACTACAGTCTCCCTGCCTGAGCTAGCAGGGGTGGTGTGGGTATTGGAGTCCTACCGGCTCATAGTGCTGGAAGACTTCAATGTCCATGCAGAGACTACCCTTTCAGTAGCAGCTCAGGACTTCATGGCCTCCATGGCAACCAAGGGGCTGTCCCAATTAGTATCTGGCCCTACCCACTGTGCTGGACACACATTAGATTTGGTTTTCTGCCAGAGATGAGAGGAAGGTGTCAGTGTGGAGGAGCTGTCTATCGCTCCGTTGCCATGAACCAACCATCACCTGATCAGGTTTAGACTTACTGCCCCCCTAACCTCTGCAGGGGTGCTGGACCTATTAAGATGGTCTGCCCCAGGAGACTTATGCATCTGGATGGATTCCTGATGGCTCTTGGGGAATTTCCTGCCACCTCGGTTGGTGATCCTGTTGATGCTCTGGTCTCTCTGGATTGGGGAGATGACTAGGGCAATAGACTCGATTGGCTACTACTTCCCAATGGATGTCAAGTGATGCATTACCGGAGAAACAGTATAATTTCTCCAGAGGCGTAGTGCTGAGATCTGGGGGGTGGGGAGGCAGGGTAGCAGTAGTCTATAAAATAAAACTTTTGTTACTGCCTTCAAATCTGGGTACTTGTTGTGACAGATAGCTGATTTAGTAACAATGGGACTTGAGCATCCATGGATTTTGATATCCATGGGGAAAAGGGAATGGTGGTTCTGGAACCAAACCTCAGTGGATAGCAAGACCCTTTTGTATATGTAAATAAAGTATTTCCTGAATGGCACATGTGAGGAAGCCCTACAATGAGCTTTGTATCAGATCATAAAACCTTTCTTTTTATCATTGATTGAACCCAGAGTTTGGACAGTTTGCTTTTGAAAACTACACATATCCCAGCCAGCATGTGTCTCTGCAAGAAGATTCTGTAAACAATGGCAGAAAACCATTCCCAAGCTATGCTTGCACCACATGCTAATTTGCCTGTGTGACTTTTCTCAAGGATCAGCATAATAAGGCGAAAGCACTGCTGGCAGATAACTGCAAGTATCAGACACAATTAGCTAATAATAGAAATGGAATGACCAAATAGTTGTGAAAAGTCAAATATATCAAAGCAACCATGGATTAGCTAAAGGTTGTTCTTTAAACATATGGGCACATTTCCCTAGTACATGGGTACAAAGAATCTGCCTGTATTTCAATTAGCCTCCTGCTAATTCATCTGCAATGTTCCTAATTTATTCATTTGCAGTGATTAAACCTTCAGCAGGTACCATCACAAATTCAACATTCTCAGCCTCTGGTATGACATCTGTAATACTTGGAGCGCTCTCATTTGCTTAGAGTATCACATTCATTGTGGAGTGCCAAGCACTGAAGTTTTAATGTGGATGCTAAGTATGTGCTTCATGTTAGCACAGCACCTAAGAACTCAGTTAGACAGGTGGTGAAAGGTATTTAGCATGCATCTCACTGGAAATGTCAGAAAGCAAGGACAATAAAATGCTAGGAGCATGTTTCTTTCTACCACCCGCCCCCTCTACCTCCTGCAAAACACTCCCAGATCTCTGTCAGCTTTCAAATGGCTTAGCTCATCCAAACAGTAGACTTCAACTCAGCGAGTGAAAGGAAGCAGGGAAATATTGGGTCAAAGAAAAAACAATGTTGATATCTTAGCAATGCTGTGTTTGTTAGGCATCTCTGTAGACTATGTCTCAATCAAGTATTTCTCTTTTAAAACAAAACAAACATTAGAAAAAGAATTTGAGAAATGCCAGCTAGATTAAACTGGTTTTAAAGCAACCATCGACATGTTTAGTTTTTCATTAGATAGGTTACTCATTACCTCTTACTATTAGTGCAGTCCAAGAAGGAACTGAAGGGATTGCCCAATACTAACATAATACCATTGCTATTAGAAAAAAATCTGGGAAGAAACAATCAAAAGCAGCCATGAATAACAAAAACAAAACGGTGTCCTGATCAAAGAATGTACGCTCTATTTTGAGCAGACCTCTCCCAAATATTGTGTCTAGTAATATCAGTGGTTCCCAACCTTTTTTGGCCCATGGACCACTTGACCAGGGACCACAGACCACTCTCCAACATTAGTACCAAAGCGCATTGGATAGACCATATCAGCTCTAGTTTCTGATACAGAACATATGCAATGGTCAGTGGCAGGCAGCGTGAAAGGAGCAGAAATAAAATAAAATAAGGCTTACTGGTAGTTGGTGGCCCACAGGCAGCTAAGATGAACAAAGATTTGAAAAGCAAGGCTAGCAGTAGTACCCACCCCATGCCTCATTACTATGATATGTATGTATTATAAAATAGAAGTGTTGGTGTGAAAGCATCATTGTATGTGTGCTTGTGAGCACAGTAGCTACTGCTGCTTGGGTGGGGTTTGCACACACACAAGCCAGGAAAAGAGCAAGGAAAAAGAAAATAGATAATCAAACAGTTTAAACATAGAGACAAAAGACACAGAGCTACAAACATGAATAAAGAGCTTTTTGTTACTTTTTATATTTGGGGCAGTGGAATAGGCAGAGACATAACAACAACACACAGTAAACATTATGGGAAGGTCAGAGTTGGGGAGAAAGTATAGCTAACTAGCTAGCTCGCTAGCTATGGGAATTTGGAAAATACTGGGGTGTGTGTGTGGATAATATCAACAGAGGAAGGTAATAGAGACTGGAAAAAAGAGTCCTCAAAAAGCTACTATAAGTTTAAGTTTTAAGAAACACACAAAAACAGAACAGAGATCCAAGCAAAGAACACGTCTTATCTATCTCTCCTGCAAACACCACACCATGCCATGTAGTGGAGATGCTGAGGAGTGTATATATAGACCAGCTTTGCAGAAAGCCACGTTAGTTGGTTTTCTTCTTCTGATTGGCTGACAAGGAAAAAAACAGGCTGCAGCTGCCCTTATCAATTACGTCAGCCCTTTCTCCTCCCACCCTTTCCTCCTCCAACCTCAATTACAAGTGATGGGGCAATGGAGTATAAAAAAAGAGCTCTGAATCTTTTTTCAGAATCTCTCTGAAAGTTTTCGATTATCTATATTGATTCATAAATGCTTTGCGGGGTCTTTCCTCTTTGTAATTTGGAGATTTGTATTTACAGATCTTCCTGATTTCTGAATTATGAAGCGGAGCTCCAAAGCTTTACACACCCCTAATATAGGATAGGGAAAGGTTAACAACTCTGTGGTGTTTGTTATGCTGTCTTTGCCTCTGTTGAGAAGATTTCACCTCACTTTCTGTCCCTGTGAAAATTGGATTTTGAACAATTTGGCTTATTATGGAAACAAGGACTCAAGGACTGGTGATAAAGCTCCAGTGGAGACACCTTTTTCCCCATGATAACTCTTTCAGGAGTAAATTTCTCTTCCTGGGGTTAAGTTCTTCTCACTTCCTGTTGTCTCACCCTCATTCTTAACTATGAGTCATTTGTGAGTCAGATGTGTGTAATTCGGGGCCTGCCTGTACATACCCTATGTTGTTGTTTAGAGAAACCTTCTCCCTTCTTCTATGAGCTATCACCGAGGCCTCTTCTGCACTGCCATAAAATCCATATTATCTGCTTTAAACTGGATTATATGAATCTCCAAAGCCATATAATCCTGTTCAAAACGGAATATCTGGATTATATAGCAGTGTAGAATGGGCCTGACTCCCTCTTTTCGCTTCTGGAACCTATAGCAATTTCTTTCATTGGAAGGAGGCAGAAAAGGCAGGTTAACTTTTTTTTTAAATCCAACTAAATTTCCAATGCATTTCCTCTGCCATTCATCCTTTCTTGTTGTGGGGCTCTGCTCCTTGCTACACCATATCCCAAATACAGGCAAGACAAGGTGGACACCCATATCACCTGTCCTCCTAAGTCTCTTATCGCTTGGACTAAGTCAGAAGTCACCCCCTTTTCCCTGGTTGTGCTGGCTGGATATCAGCACAAGATCATAGAATCATAGACTCATTGGGTTTGAAGAGACCTTGCTGGCCATCCAGTCCAACCTTCTGCCAAGAAGCCAAAATGTCCAAGGCCCCTTCTACACTGCCATATTGTCATGTTGCTAGGCTCTACCTTGTTTAGGTAAAGATGAATCAAAACTCCCAGTTTTAACAAACAGTTTAATTAAAACAGCACTTACTTGCTGGTTGTTTTTATAGTCCAAAATATAAAACACAAAGATAACACGCAGCTACAGAATAAACAAAACTGACAGCAAAAATAACGTCGTAGTCAAAAGGGTCCAATCCAATGGTCAAATGCTGAGAGTTCAATAACAGAGTCCAGGAATCAAGAGTATATCGTAGTCAAAAGCCAGTCCAAAGGTTCCAGGTTCCAGGATTCCAAGATTACAGGAAACAGGTAAGGACACCGAAAATCCAACAGACCTGGGGGAAAAACCAACAACATTCACCACCAAAATGCAACAGATATTTTTCTCCCAAAGATAAGTCTCAAAGTTAGCTCCTTAAATCCAGTAACACCCAGCTGCAACCCATCTCCTGCACACCTCCACCCTTAATTGCTTTTACCTGTAAGCTGTTACTAACAAATTACTCAGCCCTTTAGAACCAAGTCTTACATTAACCCTTCCATCACCAACTGCCAGGTCTACCACCACCAACCACCATCAACTATGGAACATATGACACACATAAAATCCTCATTGTCTGATTTGAGCTGAATTATATGGTAGTGTAGACTAAGATAATCCAGTACAAATCAGATAATGTGGATTTTCTGCTTTGATAACCTGGATTATCTGGCAGTGTAGAAGGGGCCTGAATCAAGTGTAGATAAGCCCTATGTCTCCTTTCTTTCCTGAATCTTTAGAGTTAGTACACACAGTTCACAAGGCTGTCCAAGCTAGCCTCAACTGCCACCAGAACTATGCTGCATAAACAGCATTCTTCAAGTATACCATTTTTTAAATAAAGCCACCTGTGGTCTGCACATAGAGTAAATGGTGAAACATTTGCAATTTGGGAGTATAAAAAAGTTATATAGTGCAAAAATATTTCATTCAACTCCCAACTTTTTTGTGGAGAAAAGAATGCATTCAAAGAAAATACACTTCTTTCTGCTCAAAGAATGTTTTGGGGACAAAACCTTTGAAATTATTATTATTTACATGCAAGACTAAGGGCCTCATTAGATGTTCTCTGCTGCCATTTTTTCAGCAGCGGTGACAGGAGTTTCAACTTCAGCCACAGAACTACCCTGGAAGTAATTCTCCAGGGAGTGAAGGGAGCCATCAGGCTCTGTGGCTGAAGCTGTAAACTCCTGTTGCCACTGCTGAAAATAGGTAAGTGTGAAGAGGTCATAAAGCATTTCTTCACTTAAGCAATGTATCATTAGAAGCTTAAGCTCATATACCATGAAAAGGCTACTATGCAGCAAAGACCTAGCAAAGGATCAAAATTGCAAGTGTTCTGGTCATCACAACTAAGTATCTGTGTTATTAGGAGAGTGGGACCTGACTAAAATTACAATTAAATGTAATATATATTTAATTCAAATCTAATCAGGGAACAGTAAAAAATTATGACAGGGAGAGCAAATGAATTGGGAGTGTCCTTTTAAAAGATTCTGTGAGGAATCTGCCATTGATATACATAATGCAAAGGCTGCAGTTTCTTTTTAAAAAGCAAACCTGCACTTTTCCCAGTAGATTTGTTCTTGATGCACGATTTGCTAAATGACATACCATACCAGGGCAAAATATTGTATAATGGAACTAACAGCACAAGAAAAATGATAATTAAAATAGCTTGAGAAGCATAAGAATTGTCACACTTTGTAAAAGCTGGCTGAGCATTCTGTTTACCACTCCAAGCACCAGATGCTTCAGGGACACTCAAAAGAAGGACTGGTGACAATACAGTGTTGATAACCTCCAATTTTCGATTGTCAAACTGTGGATGGAAATGGAAGCAAGTAAAGAGAACTGCTTTCTTTTGTTTTCTTTATTATTGTTTGCAAGCCATGGGTCAAAATGTCCAATGAATGCTTTCTAAAGTTAAATCTACTTTACTTTAGAAAGAAAGAGCTGAGTTTTATAACTTTTGGCAGAATATAACTTCTAGCATGATAATAAGACTAACTTCTTTACAAAGTTGTGTTAGAGTGTGTTATGTTAGAGTATATCAGAGGTGGGCTTTTTAAAAATTGTTTATGTCACTATTGATTGTTTTTTGTTTATGTGATTTATATGATTTGTATTTTATTGATTGTTTATTGATGTTGTGTTTATTGATGTTTTGTTTGATGTACTTTGGGCTTGGCCTCATGTAAGCCGCACTGAGTCCCTTGGGGAGATGGTAGCGGGGTACAAATAAAGATGATGATGATGATGATGATGATGATTATTATTATTATTATTATTATTCTCAGTTCCTCACTATTGCTAAGACAGGGTTGATGGGGGCCATGCACTATTTTTACCCCTTTGTATTCTGTAAAAAAATGGAAATGATTATGACAAGTGAAATGGCCGTAAAAAAGAGGATGAAGGAGTTAACGATGTTTTAAAAATTAAAATGAATGTATTTTTAGTATGGTTCCTAGTTCTTAGGGTACTAAATAATAAATTGTGCATAATCAAATTAGTGGAGCACTTTCCCTAAAGATAGTGGGAATTCAGAATTTTTATTCTGCTGATAACATAATCTAAAAATGATTTCTGTTCATATATTCCTGTAGCTGGGAAAGAGGGAAAGTTCTTTTAAAAATCTCCCCTCTAGCCATTTAGTAGGGTCCCTAGCTTTTCGAGTAGATGTTTTGGGAAGAAAATTGAAGACTAAAGATGCACCCACGCTGCAGAATGAATGCATCTCGAGACTGTAGAATTAATGCAGTTTGACACCACTTTGGGCAGATCCAGACAACCTTTTATCCCAGAAGCATTTGTGTTTTAAAAATGCGGATGTTTCTGGGAGGCTGTCTTTACCCACCCCAGAAAGCAAGTGCTTTCTGGGGTGGGTGTCCAGATGTTCTCTTGGACTAACCCGAGAGAACGTCTGGAGGCCCTACCCCCGCCCCCCAAGCTGTCAGACCCCTTAGAAAAGTAAAAAAAATACCCGGCCTCCAGTGCACTCTCGTAGCTGCTCTCCCAGTGCATAGAAATGACATGCCAAGAGAGCGGGGGATTTTCCTCCCTCCCCCCACTCTCCTGGTGCATCATTTCTTCGTGCTGGGAGACCTGCTACATGAGTGCACTGGAGGCTGGGTAAGTTTATTTTACTTTTCTAGGGGGTTTGGGGGCTTTGGGGGTGGGTGGGTTTTCCCACAGTTTACTGGGCTTATTTAGCCCAGTAAACTGTGGGAATACTGTCTGGACTGCAGTATTCTACAATCTGGATACCGGAAATAGTGGATTTATCCCACACCTTCCAAGAAGGTGCAGAATAAATCCACTATCAAATTAATTTGCTACAAACCTGGGTTTTCCTGGTTTGTAGTGAATTAATTCAGGACTGTCCAGAATTGTCTCTGTTGTCTCTGGTAGTCAATGGCTAATTTTCAGCAGCCAGAAAGGAAAATGTGATATGAAATGTTGAAATGAGCAAGTGCATGTTCCTGCTATGCCTATTGTGTTATATAGTGTGTCACTTATTCATAATCTTTAATGTCTTTCATTGCTAGTTCAGTCACAGGCAGTCCAATCTTCTAAGGCTATGCCAGGGCTACATTGGTGCATCATAGCTTGCCCGGTCAATTTTAAATTGTGAATTTTATTCTGCATTTTATCAGCAACAAAGTAGACTTCAACACTAGAGGAAACAATAAGTATTGGCATCTTGTTGGTGAATTTCAATGGTTTGTTTTAGAGGTATGTCATGACAACTCACTGTTTTGGTCATTGCACAGGCTGGAATTCTATTTTGTGCAAGCAATGCAGCACCTCCAACCAACCTATGTTGTTGGAAAGGGGGAGGGGAGAACAGCAGGGATATATTCAATGATATTCCTGGTGATAGATTACTACAAGGTCTTCTTCTGCACAGAGGTCTCTATAGATGTCTACCAGAGTGCTGGTCCCACCATAATCTGACAAATGGAAATGGCCATTTTAGCTTGAAAGCTGAACTTCCTCCAATGTAGGTTTTTTGGGAAGTAGCATCATAGAGATGCATCTATGTGATGCACGTACATCTTCTGATGCAGAACCTTAGCCTAGGCAGTATTGTGTTACAGCAGTATTGCAGCATCTACCTAAAAAACTTAATATTTTTTTACGGTCACATCTATGACTATGGGGTCATGTTGTCAGCTAATGGCAGGAGTAATTACTCTGAATGTTTATAGTACATTCAAAAAAGGAAACTTTTATTGGTTCAGACAATCAATTGAAATTTGAATCCAGTTCCTAAATATAGTTTCAGAAGTCCCCAACAGACAGGTTACATATATGTGAGTAGTATCAGTAAACAACCAATATGTACTGCCTTCTGTCTCTATAACTGAGAAAGTAGGAATAAAACAAAGATTAAGTGTAAAATTTGTTCAGATGTGGTTATGGGACAAAATATTTTTTTATCACTTTGGTGGATGATCTTCAATGGGAGCTAAATAGCGAGCGAGTTCCTTTGGTTCTGTTAGACCAGTGGTTCTCAACTTGGGGTCCCCAGATGTTTTTGGCCTACAACTCCCAGATATCTCAGCCAGTTTACCAGCTGTTAGGATTTCTGGGAGTTGAAGGCCAAGAACATCTGGGGACCCCAGGTTGAGAACCACTGTGCTAGACTTTTAGAAACATGTAATGCTGTTGGCCATGATATCCTTCTGGACCATTTGCCCAATGCATGACTTGGAACACTGTGCTGAAGTGGTTCAAGTCCTTTTTGGCTTATATGGTGTGCTGTAGGACAGTTGTTCAACCTCTTGGTGTGCACCTAGACCAGTGGGTCTCAACCTGGGGTCCCCAGATGTTTTTGACTTACAACTCCCAGAAAGCGTAACAGCTTGTAAACTAGCTGGGATTTCTGGGAGTTGTAGGCCAAAAACATCTCGGGACCCCAGGTTGAGAACCACTGACCTAGACTGTGGAATTAATACAGCTTGACACCACTTTAACTGCAGTAGCTCAGTGCTATGGAGTTATGGAAGTTGTAATTTTACAGGGATTTTAGCCTTCTCTGCCAAAGAGGGATTGTGTCAGACTACATTTATGATTCCACAGTATTGAGCCAGGGCAGTGATGTTGAACTGCATTAATTCTACAGTCTAGATGCATCCTAGATAATTAGACTCTGGGATTCCATAGATGTCAGAATGTTATCCTTTACTTTTCAACATCTAATGGGGGAGGTCAACTGCAGTTTTGAGGTTGCCTGTCATCAGTATAGTCTAGATATAACAAGATGAAAAAAGTACCTCTGGCTATTTTCTGACTGCATCTCATGACACTGCGATTACTTGCCATGGTGTTGGGGATTTAATTTCCTACAGATATTGCCAGTACAACATATCAGTCAGCATGCAGTAATGATGGAGCACTCCCTTGAGATTCACATCCTTCCAAGCAAATCACATGGCCAAACATTAAAGAGAAGTTATAGAATTTCTTTTGTACTAGTCCCATAGTGAAGTAGCTATGTGGGTGGACCAATATCTTGTAAACAATAGTTCACTAAGGCCCCATCTACACTGCCATATAATGCAGTTTGAAACTGTATTATATGGCAGTGTAGATGGGGCCTTAGAAGATTATTGAAATACTCTGAAGCTGTAACCAGACAAGATCTCCTATTGGCCAGGCAAACAGTGAAGGCTAGGCAGGGAAAATGAAATACTACTCTACTCACAACAGGCAGCCAGTGGATAGAAAATTGGAATTGTAAATCTTTGTATTCTCTAGGATGCCCACTGCAATGGGAAACAAAAGTTGGAGTCTGAATTTTGCTCAATTAAGTCAAAATCAGTGAAAAACAAGTCAACCACTTTTGACTACAATCACTTTTTAGGGGAAAAAACTTTCAAATTAGATGACAAAACAAACAGATTTAAAAATAAATTTCAAACAGGAACCAGAGTACATATCTTTTAAAAAGTTCATTCTTGGAAGCAACATTGGTTTAGAGGCACTGGTTTGCTTGTGAGGAAAGAAGACAAAAAAGAAATCAAGACCAAATGTTACAATATATTAGAGGCAAGACCATGTGGCTATCAGGAGAGAACCAGAGTATTCAACTGAGATGATTTAATTTCATAATTTTTGACCTGAACGCTCTGTATGTTGGTGTGAGAGAGAGATCAAGAGCAAGAGAGTGCATGTGTGTATTTCAAGGGTGGCATTAAGATCCCTGAATGGACAGGAGAACACTTCTTTGAGACAGGGAATTTTGAGAGTTATTTTACTGTGAAGTCATGCAAAACAATGTTACAGACCTTCGACAGATCACGGAGACCAGAAAATAGTTTTATATGGTTGGACAAATATGTAAATGTATCCCCTTATTATGGGTCACAAAGGTTTTGAAAGATAAATGATGCTGTCGGTGGTTAGAAAAGCTGGCTCAAAGCATCTGAGCTCAGCCAGTCAGGTGTTGAGTGAGCTGCCATTGCTTTGTCTTCAGAATTTTAAAGTGAGGCTGAGGCGACATCCGACTATCAATGCTGAAAAATGATTATTGAGAAAAAGAAGATGAAGACAAAGATGAAGAAGAAGAAGGCAGAAAAGCAGACACTTGAGAAATTTTTCAAGCATGATTCTTTGTCTTCTTGAACTCTGATTTCAAGGTTGCCTAGCAACCAAAGCAGGAACAGCTGGGACACCCTTGATCTTGTTGTGTAAACTATTAAAAATAGGTGATGGAGCCTGGCACCATGGAAACAATGACAATTCCAGCGCATGTGTCTGCAATGCTTCTTTGCAGGTTAATGTCAGAGGTGGAAATGACAAAACACCTTCCCCTCTCCCATGCAAAGCTTCAGGGAAGAAGGATTATGACTGCCTCCTATTTGATTTAATCTGAATGCAATAACATTAATTCAGTTGTGACACTGACTTCTGATTGATTGTTTAATGTTGGTCTTGCAAAAGTTGAAGGGAGGCTGCTTTAAGCCCCTTGTTTTGGTCAGTGCACAGGCCCGTAGCCAGGATTTCATTTTGGGGGGGGGGGGCGCTGAATTTTTTTCAGGGGGGTTTCGGGGGGCTGAGTTTCGGGGGGGGGGGGTGGTGGTCTGAGTCTGAGTGAAAGAGGGTCTAGCCTAGCAAACCTTTTGTATCATTACCCCAATACCCCCATGCATATGGGATATATTGAGTATGGTGATCAGATCATGATATGAATAAACATAACAGTTTAAATAATGCACCAGTAAGGCCTTTTCGTGAACCACCATGAGAATTTTGGGGGGGGGGGCTGAAGCCCCTCAAGCCCCCCCCCTCCGGCTACATGCCTGTCAGTGCATGTTCTGTTGGATTCCACACTCCCACTAATGGCTAAATATTTTTATTATTAACCTCCATTAGGTTCAAATTCATAATATAGATTCCAGAGTTCTAACTTTCACTCCAGATTATTCTTGTTACAAAGGCAACCTGGGGTGCTTCCATTTTATCACATAATAACCATATCCTTGGATGAATGAGCAGAGAAAATAAACTCTGAATTGCTTGTTGCAAATAAGTGCAGAAACCTTTAGAAGAAGCACCAGGGAAGGGCTTGCTGTTATGAGCCTTCCAGATTTTGAAATGTTTTGTGTCCTTGCAAATATCTGCTTATCAATAAGGCTTCCAAATAAACATAGTTACTTAGAAGTGTGAGCATAGGGGCCAAGCTTCTACTAAGGACTTTATTACATTGGATATTGGATTCAATATTGTGGTGATTTTGTGGGGTCCCAGTGAGGGGCGTGGAGAACCCGTCACCCTACACCCTGTATTGCCCAACTCACTGATGGCCCCATTCCACGGGGGGAAGTGTCTGCCATCTAGCATCACCCCATTGTTTCTTTTTTTTTTTTAGCAAATTTTATAAATACAACAAGCATAAAAAATTGAGGGGGGGGGTGGGGTTATATAAAAAAGGGGGGAGGGGAAAAGTGGGGAGGGAAAGGGGCATGCAGGTCTAGGAGGAGAGTTTAGGGGGGGGGGAAGGGTGGGGGGGAAGGAATAGGGTTTTCGAGGGTGGTGAGGGGGTTTGAACCCATTGTTTCAAAGGCAACATGGGAAACCTCCTGTGTTGCTGCGGTAACATTATACACTTTTTGCTCTTCCCTTTTTCCATGCAGCCGGGCTGGAAGTAGATGTGTGTCATGTAAGGGTCTCCATGGTGTAGGGGCAGAGCAAGTGGTGTACAGCAGGCAAATTGTCTCATTAGATGAAGTTGTAAATATGTGTAAGATGAATCAGTACAAGGTGAACTGTGAAAAGTAGCCCTGTACTGGAGAACACCTATTTTTTTGGTGCAGCAGCAGATCGGGCACTCCATTTCCTTCCAGAATTAATTGATATCATTACAGTATCATAGAATACTAGAGTTGAAAGAGATCCCAAGCATTAGCTGGTCTAAGTCCTTGCTGATACAGAAAATAAAAAGAGTCATAGATTTGGAAGGAATCCCAAGAGCCATCAAGGTCAATTCCCTGCAGGAATAATAATACACACAATAGTAATCATCATCATCAATTTTATTTCTTACCCACCTCTCCTCAAAGCTTAGCAGGAGGGTACAACAAAGTTAAAATACGTAGATTAAAACAAAAACAAAACAAAAACAATTAAGACACATATAATGAAAGACATAAGCATAATATTTAAATACCTTGAAATCATTCATAATTTTAAAATGCTGGTATAAAATTCATAATTTCAAATCAACTGGTTTGCTGAAAGTGATAGGTTTTTAATTTTGGTTTACATTCTGATAGCTCATTTAGCTGTTGAATATCTTCTGGCAGGTCATACCAGAAGCTGTCTTGGGACAGCTGATGAAAAGGACCTATAGGTGACAGTTGCCAGTCTGGTGAAAGTAAGAAGTAAATATCCCCCAGAGAAACTCTGTGTGTGGGGTGGGTTGTATGAAATCAATCCTACATGTAACCTGGACTCACACCATGTAGGACTTCAAAGGTAATAACTAACTTTTTGGATTTAGCCCAGAAACTACTTGGCAATTACTGAGGTTTTTAGCACAGGCATACAATCTGGCTGCCATATCTTGAACAAATTAGAGCTTCTGAACTTGATACAGAGGTAGCCCAGTGTACAGCACACTGCAGAAGTCTAATCTTTAGGTTACCAGTGCATGCACTACCATCTGTATGTCTTGCAGTTCTAGGAAGGGGTAGAGCTAGCATATCAGCTGAAGTTGATAAGTGCTTCTCACTGTCATATCCACCTGAGCTGACATTTGGAGAGACGGATCCAGGAACATTCACAACCTGTAACCCCATCCAGAACTGCTTAACTTATCTTCAAACCTAGGTTAGAATACCAAACTAAAACACTCCTGAAAGATACTAATCCAATCTTTGCTTTAAAATCTCCAAAGAAGGAGAACATGTCATTATCCATGGCTAAAGCATCTTTTCCAAATGATCAGAGATGTCCTGCATCATTTTGGAATATTGTATTACAGAATAGTTAGACCTCTTTATCCATTGGGAGTTACTGGCAGTTACATGAAACTGTGATGTGACCAGACACCATTATATCTATATCTTCTGATCGCACCATGCTATAAAGTTGCATTGGGGGGCAGGGGTGAGCAAGTTCCAAGAGATGATATATGTACATAATGAGATCTCTTGAATATGGGATCCAAGTCTAAACACAAAAATCATGCATGTTTCATATATACATGATACACATAGCCTGAGGGTAACTTTATACAATATTTTAAATAATATCACAAATGAAAACAAAACGTGTATACATTGAACCACCCTAATGCAAAAGTGCCACTATCTCAGCTATTCATGTGAAAAATTTTGGATTTTGGAATTCCAGTCAAGGAATATTTAACCTATACTAATATTAAGTTAAAGATTCTATCTATCAGGTTCAAATTCACTTGCATATCTTTCTCTGGAATCTCCACCAATTTTCTTTCTTTGTCTCTTCATGACATGGAGTGTGCTTTGTGTGTTCTGAAGTGCTTAACTTTCTAGTGCAGTAATTGAGTTCAACAATCCTTGCTTTTAATAGTTCTAGGTATTGTTTTGACCTTCCGATTTTAATGGGATATTTACATTTTGGAAACTCTGCCCATATTCATCAGGGAAGGCTCTATATAGAATCTATATAAATAAAAATGTAACGTTTGTTTGTGGGATTAACATAACTCAAAAACCACTGGACGATTTGACACCAAATTTGGACACAATACACCTATCAGGCCAACAAGTGACCATCACTCATAAAAACACTGAAAAACACAGCAGAAGAGACTTTAAAAGCCAAAAACAAAAAATACATTACAATGCATGCGCAAAACCACATATATACACAAACACACATATATACAAATAAATACACACACATATATGCATATATATACGCACAAACACATATACACAGACTGGGCCACAGCAACACATGGCAGGGGACAGCTAGCCTATAATATAGAGTAATTAAGTATCAGAATTATATGTTTCAGAATTACTGAGCTGAAACCGAGAACAGAGCTTAAATATTTCACATTTTTTTTGTAAGTGGGGTAGTGCTTGAAATGTTGCTTTCATATAAGAAGCACGATAATCCAATCCAATCCTTGTGGAGTTTTCATCCATTTTTTTAAAAAAATCTCCAAAATATGAAAAACGATTGAAAAATGCAGAAAGGCATTTGTATCCTTGCACAATGGACAGAAAAGTTTGCACATTATTGTTCTTGCATACAAAAATGCAGTAAGTGAAGCTTTATATCCTTTTCTCAGGGTGACCCAGGAAGCATCACATATATGGTCTGGAATTCCGATTAATCTGCTCTGTCACAATTATTGATGCTAGTGTTATTCTCAAAGCAGCTTTGTGTTAAGAAAAAACCCACAGAATTAAAACAAAACACTGTGTCATTGAAGTAATGAAGGAGAACCTTCCAGTGGATTTTATCCACAATATGAATAAACATTGCTTCACTCTTGTCTTACAACTCATTTAAAAACAAGATCACCTTGGTTATACCTCTGAAATGAAACCAATTTCGGGATGGGCAAGATGGGTTGTCAGTGCTGCCTTGTAAATTATCCAGTGTCTGTCTAGCAACTATATTGTTACTAATTCACAAAGGAAATACCTTAAATAGAAATTTCATCAGGGAATGCGGTGATTAAAAAAAAATTAAGGATGTATTGAAACTGGCAGATGTGAATGCAACCTGGTCTCCTCCCTTTTAAAAGGGAGGAGACCAGACAGTTTTAACCCATAATTGAATGGTGTGATAGCTTACACATTTGAGTCTTAGGGCAGTGTTTCTCAAATTGTGCTCCTCCAGGTGTTCTGGACTTCAGCTCCCAGAAATCCCAGCCATCTTACCAGCTGTTAGTAATTGTGGGAACTGAAATCCAAAACATTTGGAGGAGCACTGTTTGAGAAACTCTGCATTAGGTTATTTGATTTATTAGGTTATTTGATGCAAAATATTGTTAGACAGGATTTGCATTTCATCTTGTTAGCAGAGGCTTGAAAGAGCTTCTTTCCTCAATCTCAATAAATTTCCCTGATGCAATAATTATTTCAGCATAATTTACTGAATATTTCTAAAATCCTGATTAACATACAGGATCTCTTCACTACATGAAAATGTACCATTTAGTTACTGAGAAGTGCACACTTAATGTGAGGACTAAATATACAAATCCCTTTGCAAAAGTATCATTTACTTGAAGTGATTCTGCAGTGCTACTGTGAAAAATCTATTAGAAGCATCAGAGGCTGCCTTATACTTAGGTGAGGCTATTGCTACAGCTAGGCTAGCATTGCTAACTCTGGTTGGCAGCAGCTTTCCAGAGATTCAAATAGGGTTCTTTCCTAGCACTACCTTGAGATCTCGGTCTGCCTTGTGATTTTCCATTCAAGTACAGGTTGATCATCTCTTATGTGGACTTCCAAAATCCAAATTACTCCAGAATTGTCCATAGGGGTGACTGAGATAGTAAGATAGTGACATCTTTGCTTTCTCATGGTTCCATATACATAAACGTTGTTTAATGCAAATAAATTATTTGAAATATCATCTGTAAAATTACCTTCAGCCTATGCATATAAAATATATATGAAACATACATTAATTTTCTGCTTATACCTACATTTCATTACCAAAATATTGGTATTTCATTCTATATACTTATTAAAACACGAATACTTAAAGAAACATGGCAAAATCCAAAATCTAAAACACTTCTGGACTCAGGCATTTAGGATATGGGATAATTTGTACTAAGGTACCTCGAGTCCCTGTATTGGATATAAGGTGGGATAAAAAGTAGATAAATGAATAAATTACCAACACTATTTATCTAATATCTAATGAGTTTGGCTATGTTCAGGATTGTATGGTACGATATTGGAAACAGTATTTGTATTGGAGGGAAACAGACTGACATAACTGAGTAAAGACATTCAAACAATTACAATATTTCACAGCTAATTAAGGAGCATACTGAATTATTAGGGTTAACAAAGAATCGCTTTTACTTCCCATTTCCTCACCATCTTACATTGTTGGGCCTCAGCTAAATCACACAAACAAATTTTTTATTTAATAATTTACTTGGATCTGCCCTATGCTATGGAATGTTTACCAAACAATAGTGTCTCCTTTTCTTCCTCCTAGGTTGTCTGTTTCAAGAGACTCATAAACATTTTGGAATGTCATTGCAACTTGAATTCTGTATCTCCACAGAAAGAAAGAGTCCTAATGTTTTTCTGTCACCATGTAAAATAGTTTCAGTTAAATATATGTTCATAATCAAATATATGAGGTGAAGAAGAGGGAGAGAAAAGAGAGAAGTTTTCACTTCATTTACTGCCCAGAGACTGAGGGATGTTAATGGTAAAGACATTGCAAATTCAAATTCTATTTTCCCCACCATAACAATTTCCTGCACTCCTCAAATTTCTTTCACTTCTCAAATTACGTTATTTCTCCTCCACTTGTAGAGAGTGAGGCATTGAGCATTATTCTAGAATGCTTATGTCTGCTAGTTTTGCATTCCCTCGGTAACATTCCCTGCCCCTTTTCTTTGGATACCATTGTGTTTCCAAATAAAAGGCTAGAAATCTGGGGGTGGAGAGAAAGGAAGAATTTTTATTTGGGTGGGGCAATGCTCTCATTTTCCTCCATCCCTCCCTGTGGTTATACCTCTAAAAATCAGACACTGATTTCGAAAGCTGGCTTTTCCAGCTTGTCCCATAGTGAGAAAGAGATCCGTTTTCTTCCTGCTGGGTTCTTCATTCCCCTTCCCCCACTGGCTAGCTTAGATTTGCTGCATTCAGCATTTTCACAAGCTGTATGTGTTGCTGTTTTTCTGTACAAGCTGGCAAACAAACATATGGAGCAACCCAAGGAGTCTCTGCTCTTGCTGATTTCTCTGCCTGCTGGGCAACATAATGAATCAGTGATAAACTGCTTGCCTGTAATTTTTAGCTTTATTTTTATTATTAAGAAGACCAAATAAAGCAGTAAACAATTGCCAAAAAAGGATTAAAACCTCTCCTGGCCTTATTTCCTGTATTTTTAGAAAAAGGTGCTTTTTTTTCAAAAAAAATTTCTGTTTCATAGAAGCAGTCATCATTTCCTCCTGGCGGTTTCTCGACAGCTGTCTCCCCACCATGACTGGGATTTGCACTCCAGAAATTAATCAAATGTGCCGGATAAATTTAGAAAAATGTTCCCTTTCAAGTGTTTGTGTGACTCTTGCTTGCATTTTTCCAGTGTTTGGGGAAATAGTCTTTCCTTTTACCAAACACAGGAAAGCCTATCATGTCTTAATATATATATTTTTAAACCACACACAAATGTAGACCCAGAGTTCCAGGTCAGTTATTAAAATGGCACTTTGTTTAAAACAATCTCTTTGCATTTCTCTCTCTTTCAGCAGTGCTGAAAAGAAATAGGGAATAAAAGCTGGACTGCAGATTACATATCAAGTAACATTACTCTTCTGATTTACAACTCCCAGAAATTTCCAATGAGTGTGGTCAGAAAAGCTCTGCATCTGCTCAGTGTGAGTTAGTATAGTGTGGTGGTTTATTGTTGGACAAGGACTCTAGGGGACCAGAGTCTGAAACCCTGTTTGGCCATGGAATCCCACTGAATGACTGTATTCTGCCAAAGAAACTGTATTCTGCAAAAGGAAAGACCATGAAACACAATGAGAAGCAATACATATATTTGGGTCCTTTCCTAAAAGATGATGAAAGAGTTTATTTCAGTTTCAATGATTAACACTAGACTTTGATGGACCTTTGCTACTGTGCCAATGATGCCCCTGATTCTGGTTAGGAATTTCAGCTGCTTTCACTTGTAATTCCTTGGGCAAATGCTTGTTTTCCTCTATTTTCTTCATTAACTTATTGCCATTTTATATCCCACAAAATGTTAGTTAGCAACGAGGAACTCATGGATTGTTGTGAATGTTACACATTTGAAAATATTGATTTTTAAACTACATCTTTTAGATCATTCGTGGCACCAAGCACTGGTCATGTTGGCTGGGGGAGTTGTATTTCAGCAACCACAACATGAGGAGGGGAAATGTGATGAAGTACATGCACCTGTCAATATCAAGTGGTACGAGTATGTGCCAGCATCATGAGATGATAGAAAATTCTTGGATATCTTTGAGCTTTCCCCTCTAACATTTGTGGACGAAACTCATAAATACTGGTCAAGTTAATTCATAAAAGTCCATTCATGTAAAATAAATAAGTGTGGCAAATAGCAGGGCTGCACAGAACACTGTATAAGAACTAACACTAGATAATGCAAGTGGCTGATATTTGTCTTCTCAAACCTCTGTTCCCTAGTGTGCCAGGGACCAGTATTATATTTTTGTCCTTGGATTACAATTGTTTGTTTCTTCCTCTGGCAGCCACCATTTTGAGCAACACTAGTGTAGAGAAAATGGATAGGGTATTTTTTCTTTCTTATTTCTTAATATTAAATACTGAGTCAATTTAAAAAATAATTAGTGGGAGATTCAGGATAAATAAGAGAAAATGGATGGTGCATAGAAGGAAAAGAGGAAGACCACATTCCAAAAGGATAGACTCATAGATTCATAGAATCATAAAGTTGGAAGATACTCCAAGGGTCATGCACTCCAACCCCCTGCCATGCAGAAACACCCAAAGCTCTCCCAAATAGACGGCCATCAAGCATCTGCTTAAAAAATACCCAGAGAAGGAAACCACAATGATCTGAGGCAGTATATTCCACTGTGAAACAGCTCTTACTGTCAGGAAGTTTTTCCTAATGTTTAAGTGGAATATCTTTTCCTGGAATTTGAATCCATTGCTCCATATCCTGGTCTCTACAGCAGCAGAAAACAAGCCTGCCCCATTCCTTAATGTGACATAGGTTTAAACATGGTTGTCATGTCCCCTGACAATCTTTTCCCAGCTAAACATATCTAGCTCCCTAAGCCACTCCTCATAAGAGTTTAGCTTCCAGACCTTTGATCACTTTGTTTGCCCTTCTCTGGTCACATTCCAGCTTGTCAACATCCTTGTTGAATTGTATTGTCCAGAACTGGACACAGTATTCCAGGTGATGAATAGAGTGTGACTATTACTTCCCTTGATCTAGACACTATTGATACAGCTTAGAATTGCATTTGCTTTTTCAGCTGTCACATCACACTGTTGACTTGTTCAGCTTGTGGTCAATTAAAACTCCTAGGGCCCTTCTACACATGCATTATAAGCCTGGTTAAATCGGGTTAAAAGGAGGGGTGGTGGCTAAATGGCGTTGAGCCAAAACATGGGAGAAATCAGCAGGAATTGGATTAAGGGCTGGAAAAGACTTGTTAAAATGGTGCCCTTTCAACAAACTCATGCTTTCCTTCCCTCCCCATGTAGACTCCCTCCTACCCCCCACTTCCCTCTCAGCTTACTGGAGGAAGGCTCTAATGCAGGCCTGGAGCCGTTTTCCCTCTCCCTCCACCCTGAAAGAACCAACGGGGGGGGGGGGGGGGGGGTTGGAGGAGGAATCCCCTCTCACCAACCCAAAATCCTCTTTCAGCTCTTCCATGGAGGGGTGGAGCAAGCATCACTCACAAAAACAAATGTCTCCTTCATGTAGATTAGACACCAATGTGTCTCTCTGTGGGCCCTTCTACACATGCAGGTTAAATCAGGTTAAAACGGGATGGGGGGGGGGGTAAACAATGTTTTGCAAAAAAGGTGGGAGGAATCAGGAGGGATTGGATTAAGGGCTGGAAAACATGGTGCCCTTTAGGATTCCTCATGAAAAAGGTTATCTTTCCATGCATGTGTATCTCTGCAGGCATGGAAACATGTGCTTTCCTTCCCTCGCTCCTGTCTGGACTCCTCCCAAGCACATGCATGACTATCAAGCCCTAAACAGCTGATCAGACACACGTGGCTTAGGGAAGCGGAAGGGAAAAGGAAATACAAATTCTGTCTTTTACACTTTGTAATTTTAAAGAGAGTTTGATTTAAAAATTGGAGAAAGACAGAGATGCAAGGGAAATTTTTTAATCACTCTATTTTGCATTGGATCGCATATGCGCATCTCCTAAGTGTTTGTTTTTTTAAAAAAAACTTCCACCGGATGTTTTCTGTCCACCCTCCATTTTAATGCCTCTCAGGTACCAAGTTTTTAAAACTCAGTTCCCTGATCCGCATTTTAAGGCTGCCTAGAAGTGCCCTGTGACATATTATATATATATTGTATTGTATATGTTGTTGTTCATTCGTTCAGTCATCTCTGACTCTTCGTGACCTCATGGACCAGCCCATGCCAGAGCTCCCTGACGGCCGTCACCACCCCCAGCTCCTTCAAGGTCAGTCCAGTCACTTCAAGGATGCCATCCATCCATCTTGCCCTTGGTCGGCCCCTCTTCCTTTTGCCTTCCACTTTCCCCAGCATAATTGTCTTCTCTAGGCTTTGCTGTCTCCTCATGATGTGGCCAAAGTACTTCAACTTTGTCTCTAGTATCCTTTCCTCCAATGAGCAGTCGGGCTTTATTTCCTGGAGGATGGACTGGTTGGATCTTCTCGCAGTCCAAGGCACTCTCAGAACTTTCCTCCAACACCACAGTTCAAAAGCACCTATCTTCCTTTGCTCAGCCTTCCCTAAGGTCCAGCTCTCACATCCGTAGGTTACTACAAGGAATACCATGGTTTCGACTATGCGGATCTTTGTTGCCAGTGTGATGTCTCTACTCTTTACTATTTTATCGAGATTGGACATTGCTCTCCTCCCAAGAAGTAAGCAACTTCTGATTTCCTGGCCACAGTCTGCATCTGCAGTAATCTTTGCGCCTAGAAATACAAAGTCTGTCACGGCCTCCACATTTTCTCCCTTTATTTTCCAGTTGTCAATCATTCTTGTTGCCATAATCTTGGTTTTTTTTTATGTTTAGCTGCAACCCAGCTTTTGCGCTTTCTTCTTTCACCTTGATTAGAAGGCTCCTCAGCTCCTCCTCGCTTTCGACTATCAGAGTGGTGTCATCTGCATATCTGAGGTTGTTAATGTTTCTTCCAGGAATTTTCACCCCAGTTTTGCATTCGTCAAGCCCCGCACATCTCATGATGTGTTCTGCATACAAGTTAAAAAGGTTGGGTGAGAGTATGCAGCCTTGCCGTATGCCTTTCCCAATCTTGAACCAGTCTGTTGTTCCGTGGTCAGTTCGTACTGTTACTACTTGGTCCTTATACAGATTCCTCAGGAGAGAGACAAGGTGGCTTGGTATGCCCATCCCACCAAGAACTTGCCACAATTTATTATGATCCACACAGTCAAAGGCTTTAGAATAGTCAATGAAGCAAAAATAGATGTTTTTCTGAAACTCCCTGCCTTTCTCCATTATCCAGCGGATATTGGCAATCTGGTCTCTCGTTCCTCTGCCTTTTCTAAACCCAGCTTGTACATCTGGCAACTCTTGCTCCATGTATTGCTGGAGTCTTCCTTGCAGGATCTTGAGCATTACCTTACTGGCATCAGAAATAAGGGCCACTGTACGGAAGTTGGAGCAGTCTTTCGCATTTCCCTTTTTTAGTATGGGGATATAAGTTGATTTTTTCCAGTCTGATGGCCATTCTTGTGTTTTCCATATTTGCTGGCATATGGCATGCATCACCTTGACAGCATCATCTTTTAAGATTTTAAACAGTTCAGCTGGGATCCCGTCGTCTCCTGCTGCCTTGTTGTTAGCAATGCTTCTTAAGGCCCATTCAACCTCACTCCTCAGGATGTCTGGTTCTAATTCATTCACCACACCATCAAAACTATCCTCGATATTATTATCCTTCCTATACAGATCTTCTGTATAGTCTCGCCACCTTCTCTCGATCTCTTCAGCTTCTGTTAGGTCCCTGCCATCTTTGTTTCTTATCATACCCATTTTTGCCTGAAATTTACCTCCAATGTTTCTAATTTTCTGGAAGAGGTCTCTTGTCCTTCCTATTCTGTTGTCTTCTTCCACTTCCATGCATTGCTTATTTAAAAATAGTTCCTTATCTCTTCTGGCTAACCTCTGGAATTGCGCATTTAACTGGGCATATCTCCCCTTATCACTGTTTCCTTTTGCTTTCCTCCTTTCTTGGGCTACTTCCAGTGTCTCAGCAGGCAACCATTTTGCCTTCTTGGTTTTCTTTTTCTTTGGGACGTACTTTGTTGCCGCCTCCTGAACAATGTCGCGGACTTCTGTCCATAGTTCTTTTGGGACTCTGTTTACTAAATCTAGTCCTTCAAATCTGTTCTTTACTTCCACTGTATATTCGCTAGGAATTACATAATTACATATATACAACCACACACTATCCAACTCAAAGCATACTGAAGTTGTTCTTGTAACGTGACATTTTGTGCAACAAATGACAGTTTTATTTATCTATTTATTATATTTATTAGAAAATATAAGAAAATGTGATACTTGTGTACCTCAACTCATGTAACAGAAATTCAAATGTATCCCAAATGTTTACAGGGCTTTTACACAGAATGCTGCACTTTGGCACATATTTAATATAAAACTCTTCTGGAGAAGTTTGAAAATTGGGTGTTTTATTCCTAACTACTAATTATTTTTCAGGAACCTTGACATATTTATGCTAATTGCTTGCTTTCTAGCCATACCTTCTCTCTTCATGCTTCTGTGCTTACTACCACACATGGAGCCCTTTCACACTATATAATTATAGCACTATGATTCTGGTCTGCTTTGTAGCCCAAAAGGGTGCTATGAACCACCTTGGTGGTATGAGGGTGTCCCTACTGTTCAGCCACATCCAATCTGGTTTGATAATGCTAGAAAGGGAGCCAACTGCCACTTCATTCATCCACGACCTATCTTCCGCTGGGTTTCCCCCCATTTTGTGCTGGTGACAGGGCATTCCTGCTGCTCAGCCAGCCACACCTAAGCTGGTTTTTACTGCTGGGCAAGGGCCCAACTGCCACTCTACTCCCCCATGCCTATCTTCTGCTGGGGTTTTTGTTGACATCCTTCCATGTCTTATTACTCGTGAATGAGGATTAGAGAAGTGAGGGGAGGAGACCCCTCTTTCCCTTCCATCATCTTTCTTTGTGAGTCACAAGACACAAAAAGAGGTTGATGGAGTCCACAAGATATTATAGGCAGTCCTGTTGCTGCTGTGGTCAGGAACAGGTGGGAGGAGACAGATATCCTTTGCATCAGGGCTGCCTTAGCTCACAGAGTACATGATGGCTATCGGGACATCTGCAGCTGGTTCTACATAGAAATCGGCTACAGGTGTCTAAACTGCCCTAATTCAGGAAGAAACCCGAGATTAATCCAGATCAGCCCATGTTAGTTTTGTGAGATGATCCACCCCCACATTGACCTAAATGGTCAGTGTAGATCAGTGGTTCCTAACCTTTTATCCGTGGACGACCAGTGGTCCACAAGCATGAAAATATGGTCAGCAGGAATAAGAGTGACTGGTTTCGTGAAATCCTCTTATAGTGCAGAGGAATGTTGGGATGAGAGAGGCTAACTACCCACAAACGATTACTACTACCACATCAGCTCTAGATTATTAAATATGGTTTTCTGTGGGTGATCAGATAGCAACTACTACATGGCATATGTTCTGTATAAGAAACTAGAGCTGATGTAGTCTATCCAGTTATTTTCTGAAGCAGCACCCCAAATAACCAAACCGAATCTAAAGTTGGCAAAAAAACAATTTGTAACTCTTTTGGTACTAATGTTGGAGAGTGGTCCCTGGTCAAGTGGTCCCTGGTCAAAAAAAGGTTGGGAACCACAGATGGTGCCTCGTTGGAGAGTGTAACTTGCCCAATATCACCCAGTTGGTTTCCATGGCTGAACAGGGATTTGAACCTTGGTCTCTAGAGTCAACATTGCTTCCTCTTTCCAGACTTGTTTGTGGTCCACCATTTTCACACAATATATATATACAATATATATTGTATATATAAAAATATATTTTTCAAATAAAAATTTGCACAGTAAAATTGATCATGTACATATTGAGATAATGAGATTTAATATTATTACATGGTTGGCTACCTTGATGATTGCACCAGCATCACCTGCTGCTATTTTGCTATTGATATTTTTTTAAATTTTATCTGAGAAGCTCCTAAATCAGCTGAAATCACCCTTATGTACTTATCATTAATTTTAGATTATGCATAACTAGGAAGGAAGACATCGTAGGACAATTTAAGAACTGCTTGTTATAGTAGCCAGTTTTTAGAAAGGAGGACATATCTTCTAGAAAGTATAAATATTCCAAGAAGAGGAAGCAGAAAAGCCAGTGTGAGATTGTTTATGAAATATGTCATCTTGAACAAAGATCCATAGCTTTGTGGGAGAGATTCCCAGGTGAAGTGAAATCAAGGGATGTAAGAGCAATATGGTTATAAAAAAAGGTGCCAAATAAGTAATGGACTAAGAAAAAAAATATTTACAGCTCAGTATAAAAAATTATCCAAACTGTCAAAGAATGTCCACCTGCAGGCAAACATGTTGATTGATACTGTTACATACTGCCAATGAATTTGACATAATCTGCCTGATGGATATTATCAGAATGGTAGACAGGCATATTTGTATAAATGCTCTTTCTGTTTCTTGTTATTTGATGAAAAGAGGGCACTGGGACCAATTGTAAGTCTCAACTGAGATCGAATAGGATTTATATATGGTAAGTGTTGATTTGATTCATAGAGTCTGCTATATTTGCATGCAAGAATTGGATTAGGTCCAATAAAAATAAATAAATGGAAAGTAAAGCATAAGGGCCCCAATTTTACAGAAAATGTTGGGACAAATAATGCTTTTGGTTGACAACCTTGAAATAATATCAAGGATCCAAACATTTTGTATTATTACAATTTTGTGCTATTATGTATTTTAACAAATGCATTTAGTTCAGATTCTCCTTCCCCTTGATGTTTATATATCTTGTTTTGAAAACAAATGTAATGAAAATACAGGAATGAATAATCAAGAACAATATGGAATATTGTCAGTAACAGGCTAGAAATGTATGTGTGTGGGGGCGGGGGGCAGGGGAGATATAAATGGAAAGCCCCAATTTTCTGTGAGGTCCCACTGTATTATGCTCAGAATAAATATGGTGGTCACTGCCCAGAAGAACAATCTGAAAGAATTTCCAAAAGAGTTTCCAGTAGGAAATAGCTGAACAAGAATCCATCAAGAGATTCTAAGTTATCTCCTATAGCAGTGGTTCTCAACCTGTGGGTCCTCAGTTGGTAAACTGGCTGGGATTTCTGGGAGTTTTAGGCCAAAACACCTGGGCATCCACAGGTTGAAAACCACTTGTCTATAGCTTCAGTAAAGACAAAGGTTTTTGTATATCACTGCATATGGTAATCACCTTATCTGTGCAAACTTGTCTATAATACAGTTTGTGTTTAGTTTATGTTAAATAATTGTCTCCATCTATAATTATTTACTCAAGTCTAATATGCCATTGAATGCAATGCACACTTCACTTTTGAGGTGTACATTACCAAAAAGAGGATTTTTAAAGAAAGAAGAAGAAGCAGCACCTTTTCATCTTGAGGAAAATGCCTCTTTTTTAGGCATTTCCCATTTGTCTCCCAGCTCGGTGGTGAAGGAGAAATGGCTTGAGAGAGAAGGGGCACAATTTTTCATTATTCTTCTAAGTTGGGGGACCGAAGGAGAAATGACTGGGGAGGGAACTGGGCACTATTTTTCTTTCGTCCCCAGCTTGGGAGATGGAGTAGAAAAGGTTGGGGAGGGAAGCCCCTGCTCCCCCATCAGATTGAAGCACATGAGATTGCTAGTCTCAGCCTGAAGGAGGAGCAAAGGCACCTTTTGGCACAAAATTGTAATGCACCATCAAATCTAATGTGCATCTCAATTTTGTCCAAACAATTAGGCCAAAATGATGTGCATTAGATTCAAGTTAACATGGTATGTACTCAACCCACAAAATTCACCTACAGTTGACCTTTCATCATAATACATTAGATCCTTGGTATCTGATGGTGTTTGCTTCTTGGACCACCCATGGATATCAAAATCCATGGATGCTCAAGTCACATTATATACTATTATATTTTAAAATGTTGTCACTTATATAAAATGCCAAAACCAAGGTTTCCCTTTTGGAAATAGTTGGGGATATCAGAATATCCAAATAACCCACAGATAATCCAAACAATGTTTAACCATTTGGCTACAGTGTATGATTTTTGGATCATGTGATTTTAATATTTATACTAGGATGTTTTTAATGCTTTGTTTTAATGTTTTAATGTTGTTTATGTGTTATGGCTTTAATGATTTTAATTTATAGTTATATGTTGATGTTTAGTTGTTACGATTTTTTCTTTTTATATGTATATGGCATTGAATTTTTGCCATTCATATGTTGTAAACTGCCTTGAGTACCACCCCCCCTCCCCAGGTGAGAAAGGCAGTATATAAACATAATAAATAAATAAATAAATAAATAAACAAACAAACAAACAAACAACCAGTATTTGAACAGAAACACATTACCATATTTACTCAAGTCTAATGCGCCATTGAATCTAATGAACGCCTCAATTTCCAAAACCCTGAAATCAAAAAAAGTATTTGCTCCTGAATGTAATGCACAGTGGCAAAAAGTGCACTCTTCATCATTTTGTGTACATTGCAGTTGCTGTCTGCTTAGGACCCTTTCTTTAAAAACAAAACAACACCAAAGCTTCCAGCAATGCAAAATAATACTTGGGGTGCATCTATGCTGTAGAATGAATACACTTTAACTGCCTTAGTTCAATGCTATGAAATCCTGGAGGCAGTAGTTTGACAAGGTATTGAGCCTACTTTGCCAATGTATAGTGTAGTGGGGTTTAATTCCATTTCTTATGGCTGGAATCCCGTACGGCAGTTGTAAATGCATAACCTCGAGTTACTCATGACTGTTATGTATGTATCACCTACTTTAGGGACTTTGTAGGGACCATAAAAGTCATCAACTTCCCCATTTACTTGGCAGCTGCTGCTGCTGACATCAATGTGGTTTGTTCCACTAATAAATAATAATAATAAACTTTATTTGTATACCACCCTATCTCCCCAAGGGAACTCAGGACAATTTCCAACATACAAAAACATACATAAAAATGTAAAAGCCAATTTCCCTATTGACCAGGAAGTAGCCAGCTGAACTCTAGTGAGAGGGGCAATTATGATAGAAACTCCATTTTTGCCCATTTCCCTGGAGTTCACTCACAGGAGGGGAGGAAATTGCAGCCAGATGTTTTCTGAGTAACAGGGGAACAGACCCCTATCAATTGCAGTGGCTGCTGCCCTACTAGGCTATTGAGTATTGAGGAGATTGACCCGGCAGTCACAGTGTAGCAATGTAATGTTTATGCATATGTAACTACCATTCTTTCTTAAAACTGTTCCTGTTACATACATAAAATCCTTTTTTTCTTGAAACTGCCACTTGACTTGACATATGTCAACATTTTGGAAAGCTGAATGGGAAAGGTTTGCTCTAATCATTTATTAATAAATTGCTGAATAAAATAATCAATTTCTTGTCAAGTCATCAAACTTCCATCAATCAATATGGCAGTTTTAAAATGTAAGTTTGCTATGCCAAAATGCAAAAATGTTTAAAAGAATTGAACAAAGTTTTTTGCATGAAAATGATAGTTAATAATGGAGATATCACAAATAAAAAGTCGCAACAACACAAATAAATAAATAAACAGGTGAACATGAAGTTCTACATACTCAGAGGTGAACACTGGATGGATTTAATTAGCAGTGCAAGATTCTGTGCAGGTGCGGTTATTTGCTATTTACAGTCCACAATTGGCAACTATTTTCTTTTCTTTTCTTGATTAAACTTATAGAGCTGAAAATTTAGGTCCAGCTAACATCTAGAAAAATTTGTTTAAATATTGATTTATGGAGTGGCAAAACCAATGATTCTTTTATTGTTGCTGTTGTTGTTTATGCATAAAGATATACCTTAAGAGGAAAGTAGGCTCCCTTCCACACAGTTGAATAAAATCCCACATTATCTGCTTTGAACTGGAATATATGGCAGTGTGGACTCGGATAATCCACTTCAAAGCAGATACTGTGAGATTTTCTGCCTTGATATTCTGGGTTATATGGCTGTGTGGAACAGCCCTAGATTAAACTGAGCAGAATTTATCACTAGGAAAATAGATTTTTTTAAAAAAACCCTATAAATAAATACTTAATGTAATTCGCAATTTTACAAACAAGTGAAGAACTACAAACAACTTGTTCACACATATAAATTTATACAACAACCAAAAATGCATATATATAAAATTTTCACATAAAAGTGTGTACATTAGAAAAATGCACACCAAACATATTTTGGTGACTAGGAGACAATACCCAATACATCTATTTTAGGCTACTTGGCACAGACAGAGATCTGAATCAATGATTGAAGAATGAGTTGACACATTTAGAAATTCAATTGATTCAATGGATCTTCTCTAGTTATGATTACCAGTAGGATTCAAAACAGATGTGTTGGAAAATAAGCCAATGGCTGTTCTACCTTGAGTGGGTCTTCTCATCCTCCCTGCCCAAATTTCCAGATGATTTTGATATGTTCTTTAAGGAGTGGTGTAACTTGTATTCAGGACATGAAATTAGAGGAACACAAAACAACCATCATGCATAAGACATTTGACCTCACGGAGCTGACATCACATTGACCTACTGCTCCTGGTGGAGGCATATCATGGAATGCTTACTAGCATTCAGTTTCAAAACAACAATTGGCCTGGGTGCACTTGTGAAGTCAAAATGTACATGACAGTCACTAAAGAAACAAGAATAACACAGAGAGCTACTAACAAATTGAGTGTTTTGTGAAATAAGTACATTATGGCTGGAATCCTATCATGAAATGCTATAGTGTAACTGTCTATTATACTACTGACCTGCAGGGGTGGAGGGCCTATTAATATGGTTTGCCTTTGAAGGCTAGTAGATCCTTTGTGATTCCATTAGATCTTAGAGGGCTTTATGGCTGGCATCACTGACAATCCTGTTGAATCCCTGTTCAATAAATGGAATCAAAATTTAACCAGGGCTATTGACACGATTACTCTCAAACATCCTCTCTGACCTTTTATGAATCAGGCTCCCTGGAGAAATGAAATGGTAAGGACAATGTCTAGAGCACAGATGGCGGAAAACTTTATTTTTATGCAACAAGACACAATATCAATACATCTACGCTCCTATAAGGTGGCAATATGTGCAGTGAAGAAAACTTTCTTCTCTGCACATATTGCGTCTGAACCCATTGCTAGAACCTTTAGTAGTTCACTGTAAAGCCATTTTACAGATAAAATATCTCAGATAAGATCTGACTTAAATGAAATCATTGGAACAGAAGTCACCAGTGAAGTGTCCACCAACTCTGTGAGTGGGATTACACTGGATCAGTTTCAGTTAATTTCAATTAATGAGCTTTGTTGATGTGGACAAGCTGTTTAGGTAAGTAAAGAGGACAACTTGCTTTCTGATCTTTGTCTCTCTTGGCTGTTTGTTCAGGGATGAGATACAATTAGATTTCAAATACTGCAAATCATCAATGCATTTCTTAGGGAAGGGAATTTTTTACCCTATTTAAAAGAAGTAGTTAGAACACTGGTGACAAAGCCCTCCATGAATCCCCTGGACCTTTATAAGTACAGACCAGTGTCTAATCATTTTTTAGGCAAGATGATTGAGAAGGCAATTGCGCTTCAGCTCCAGGAAATCTTGGATGGTACACACTTCCTTGACCCATTTCAAACTGGCTTCAGACCAGGATATGGAGTTGAGACTGCTATTGTCGCCTTAATGGATAATCTTAATGGATAATCTCCCTGTTGGTGCTATTAGATTTCTCAACAGGTTTCAATACCATCAACCATGGTATCTTTTTGGGATGTCTAGGGAAGGCTGGGAATCAAAACCCCACTATTTGACCCTCTGCACCCCTGCTAACCTAAACTAATTTCTGATGCACTAAATTCCAAGATCAATCAAATCTGATGACTGGAGCCCTGATATGTGTATGGTGAGATGGCAATGATGGAATTTGAGTGCTGCTGCTGGTGTGTGAGTGCTTGGAGGACAGAGGAGTGCCACCACCAATCTATCTGCCCATGTCTTTTGGAAAACCACAGATCCCATCCCTGGGACCTTCTATTTTGCGAGTAGAGGCATGGATTTTCAACAACATTTATAAAACATAATAGCATTAAAAACAATAGTAAAATATTTCTCAATTGCATACAATTTTTGATTTTTCACTAGCTTAAGAAAACAGCAACCCTTGATATTTAGTTGCATGGCTGGATCCATTTTCTGCATAACAAAATGCAATACATCTTCCAGAACAGGCAGTTTATGAAGACAGTCCTTATCCATTTTTGTAAATTTTGAATTTGTTTAAGGTAAGTAGAAAAGAACTTCAGTTTTGGTTTATAAGAAATATGTAAATTTGTTACATGACATGGAGATAATAAAAGGGGCAATGTACTAGAAAGCAGCAGGAAGAGTGAAATATTTTGTTAAATAATACAAACCATGAAGGAAAATTACAACCAAGAGAAAGAGAGCAGTAACCAATGAATCTATTTATCATATTGTTTGGAGTGACCACACTGAAATATATTGTGGCTTCCATCTTAGTGGGGTGTGAATGCAGTTTTAATCCAAATTTGAAAAGAGCTACTCAAAGTCTGACTTCTAGCTCTTGGGTAGGTCCTTTGACATTCATACTGAAACCTGGTGCAGAGTCTTCAGACCATAGATGTGGCAGCTACTCGTTGTCACTAGTTAAAATCCTGATTGTTTAAATTACTTCCATTAAGCATGTCTTGTCCAACTCCCATTCAGTCCAATGGGGTTTCCATTGTTCCTGTGGAGAGCTTCCCAGTTAATTTGCCCCAAATAATCACACTTCCACATTTACCCATTAGCCTCATAAAACCCCATAGAGGCAAAAACAGACTACAATAACTACATGTTTTGTTCTAAAAAATCATTCTCCTTCCAATAATAAGAAAATAAGGGAAACAAATGAAAAAAAGATTACCAATGAGCAACTCAAAATTCCTCCACCCAACTCCGTATCTCAAATATAAGAAGAGCTGTTCGCACAGCATGGAGCTAAGCACAGAGAGATCTTGAGAAGTGAAATAGGATTTGGAATAAAATGTGATTATGGTATAAATATTCATAAATGTGAATAAGACACTCTAGAAGCTGGTTTGTTCATGCCAGATAATAGAACAAGAAGACCATTCAAAATGAAAGTCTTGATTGGCATGAGCAGCACTTTTTTTCTTAAAAAATATAGTTGCCAAATGTGAGAGCTATGTGATTATCATGCCAGCTTTCTGAAGCCAGGTAGGGAAAATGTATGTGCCTACATACATACCAGATTAGTAGAAAACCCACTATTCGTTCTTTGAACAGAGGTTGAGCATGTTGCCATAAATGTGTATTATGCCTAACAGTTCTCAATTTTTTGTTTCACGCATGATAATTATTTGTTTTGTCTTTTGTGATTCCACATGGAGTAACATGATCACAGTAGAAGGAGAAAAAGAATGATTTAGCAAAAAGCATTCCAAATTTACTGAAGAAAGAAAGATGAAGAAAAGGTAGTCATTGGCAAACAGAAGATTATACAGGTTAAAACAAGGAAGTTCCCCTTTTTTTCTTGAAATGCAGAATGTACTTTATAAAATGCACAAGTACACAAGAAAAAAAATATCTTGTAAACTTATTCCCATATCACCAGCTTTTGTTTGTCCACACAACCTGGCACATCCTGGCTCATTTAGTTGCAAGTATAATTGTGTGTGTGTGTGTACACACATGTACTCCAAATTACATTTGCCACATGTATTTAATTTTTAGAGTAATAGAAACAGATGTATAAACAGATCCAAATGAATATACTTGCTGATCTTCCATGATTGAAGCAAGGACTTTTCATGTTGTTTGTTTACTTTTCTAAATGGGTCCCAAAGGCATAAATTAAACCGTATCAAGCAATATCATATTTTATTTTATGTATTAAAATATTTATATCCTGTTCTATATCCACAGATTTCAGGGCAATGTGCAATAAAAAATCAATGCTGGCATTTTAAAATGTGGAACAGTAAAAAAAAAAAACCTTACATATTAAAAACACATTTAACTATCTAAAAAAGTTTTAAAAGTAGAAACAGTTAAAACCATGTAGAAACTTGATAAAATCATTAGCCCCCAAAACCCTTCATAAAATGCTATGCTTTATTTTAGTACAAATCAAGCTGATGTCAGTGCCATCAGACCTGCTAAGGAGGGCATTCCATAACTGGAGTGCCAGAACAAAGACACCCATTACCCACCTAACCACACAATGTATACCCCCCCCCCCTTGGGAGGAAGAACCCTGCTTTAAATCATCACAACAATGGTTAAACCATTTTAACCAGGTCTATTTAATGCCCAAATCAAGCTGAAAAATGTGTGTGTGCGGGTGGTGGTGGGGGTACAGACATATGTGGCTAACTATTGTTTTATGTTAAATTCATTGTAAGTCACTGTATACATTTGTTTTTTTAAGAAACTCATAGCTGAATTAATGTCAATTTCCCCATGGGCAGCCTATCTTTTGATTTCTTGATATCTCAATGATTACATTTTATGTAAAGTATGTTTAGGAAAAAGGTAATAAAAGATGTAAAAGGAAAATCCCGTTTTAAATGCAAGCCTTGTTTTTAAGATATCTGCATTTCCTATGCAGACCCCCAAAGGAATCTCATCCTTGCCTTTTAACAATCTTTATATTGATATTTGAATAATCAGTATGTCTGGAACCTTCAACAGAACTCTAAATTTAAGTGCAATGTGTGGGCTTATAAACTGTGCAGAAATTTTTTTTAATGCAAATTATAGGTAAAGGAATCACTATTTCTCTTTTTTCTGCTTTCACAATTGAAGCAGCAGATATTTTACATTTTATGTTAGTGCAATGTTTGTTGATTTTCATGTTTTATTACTCAGAAATGATGTCTTCTCCTACCCACATGCTCATTCAGAGTAAAATATTAACAGATTTCCTCCTTCCTCCTCTCTTTTTCCTGCCTTTATTTATATAATAATACAACATTACAAACCAAGTATGAAATATCGTGTGTAAAATGTATGTTGCACAAAAACATTTTTACAGACTCCACAAAATACTGAATAAAAAGATATAAATTTCTATTGTAATGGCTCTGTCAGCATATTTCTTTTAGTTTTCATTCAAATCCTGTATATTTGGTGGTGCATTTTTATATAAAAAGTATATACCATAATGCTGCATTATATAATATCCATTTGACATGTGTGAAGGCAAGAAAGTAAACAAAATCATTCCATAAATTTTATATCTTGGCCTTCAGTTCTGTTCTGAATAAGAGTGAGAAACAGGTTGTAAATATTGTTAGTATGAAAACAGGACAAAGGGATTTAAAGCTGAGTAAAACTAGCTAATGTTAAGAACTGAGAGAAATGTTCATCCAAATCAAACTTTATCTTTGTGTTATAAAATATTGAGATAACCTTTTGTTCCCTTCTTCTGCATTTTATATGTACGCATGCATGCGAATTCTAGCTAATTTTTCTTGCCTATGCAAAACTGGGGTTATACACAACCTACCCTTCAATTTTATAAATATAAATCTCCAAGCTGGAATGCCAAATGAGAAAGAGAAACAAATAGACAAAAGTGAATAATAAAAACACAGGTTGATTCCCACAGTTTTTTTTATTAAGGCGGTTTTTTAAAACAGCTTAAAGTCTTAACAATTTAAGGCCTTCTTCCAAATATAAACAATTTTCAAGCCAGATTTTGCATTGTGGTCGCCATTTTTCTTAAAAATCTAAACATTTACACAACCATCCCTCAGGGATTCCATGTATGTAGGAGCCTGCATTCATCAGTGAACAATGAATAGTTTTTGTGAATTGGCCAAGAGAAGTAGACCGTTTTAATGTCCTTCTGAGTACAACAAATTGATACTTTATTATCAGAAAGATATTTGTTCTCCCCTGTGTTCCAATGAATAGAAGATCTAACGATGCATCCAACTTTTGGAAGAATGAGATACAGATGAAATCTATGAGTGGACTTATATTGGAAGATTTGATCAGCTTTAATTATCATAGGCCATCACTCCTGGCTGAGTATGATTGTGTCCCATGTGTAGGGTCTTGGTGATGGGATGTTTCTTAGTTTGGTATCCAATGGTTTCTTCACAGGCTGTGATGATAGAGATCTTCAGTTTATTCCAATGTTCCTCAACATTTTCATGGTGTTGCATGGGTAGATGATCCTTGAGTGTTATTTCGAAAAGGGCTTGTTTAGTGGGCTTTTGAAGGGCTTTGGTGTTTATTTTATGCCTTATCTTTCTTCCTTGGAGTCTGTGTTTGGAGGCAATTTTGATGGCCATTGTGCATTGAATTAACCTGTGGTCTGTCCAGCAGTCATCAGTGCCTGTGATGGCTCTTGTGAGGAGCATATCACAGTGGTCTCTGCCATGTTTAATTATATAGTCTAAGAGGTGCCATGATGGATTAAGCTTATTTTTCTGGTGGAAAAGCTTGTCGGTGATGATAATGTTATGTTCCACACATTTGGTGAGAAGTAGGATGCCATTCGGGTTGTTGTTTCCAACCCCATTTTTTATAGTCCCTGGCCACAAGTCAAAGTCTCGACCAACTGTCACATTAAAATCACCCAGGAGGATGATTTTGGCCTCCTAGGTATCTCTGATAGGATGGTGTCCAGCTGACAGTAAAAAATTTCCTTTATGTCTTTGTCAGCATCTAGTGTTAGTGCATGTGCACTTATGATAGTTGCCTGCTGGTTTTTGGCAAGGTTAGTTTGGACAACCATCATTTGTTAATACTGATGGGTACTTCGGAAAGATGCTTCACCAGGTCATTTCTGATAGCAAGGTCGACCCTGTGTATTCTTCATTTTTGTTCAGGCAGTCCCTTCCAGAAGAAGGTGTAATCTCTTTTTTCTTCCTTCCGCTATCATCCAGATAATGAACAAATACTGCACATTAAAACAACAGCAACCCTCTCCCCTACCCCCACTTGTAACCTCTCTAAGAATTATTGGTGAACATTTTTCAGGAACTTTTGGTACATGGGCCATCAACCAACTGCAATCCAAAAATCCAGTAGCAGCGACTAGTCCACATTTTGCCAGCTGGTACAGAACAATTGCTGAATTTTCAGGGATATTGGGGAGAGGTGAATTCACCACCACCCTTTTGCAACAACCTAAGCCTCCTCAAAGTCCATCTTTTTCATGCTCCCTCTTGCAATGCAAGCATCTACTGGACTATGAAAACTGAGGGGAAGAAGAGGAGCATCCAGGTGTATGCCCATGACTGGACACACAATGCCCAAGAGGATGTAGTTCCGCTCTGAAAGATGAAGTTGTCAATGTGCATCTAACTATAAGCCATTAGCTGGATATTCCTTTGTCACTTCTGCTCTCCACCAGGCAGCAAAAGGCCAAGAGAAGAGATAACCATAAAAGAGGAGAGTTTTAAGGAATAGGAGATGGAAGATATGGAATAGGCTTTAAGGAAGAGGAGATGAAATGCAGTTCCATTTCACTGGACACTGAGTGGGAGGGAGGGAGGCAGCTAGCCAGACACAGCAACATCATGTTTCAGTTAGGTGCTGTAGAGAGCCCCTACCACTACCTTCAAATGCTATTATACTGGCCACTGAGTGGAAGTGAGGCAGCCAGCCAGACATAGAAACATTGTGTCTTATGTATAACATATTATGTGGATTATAAGCCTGAAGGTAAAGTAACATTTTGCAAGCCGCTCTGAGTGCCTTTGTTGCTGAAGAGTGGGGTAAACATTAGGGCTGGGCAATTCGTTTCGTTAATTCGTTAAATATTTGTTATTTTTTGAATTACGAAACGATTACAAAACTTTTCTTTTAACCTGGAAGTGTTTTTAAATATCGAAACGGCAGGCGCCAAAAAATGTTGTATTTCCGTCCATTTCGGAAATACGTAAGATGGCCGCCTGCCGATGCTTGCTGGGAGCTCTGCCGGCTGAGCAAGCGAGGGAGAGGGCGAGCGAGAGGGGCGAGCGAGCAGCGACGGTGAGAGCCATTCAGCTGTGAAACTCTCTGCCCCAGAGGGAGTGCGGTGGAGACTATTTGAAACAGAGGCTGGATGGCCATCTGTCAGGGAAGGGCTTGGTGGGCCATTGACCTTCAGTTTTGGAGTTGTAGTTCACCTACATCCAGAGACCACTACAGACTCAAACAATGATGGATCTGGACCACACTTGGCCAGCGAGAGGGGTGAGCGAACGGAGAGCGAGAGGGGCGAGCGAGCGGAGAGCGAGAGGGGCGAGCGAGCGGCGAGCTGAGCGAGAGGGGCGAGAGAGCGGCGAGCGAGAGGGGCAAGAGAGCGGAGAGCGAGAGGGGCGAGCGAGCGGCGAGCCGAGCGAGAGGGGCGAGTGAGCGGAGAGCGAGAGGGGTGAGCGAGCGGAGAGCGAGAGGGGCGAGCGAGCGGCGAGCCGAGCGAGAGGGGCGAGCGAGCGGAGAGCGAGAGGGGCGAGCGAGCGGAGAGCGAGAGGGGCGAGTGAGCGGAGAGCGAGAGGGGTGAGCGAGCGGAGAGCGAGAGGGGCGAGTGAGCGGAGAGCGAGAGGGGCGAGAGAGCGGAGAGCGAGAGGGGCGAGCGAGCGGCGAGCCGAGCGAGAGGGGCGAGTGAGCGGAGAGCGAGAGGGGCGAGCGAGCGGAGAGCGAGAGGGGCGGGCGAGCGGAGAGCGAGAGGGACTCAAACAATGATGGATCTGGACCACACTTGGCAAAAGCACTCAATATACACCCAAATATGAACACAGATGGAGTTTGCGGGAAATAGACCTTGACATTTGGGAGTTTTAGTTACGGGGATTTATGTTTCACCTGCAATCAAAGAGCGTTCTGAACCCCACAAGCGGCGAGCGAGAGGGGCGAGCGAGCGGCGAGCGAGCGGCGAGCGAGAGGGCCCGCCAGAGTGAGTGCCTGCCTTCCCTCCTTAATAATAATTTAAATTTAATAATAATAATTTTAATTTCTCCTCCCTATTCTACTAAATTAATAATTAAATTTAAAAAATATTTTAAAAATATTGAAAAAAAAGGGCGCCATCTTTACAAAATGTTTTGTAAATATTTACGAAATTTCGTAAATACCGAACTTTTTTGGGGGAAAATTTTGTAATTATTTTAAATAACGAAACAAAAAAACACCCCAATTACAAAACGATTACAAAACCAAATTTTTGCGTTGTTACCCAGGCCTAGTAAACATATCTAAATAAAAAAAAATAAGAAGCTGATTATGAATAAAAAAAGGCTGAATGTGATTGTCAACATCATAATTTTAATTTTTTTGTCTTCATCTTGGTCAGAAAGAGAGGTAAGAGGAGGACTCATGAGATCTGTGAAATGGAATTTCAGACCACAGAATACTGAGCTGATACTCAGGAAGGCAGAAACTGAGAAGGAGTTCCTGGGACAGCAAAGCAATCTTTCAAGACAGCTCAAACTCCTTATGTCAGCTGTGACTAGTTGTGTTCAAGAAGTGGAGGTGTTTTCAGAGAGTGGCAACTTGTAAAACCTTGGTGCTGAACTGTCAGCTGTTTGACCCTGACCAGAAGGAAGACTTTAGGCACATCTAAATAGATTGAAAAGCCCTAGATTTTTCTTGTTTTTTTCCAGGTTTTATACTGAGTTAAAATAAACTGCTTTAGTGAGCTGCTATAAAAGGTTTCTGGTCATACTAGAAGTCAATGGAAAATATTCTGGGATAAACAAAATATGTAAGGATCTCTAAAATAAAATTGGAAAGAAGAAGATTGAAATCTGGGATTTAAGAGTCTTTTAATCAGTCTAGATGCACCTTTTATTTCAAAAACCTATAGATAAATGTATCATTCCTAGTTAACTTACTAATCTGTATAGTGGGAAGTTAGCTGTTTTGATCTTGAAGGTTAATGTTTAGTCACAGCTAAGAAAACACTGTTCAAAATCTATATGAATATTATCCAGCTATTAGGATTATTTCTTGTTTGTGTTATAAATATACTTATAAATTACTGAATTCTTTTAATAATTGTAATATTTCATTCTATTTTAATATTTTATAAGATCTAAAATTGTATAGTTTATAAGGTTGTGGACCTTTTGCCACAATAAATTTTTTTTTGCAAACTTCAGGTTAGAGCCTCCTGCACAGTTCATTACAAAGGCATTCAGCGTAAACCCACAAAATTTTTTGTAGCCTTAGCTGTTTTATTTGTGACATATAGGTCATGGTAACCAGGAAGCAGGTGATCTGCAAAAAATGATTTTCAAAAGGATACCAAGAATATATGTTGTTGTTGTTCATTCGTTCAGTTATTTCCAAATCTTCATGACTTCATGGATCAGCCCATGTCAGAGCTCCCTGTCGGTCGTCACCACCCCCAGCTCATTGAAGGCCAATCCAGTCACTTCAAGGATACCATCCATCCTTCTTGCCCTTGGTCGGCCCCTCTTCCTTTTTCCTTCCATTTTTCCCAGCATCATACTCTTCTCTAAGCTTTTCTTTCTTCTCATGATGAGGCCAAAGTACTTCATCTTGGCCTCTACTATTCTTTCCTCCAATGAGCAGTCAGGCTTTATTTCTTGAAGCATGGATTGTTTGGATCTTCCCGCTGTCCAAGGCACTCTCAGCACTTTCCTCCAACACCACAGTTCAAAAGCATCTATCTTCCTTCTCTCAGCCTTCCCTATGGTCCAGCTCTCACATCCGTAGGTGACTATGGGGAATACCATTGCTTTAACTATGCAGATCTTTGTTGCCAGTGTGATGTCTCTACTCTTCACTATTTTATCAAGATTGGTCATTGCTCTCCTCCCAAGAAGTAAGCGTCTCCTGATTTCCTGGCTGCAGTCTGTGTCTGCAGTAATCTTTGCACCTAGAAATACAAAGTCTGTCACTGCCTCCATGTTTTCTCCCTCTATTTCCTAGTTGTCAATCATTCTTGTTGCCATAATCTTGCCATTTTTAAAATGTTTAACTGCAACCCAGCTTTTGCGCTTTCTTCTTTCACCTTGATTAGAAGGCTCCTCAGTTCCTCCTCGCTTTTGGCCATCAAAGTGGTGTCATCTGTACATCTAAGGTTGTTAATGTTTCTTCCAGCAATTTTCACCCCAGCCTTGCATTCCTCAAGCCCCGCACATCGCATGATGTGTTCTGCATACAAGTTGAATAGGTTGGGGGGAGAGTATACAACTCTGCCATATGCCTTTCCCAATCTTGAACCAGTCTGTTGTTCCATGGTCAAGAATATATAAGACCCTCTTCATCAACACAGGACAGCTGTGTTATACTGCATTAGGTTTTGGTTAAATTATGCATCACTCTATAAAGCTTCAAAATTTATAAAAACAGACTTAGAAAAATATTTAGAGAGACAATATCTTCCAATGGTTAATGAAGATGAAAGACTGAGGCTTGATGAATCAATAACAATGGCAGAAGTTGTTGAAGCGCTTTATGAGATGGAAATAGGAAAGACACTGGGTCCTGATGGATTGACAATACAAAACCATGACTTTCCATACTCAGCTAAGTATGCCTCAACTGCAACCTGTGAATCAATTACAAAATGATTTACAAAAGGATGCCAAGAACTGTCCCAGGAATCTCCCTCTGTGATTTTAATGTAATAACACCAGTAAAATAAATAGTGTAAGATACCCACTATCTCAACCTCACTACAAATATCAGATTGTAAACTTCTTGGAACATGTCTACATCTTCTATCCCAAAACCATTTGGTCATAGCTGAAAATGTAATTATGTTATTTTAGTTCTCAGAGACACAAAGTTAGGTATTTGTAAATGCTGAAATCATTCATGATTTGTTTATAGCAAGCAGTGTCAATGAGGATTTGGTTAGATCTAAATATTGATTATTGTTCTGCTTAAATATACAGTTTCTTAATTTTTTTCCAATTCCCACTTTAATAAAAAGAGCTGGAAAGAACATTTTAGAGATTAGCAATTTTTGACAACTAGACAGCTAGACTCTTCTTCCATTGTTCCCAAGCAAAACTTTAGGGGGTAATCTTCTGTAAGATATGATACACATGATAGTTGTAGTAAGTTTTGTTTAAATGATATCCTTGTTTGTCTTATAACTAAAGCCTGTCTCAGCTACTGAGATGGAAGAGATACAAGTTATTTACAGTTGTGGCCATTAGAGTAAGATGACAGTATGATTTAACTCATAAGGGTAGTGTCAAACCTGGAAACATTACTTTTGGACTAAAAATGCCATAACCTTCCAATCATTGACCAAGTTGGCTCTGTGATTCTGAGATTATTTATAATATTAGTGATAATTTAATAACTGATTTTTTGTGGACATTGATCTGTACTGTAAATAGCTATCATGAATACAATTATCTCCCCTAGTTCTTTGGTATTTTGTTGCTAGCAGAATTCCCAACATCACCACTAATGCAGAAATTTTAACCAACAGCCCCTTAAAACTAGTTTTTGCAACCACAAATGTGTTTCTTTGCTTGGCAAAGATTAGTACCTGTAATGAGAAAGTTGCTGCTAGTCAGATTTTAACATAGAAAAGAGAAGGCAAAGGGAACATGGAGAGAATGAGATTCTTAGAGCATTTAGGGGAATTGCCAACAGTGTTAACAGAAGCAAGCAAGGAAGTCATCAATGTGCTGAAGGTGTCACCAAAGTGTTGGGAAGCTGTGCTATTTTGGGCCACAGTGTGACTGCACTAGCTTTTCATTCCAATCAGTCAAATTGGATTTTATTTATATATTCCATTGTGCTCATTAGAATCCTGGTACAGAATGTTTCCTGGATACATGTTTGCAACGGGTACTTCAAATCTAGTGAAGACTTAGCAGACAACATGAAGTATAATCACAAGCACAAAATGCAGCATTACATTTTCCTTTACTCGTTTGGTAGGATAATGACAGCCCTGGCAATGGAAGCTTCATTCTGATCTCTCTCTCTCCCCATCACCAAGCACATTAAAGTGGAGTGTTAGCAGTATTCATAGTTGCTTCAAAGATCAGAGCACCTAGAATCAAATACCTGTGATCACTGAACAAAATAGTTTTTCATGCTGATTCCAACAACTGGATACAAGTTTTTAAATGGTCAAATGTTCCTGTATATGAGTCATGTCTATTCTATCATCATCATTATAATAATTCAGTCTCTTTTGAGATATTCTAAACAGATTCAGAACACTGTTTTTGTTTGAACTGCCATCTTTGGGCTATTTATATTTTATTTCTCCATAATTTTAACGATAATCATTCAATACCTAAAATTAATGAAACTTCAGAGGGCAAGGTGGAGTTTTCTAAGGAAGGGAGAAATGACATTCTTTAGTGGTATTTGTAAAATGGAAATTGATAAAAGGTTATGAGTTTGATATTAGTGGCACATTTCTGTGTTGACATTTATAAAATTGTGAGACCATTAAACTCCTTTCATTTTTGTTGTCATTGAAGTCCTGAACACCAAGCAGAAAGATTTAAAGGCAGTGCTAAGTACTTTGGTATTTTTAGAGTTTGGTGGGAGGCGGAGATCACTAAGACAACTTGTAAGACCCAGTACCCAGACATTCACCAGCTGTGGCAAAAAGAGAAGGTACATTATCTGTAAAAGTAGCAAATTACAATGTTTGAACCAGTTGAGAATAATAAAAAATGGGGAAATTCTCTGTTTATACATTAGCCCATTTTACTATCTGCAGCCCACAATGGGCCCCTCACAAGCCAAGGATATATGTATGTTCATTCTAGCCCCTAGCTTCTTTTAAAAAAATAACTCCTCTTTTTGTACATTAAGCAACTTAAGAATGGCACATTTAAGAATAATGAAATGACTGTTTAACAAAAGTTTCATTAAAGCATCACATGTTCTCATCCAAAATGTACATGAATGTTGAAGTCTGAAATATAATTTTACAGTAAAATATTCTGCTCTGTAAAGTGAGATCTACATCAAGACAGACAGCCATAATAAATAAAAATGTGAAAAAATTACAATTGAAGGATAAAAGGGACATGTTTGCTTTTAGATATTTTTAAAGCAATGTAGAAAGCAAGAGAAATTCAGAGCTTCTATAATTTTTTAATCATATTTTACAATTGAGTAGACAGAATAAATTTTAGTTCATAAATATCTATTCTGCTTCAGCTATGATAGCATGAACATATTATTAGCTTATTATAAGTATTTCTGTTTTCTTCTGCCAAAAGTGAAGATGGAGCATAGCGGGAATGTTCTCGCTCAAATTTTATCAACTCAAGACTGCCTTATCCCAAAATAGTTCATCCAATACCATTCCTTCTTTCTCTACATTTTTTCATTCTCAATAGCATTTTGTCTGATTGTCATAGGACCCTTTTGCCCCCATTGGTTTATTTCTGAAGGTTATATCTTTTTATTTTGAAACCATGAATTCCTCAAAAATCCAAATGCCTTCATCATATTCATGAGTAGTTGATATGTAAAGTAGCTCCTCGTGGATCTACAGCAGGTATAATTTAGACATACATTGGACTCGTTTACTCATAACCCATGTGTACCTTGGCAAGCTAGCTTAGGCCTAAGAGAGTGGGCCTGGTGAAGCCACAGCATCCATTTTGGAGAAGGGAGACAGGGAGATGCCATTTTAGGTTAGGTTTGCCTTAAGGGGGGGGGGGTGGTGTTCTAGTCTTGGAGGGAAAGTTAGACCACTAGAATTGGTTAGAATAATGGGGGCAGAGCCTAAGGAAAAAAAGTGACATTTAAACTAAGGCTTGAGTTCTCAGATTGACAGTTAAGAGTTCGGAGTTGAGAGTTGGAGCTTGGAAAGGGTGTTAGTGAGAGCAGTTTAAGGTTTTGAAGAAAGACTTTGGGTCAGTCTTTTGTTTAGTATTCAGGGAAGCTATAGAGAAGTATAGCTAGAATGCTATGTGGGAGCAGAACCCCGTTAGTGGTCTGTTCTTTTCCTTAAGGAAGGCTAGTTCAGGTTGGCTAGATTCCTAAAGGGGATTTTTGTGGGAGTTACTTTCAGAGATTCATTTCCTGAAGTAATTTTCTGTGTGGAAACATTAAGACTTGTAACCCAGAAGATTTTAAGATCTCTTCTCAAACGTAACCACAAGCTTTGTATGCCAGATTTTTTACTGAAACCATCAAGTATTTGTACCTGAAATATCCAAGTCTGCTCAAATAAAGTTCTTGTCATTTTTATCAACTAATACCAGCCTCAGTGTGAATACCTCTGTGGTAAAATACCTCTGTGTTATTCAAGTCAGCTTTATACCAGCCTCTAAGAAAACTAGAGTAACACAGAGTGTGTTACTGAACAACCTCTCAATAGTACCTCAGCCTGTTCTTTAGTAACATGGTGGCAGTGGAAACCTTTTAAACAATTTTTTAAAGTCTCACAGTTCCAGTGTTTCCCAGTTCCTAACTGTTAAATAGACAGTTGGTCCAACAACTATTCTCCCTCTATATTTTTGATGAGCTAATCTGGAGTGGTGTCATCATCATAATTTGGTAGGGTGCTGTATGGATCATTGTAATTTGGTGGTACTGCGGTATGAGTTGTTATGCCATGCCATTCTGTCTCTCTTTTTGTTTTGTAGTATACAGGCAGTTCCCAAGTAACAAACATCCAACTTATAAATGACTCCTAGTTAAGAATGGGAGTTAAACAACAGGAATTGAGAGAAATCTGCCCCAAGAAAGAGAAATTCACTTCTGAAAGAGTTATCATGGGGGGGGGGGGTGTCTCCATTTAAGCTTTATCACCTTGTTTCTGCAACAATATATATATATATATATATATATATATATATATAGAGAGAGAGAGAGAGAGAGAGAGAGAGAGAGATACATACATACATACATACATACATACATACATACACATATATATGGCTGGAGTTACACTTCAAAAGGTACCTGTTCCAACTTACACAAAATTCAACTTAAGAACAAACTTTCAGAACCTATCTTGCTCATAACTTGGGGACTGCCTGTATGTCCTAAAATCTATTCCCCTTGAGAATTACATCCTTCACAAAAGCATGATGTTTGGCAGGTATGTGCATTTGTATTCTGCATTAACAAACATTATCAGTCTAAAGGTTAGAGGTCTTTTTAAAAATTGAAACTCTAATAGTTGGTTTCTAGACATACAATAAAATCAGTGTTATCAGTATTTATGACACTGATTACCATAGGAAGAAAAAAAGGTTAGGTGTCCATAGAAATCCGCAAATGGTAAAAACCTTGAAGCAGTTTTGAGATACCTATGTTACTGTCTAATCCATGTTATTTTTAAGTCCTTCAGTCTAAGAAGACAGTTAAGGAAGATTATATGAGCAATAGGAAAAGACTTGTGGGTTGGAAAGTCATACATTTAATTTCCAACACAGCAACACAGTGTTTAGTTATTCATAGGCAAGCCACTGCTCGTGTACAATAAACCCTCATGGAACATAAGAAGGTAATAATGTTGGCTTGCTTTGAAGCCTATTGGGAGAATATTTGCAATGATCAGAACTTTAGAAATACAATGTATAAGTTCCAAAGATTATTATGATAAACTAGAAAAATGCAAACCAAATAACATTGAAATGTGTTCAGAACATGCTCTTCATTTGTTTTGGGGTTTTTTTTTGTTAAAATGTATTAAAGCTCTTTCTATCTAGCTTCATCTAGCTCCGACATACTTTCTTTTCCAAGGTCCTCCCCTTTGTATGTCTTGTTGGAGTAATATCTCTAGTCTTTATTTGCAAGATTTCAACTTTCCATCTTGTCCACTTGAAATCTTTTTCGGGGGCAATGTTAACCAAGGATGCATCTACACTATAAGGTTAATGCAGTTAATTGCCATGGCTCAGTACTAGGAAATCCTGGGATTTATGGTTTGGTAAGGCATCAGGACTCTTTGATTGAGAAGTCATGTAAAACTACAACTCCCATGCATAAATCAGCTCCTGTTTTTCTCTCTTTTTTCTTGATCCCATGTGTCATCTTTCCATGTGCATATCCTTAGTTTTTTGACAGACAGAACAGTGGATGTTTCATCTGCTGTGTGTGAATCAGCAGCATGAACCATAATTTCCCAGAATTTGCAAACTACAGGTTGAGTAGCCATTATCTGAAATGCTTGTGCCCAGAAGGGTTTTTGATTTTAGATTTCCATCCCCACCCCAATTTTGGAACACCTATATTTGCCTATACATGTATAATGAGATATCTTAGAAATGGAATCCAAGTCTGAACACAAATTGATTTATGTTTCATTTAAAATTATCTTCATACACATAGCTTGAAGATTTTTTCCTTTAAAAATAACTTAGTGTATGAAACAAAGTTTCCATACATTGAACCATCAGAAAACACATGTATAATCTCACCCACCCATGCAAACAATTTTAGATTCTGAAGAATTTCAAATTTTAGAAATCTGATTAAGGATATTCAACCTGTACTTGGCAATCAGTTAAAGTGAGTTGATCTGTCTAGTGCATTGGTATTTAGAGTGTTGATGGTCCAATGAAACATGTAAAAGTTGAAGGCAGGGACAGAAATCAATTTATTCAGCTCTGGCCAGAGTGGATACTGGGGGACAACAATTCCCAAATCCAGTGTGTTTTGCAAGTAGAAGCATGGCTATTATTATATACAGTTCCAGGCTTCACAATCTCATTGGTTCAAAAGCACATTAATGTACAGTTTGTGATAGGTGCATAATATGGAATAAATTGTCATTGGTTGTATTTGAAGCTGTCTGTTGCCTGGTGTATCCCCCTCTTTGGGAGGGTCTGGGAATGGAATGAAGGCAAGGTTGGGAGATAAAGGGCGCTTGACCGGATTACCCAGGTTTGGGATCATTGGATTCTTGGATGCTTTTATAGGTCTAGAGGTTCAGAGACAATAGGTGCTTGAGTGCCTTAATGGGCTTTCCATGAGTGTCAAAGGGGTGAGAAAGTGGGTTAATGGGCTTTTAGGTTTCTGTTTAGTTGGGGTCTTTTGTGAGGCAGGGCAAACCAGCAAGGGGCCAATTCCTGTTTATTGTGAGGGGTTTGTGCTTATTGTGAGGCCATTTGTTTTTGAAATTAGGGAGGGGCGGCACAGGGGGATCTCATGAGAAAAGTAATCCATTCCTCATTTTTGGGGTCCCCTGTTTGATAAGATTCAGAATGTATTGTCATTCTTAACATTAAGTTCTCCTATGTTAATATTTAACATTTACCTATTGATCATATTTAGGTGCATGCAAGATAACTTATTCCTTTCCTCCTCATTACTTGTACCTTGCTAATTTCTTGTGTCTGGCTTAGTCCTCCCATAGCTGCAAAGTAAAAAGCTCTATAATCTCTTCCAAAAATGTAGAAGGGACATAGGTTTCTTGATCATTATGATTTGAAATGATCTGGGTGAAAAACAAGATTGCTTGAATTGTTTTTATGCATTCCATGGGAGTGTCTTCTGCTCTCCCTATCTTGTTCCCTTGCCCCAAGCCCAGAGAGTGCACTCAAACAGCTTTCAAAAATATAAGGGAAGCTGTGGAGAAGATCTGGAGGATACTTTTGCATTCAGCACGAAATTTTTATGGGAACACTTCTGAACAAAGCAAGACATAACTGCTCATATTTGGTTTCCTTTGCCACACCTATGGATTGGATTGTTTTAAAAGCTTGTTAATGATTTGTTTATTAGTCTTGCTTTGAATGTATTTATGTTATGTCATACATTAATTAGAGTGCAAACATATACACATGCCTCCACTCCAAAGCAAGTCCTATTAAGTACAGTGGGACTTAAGTCAATAAATACTCCAGGATTGCAGATTTAACCATCTAAATCGTTTTGGAAAAAAATGTTATCTTTGGACATTAGCATAATCTGGGCATTTTTAGAGAATGGAAAAATCATTAAAAGGGTGCTGTATCCAGAGGCTAAGTAGCTAAAGGTGAGGGTCTCATACAAGGAGCTTATTAATTGAATGTGACTTGTAACATTTTCCTATCTTGTATTGAATATTGCAGCAAATTTATTAAGCTCTATTTCCTCTTAGTACATTTTCACCAGGATCATATTGCATCTCTCTCTTCCTCTTTCTTTCATTCTTTCTCTCTCACATTCTCTTCTCTGTCTTTTGAGCACCAATTTAGCCAAATGAATAGGAAAGGCGTGATAAAATTACACACCAAAATAATAAATAATAGAAACCATTTCCTTCTCCTTGGAGCCAAGACATTCACTCTGGTGCTTCCTGACAGGGGAAAGCAGCGGGAGCCAGCTAATGAGGCAAGTCATCCATTATCATTGGAGGGTTTATCCTGATTTAGTTATCTGAATCAAAATGACACATTTAAGAGGAAAGCTCATGGGAACTTAACTGAAAATGTTATGTTGATGTAGCAAGGCATTGATCTGTCTGTAAGTGCTTCTTGGTTGCCATGCCAACAATGACAAGGAACAACAACATTGAAAAACCACCCAGGGGTTAAAGGCCAGGGTGTAAGGAAACTATTAGTGGGGCTGTTGTATATATTTTTTGATTATCAACAAGTTTTGATGTTGTCCAGACTTGTTAGGAACTATTTTCCTCTCTCATTTGAGGATTATTTATAAAATCACCATCTGCAAGTCCATCCTGTGCTAAATGCTGCTTATTCTTTCAATAGGAACAGAAACAATGGGTGATTGCTAAAACACCAGTGCTCCTGAGGTTTTTGTATGGAATCATAGCATCAGAGTTGGAAGAGATCACAAAGGCCATCCAGTCGAACCCCCACCCTGCGGAAAAACATAATCAAAGTACCCTCAACAGACTGCCATCCAGCCTCTTCTTTAAAACCTCCAAATGAAAAGACTCAAAGGCAGCATATTCCACTGTCAAGTGGCTCTTACAGTCTGAAAGATCTTCCTAATGTTTAGCTGTAATCTCTTTTACTGCAATTTGAATCCATGTCCTACTACCTTCATCACACTGGTTTTCAGACCTGTCATAGGATACTGGAAGCAGAGTTCTTGGACAGAGCCCACTGGATCCCTTCACAGGACACACAGCTACTTGCAGTGGAGCTCTATCCAGGAATTGTGCTCTCAGATTCCTATGACAGAGCAAGAGAGGCTTCCCATGTTCTCTGTGTGATGGGGAAGGTGGAGCTGTGGGCAATGTGGGGTGTGGAGCAACAGATTACCTCGCTGCCCCCATGGTTTCATCTCGATGACTAACAAATCCCCCCACTGTTGTGATGAGGTCCCTAGTCTCGAGAGCTTAAGCTTGCCCCTCCTCAATGTGGTATCCTTTCAGATATTTATCTCATTTTTATTAAGATATAATTGATATTGTAAAACTACATATAAAATACACACAGGAATATAAAAACTAAAAACATATGGAGTGACAATATACAAACATGCATGTATATGAAACTAACAAGTAAAAACTAAATACTAAAACAATTCCATAACTGGGTTGCTGTAGGTTTTTTTTTTTTGGGGGGGGGGGCTATATGGCCATGTTCTAGAACATGGCCATATAGCCCGAAAAACCTACAACAACCCAGTGATTCCAGCCATGGAAGCCTTCGACAATTCCATAGCTGACTAATATGGGAATATTGATGACTTCCTTATGCTAAAATGTAACATGTAAGTCATGGGCAAGTCTAATATCTTTCATATCAGATTTCACTGGTAAAAGGATAGATCCAGACAGCCCTAAAGTGAAAATGAATTTGGGTTGGATGATCTGCTAATTAAACTTGTTGATGATCCAAGAATGCTAGCAATAATATGACCAGGTGGTTGTGAGGTGGTGCCTGGTATTGTGCTGGTATCTTATGCATGCATGTGTTCCCTGGTGAAACTGACATTTTATCTGAAGTGGAATGTTTGCATGGAGTTCAAGAATGCTGATCCATACTTGATCATTCCATTCAGGTCTGAATGCGCATGCATATTAGATTGTGAATGCAGTTCAGCATTCTGTTGCATAACTTTGTCACTTGAATTGGATAGCACAATCAAGACATCCCTCTGCATGTAGAGATTTATGATGTGAACCCCCAATGTTGGATCTTGATCAAGGATCTACATGTATGTTGAAAGATTGCTGCATTTGTGTCGCATTTCAATGATCTTTAGATGTACATGTGAATTTTCAAGTGATCATTTGAAAACATTTTTGAGGAACATCATGGGTTTGAAGAACTACCATTATATTATTACTAGATTCTCTTTAAAATTGTTGCTGTTGTTACCTTAGAGAACTCAGGCTTAATTCCTCTTCCTAGTTTCCCATATGACCCATATAGTAGTATTGCTTGATGTGACCTCTGATCATTTGGCAAGATCCACTTAGAAACCTTAAATTAGAAATGAAGTAGAATCAGGATGAAGGCCATCTCACCTTTCCAATGCTTAATACTTAATAAAAACTTAAATAAAACCTTATCTGGAGGGCAGGGATTTACCTACAAACCATTTTTGGTCTGCTCCAAGGCATGTGATGTTGAGTGGAATGGAGGGAATTACATCATACCGGTACTGCACCACCAATACCGGTTCCATACTGGGTTTAGATTATGCCTGGATCCAGCATTACATTCTAGTAACAAATTTTGAACTGATGACCCTGACATTGCTCTTGTTTGGTGGAACAATTAATGCAACAATATTTTATGCCCCCCACAAAACAGGTTGAACAGGTTCCCACAGACACTTGTGCAAAATGACTCCAGAAATGACTAGATTTTTATTTGCTAAATACTTTAAAAATACGAATGCATTATTTTTATACTAGTTGACACTAGTGATTCATGAAATGACCTTGAATTTACTCAGTGTCCTTCCAGAATAGAGTTGAAAAGATTTAAAAGTGTGATCTCTTGTTACAAGTTAAAAGGAAGTATCACATACTAGGCATCACAAATGGGAGTAATTCCCTCCTTCCAACTATAATAAGAGGGAGGTCATTCTCATTTTGCCGACACAATATTATTCAAAGTAAAAAATTATGAACTATGTGAATTTTGAATTTAATGCCTATGTTCATTTAAAAAAATATATACAGATCTTTATAACCCATTTCTGATGCTGATATGAAAACTATCCATCAGAATAATTTTTCTTCTTGAGGCTCTTTTCTACAATATCAGAAATTATTTACAACTAAGAAATCCAATGTTTTTGACAGTCACTGGTGTCAACAATTAACAACATTAGTATTATTGTTGTTGTCAGCATTAACAATGGATAAGTTGTCTCACTACTGTTCATATACACACCTCATTTTCTTAAACCTTCATACTGGATACAGTTTTAGTTCAGATTTCCCAGTGGTGCATTCTGTAAGAAAGAAGGAAAGAAGGCATCAAGGAAACTTAATAGAGTTAAAGAATGGAGACAGTGTGTCAGGAGAGAAGATGAAAGATGAAAGAAAAAAAAGATATCCTGCAGAGAGGATGGGAAATGGATGTATATCACAGCTTGGGTGATGAAAATGGAAAGTGGGCACTGATATAAAGAGAAGAATAGCAGCAAATTTTGAATGCAATTCTTATGTAATTGATGAAAATCAGTGCTTGCTGACCTACACTGAGATGTCAGCCTGGGTGGAGTGGGAACAGTCCTGGTCCTGCTCTGCAGGGGTAGATTCCTCAGTGTCAGGCTGCTGCTCTCTGCTTGCCTCTGACTCAGATGCAGGGCAAGGCAGCCCTTCAACTTCATTCTCATCACTAGCCCTGACATGATGATGATTATGCATTTTCTCTCTTAATGAGACTAAAACAGTACTAAAAATGGCACCATATGCAAGTAAAATCTTAAAAAACTATAAGCACGACAAAATAATTAAATCTAGACCTCTCTAAAATACATAAAACTACCACATGACACCCTTTGGTTTGGTCTTGAAAACCAAAAGTCTGCCTGAATAAAAAGCCAGAAGGACAACAAGGAGGGGACCATTCTGGAATCCCTGGGCAGGGAGTTCCAGAGTTTCACCAAGAAGGCCCTTTCTCCAAGCTTGGGATGGAGGAGGCCTCTTCTGAGGATCTCAGGGCACAGGTAGGTTTGCACCAGGAAATACAATCTGCCAAATAGTCTGGACCACAGCTATATAGAGCTTTTAGATCATAATCAGTACTTTGAATTGTGCCTGGAAACAGACTGGCAGCCAGTAAAGCTGTTGAAGTGCTCCCTGTAACAAACCCCAGTTTACAATCTGGCTGCAACTCTTTGAATCAACGGAAGTTCCTCAACACTCTTCATAGGCAGCCCCATGTACAACATTAAAGCAATCTAAATGGGATGTAACTGTGGCATGTGCCATTATACCTAGATTAGGCATCTCAAAGAACAGAAACAATAGGTGCCTATGTTTTAAATATGAAAAAAAGAACTCCTGTCCACCACAGAAACCTGGGCCTCCAGGTTCAATGCCAACTCCAGGAATACCCCCAAACTGCAGATTTGTGACTTCAGGGAAAGTGTGATCCCATCTATCACAGGCTGGATCTCGATTTGCAAGTTGCCCTAAGTCACCTTTGGGCTGAGAAAGGCAGGGTAGAAATACTGCAAATAAATAAATAAATAAATAAATATTCCCTGATCTTTCTGACTGACTGACTTAACTTTCAATTTGTTTGCCTCATCTAGTCCATTACTGATGACAGACACTGGTTTAGGATCAGGACAGCTTCCTTGGCTTTGGGTAGAAAGGAGTAGTAGAGCTTGTAATTCCACAGTGTAGATACAACCTGTTTATGTAAGCTTGTGCTACCAACTTCTTTCTCTCAGTTAGTCTCAAAAGTACTATAAGGTTATTTTGCAAACTGATTCAGAGGAGCATGACCAGCCATGTCTTTGAATCTTGCCATCAAAAGAAATAGGTGTGCTTTCATTAATAGTCTCATAGACCATAAATTAGATAAGCTTTTAACTTTTTTAATGCAGATGTCTTTTCCATGCCTACAACAAAGGTTTAAAATTTGAAATTTGAAACAAAAGTTTAAAATTCACTTTGGTGTTGGTTAGTTACTAACATCTGCATACTTCCACACCACTGATGCTTTTTAGAAATCATTTTTTTTAAAAAACTCACCTTGCCTCTCAGTAAATAAAGCTATTTCATCTTGAAATAGAAAGTGAATTGAAAGAACTCCATTATGAATATTTTGAATATATCCACTTAATGAATATTAAATGCCATCAAAGAATGTATCATACATTCTTCACTCTTGTCTGCAAATTTATGCCTGACCTAACATCCCAGTTCTGGAAATATCCAACCTGCCTGTTGGTTTGAGCTTTGTAATCATATTGTAGGATTGTTCCATGATCTGAAATATATGTAGCATGTTTATTTATGATATTGCAGTCTACTGAACATTTTAATCAGGTCCCCTATTTTGTTAACTACAAAATAGCTAAATTCAATCCAGGAAAGATGAAGCTGGGATAAAGTACAATAGTGTATAAAGAAATGGCTCAACATCAGACTGTTCCTTTTCTCCCAAACATGTCTATATAATATGGATTACGGTAGGCATAAATACTTCTAAACAAAGCATCCTGGACTAATGACAGCTGAAGCATTCCTGTAGCTGTAGATCCTTCAGCAGAGAAAGTTGTAAACATGGCGATTTGCACATTACATATTCGCCTTGATTTTCAGCATGATTTCAAATGGCAGAACCCTGTTCTTTAAATCTTCACTATGTTCTCTTCAACAAACACTCAAATTAGTCATCTACAGTCAGGTAGGCTGCCCTAGTTTAATCTATAGTTAAGTAGTCTGTTAAACACCTGATAATAGCCTGTGAGATTAATTGCTGAGGGACAGAATGCTTCATGAGAATTTCCTGGACTATCAAATGTAGAAGCTGTGATGGTAACATCTGAAGGTGTGTAGGTGACCATACACATAGTGTATGTTGCATATATACAGTATGGGTGTGTGTGTGTGTGTGTGTGTGTTCATATGTGGGGATAAGAATCAACTAACTGTTCTTTAATCCAGTGAGAGACAATGGTTTAAAACAATATTTTAATGATAATTTAGTTAATTTCAATATTTCAAAAGATTAAATCTAATAACAATAATAATTGTTACCTGCCTCATAGTTAAAAGAAATAGATGAACATAGTTGAGATACAGAGATAAAATATAAGACTATTAAAATACTTATATTAAAAGACAAAGGCTAAAGATTAAAATACGTCAAAATCATGCATAGCAATAAAATGCAAATTAAAAATTCATAGTTTAAAACTGACTAGATAGTAATGGTATCTTGGAAGGAAGTGGAGGTTTTTTCCCCCCTTTGCATCCATTCTTTCTAGACATTGCCTAAATATTCTTCATCTCTCTCAGGAAACTGAATTTTGAAGCTTATTACCCTAGTGGGCTAGACGTAGACATCAAGTAGTAAATTAGTAATAATAATGGATGGCATTTTTCAGCATTACTCCAGTAAGACTTTTAATTCACACATTAGGTTAAATTTAAGTGACAATTTAACATAAATTTGAGAGTTAAATGTCCTCTCTTCTAATATAAATACAATTGAATGCAGGGTGCTATTAAACCTCACTGATGATTGGAAATGCATTAGCTCTTTCCTACTAGTTTCCTTATCTTGGTACATGTGTGGTATTTAAGTAGTACTTGGAAGAATGCATGGACCTTCCACAGAAATGTGTGAAGGTACAGGAAGAAAATTCTTTCTTTATATTTTTTCAAAAACTCCAATTGTTGTAGATACAGTAACTCTTAATTTCAGAGTAACTCAACAACCATCACTTTTGCTGTGACAACTTACAATGTTTTCATGAGACAAAATTTCCCATCGAATTAAAATACTTTTTGTGTGTTCAGGTTAATGTGAAATAGAGAAAATAGTGGCTAACCTATGTAAGGGATACTGAGATTCTATTTAAATCTAGAGTACATATATTATTTCTCCCTTTGTCTACATTCAGTAGAAATTTGAAAAGTGTAAAAAGCTGACACATGTCTCACTTATGTAGCTTCCTTGCCATGTAATATCATGCAAAGTGGCAATGAGCATGCCAATTTAATAGTGCAATATATGTCATGATGTATGAGGAGGTACAGAGTTTGTTCATGTATTATTTTTGTGGAAATTTTATTTTCTGACTTGTCTTTATGGACAATTAAGTGCAAAAGCAGATATGCAATGCTCACAATAGTAGGATTTTCCATGAGATGTTAATTGCCCATCATTCTGCATTTAAAAGCACCATCAATTACCATCTGATTACCTTGTAAAAGCAGCTTTTATTGTTCTATTTGCATTTATTTTTCCACTGGAGAAGATCATCAGGGCTGAGATTCCTAGTAGAATTAACTCCTTCTGTCCCAAAAGCAGAGGAACATTGGAACTGGTGGGCAAGCATTCATTCACGTCTTTCAAGATGTGTACCTAAGACATTGAGAGGGGCAAGCCATCTGAATAGGACACTCAGCTCAGCTAGTTTCACAAATGGGAAAATGAAAATAGAAACAAAGTCCCCTTGCAATGTTAATGACAACTGGGAATATTAGAGTAAGCCTCCTAGAGAGTGTGGAAGGGAAATTTGCAACTCTAAAGACCTGGCTTAATTGCTTCATTGTTCACTATTCAGAAACACAGGCTGAAAGCTTATCACACTTGGCTAAATTGCATACCATCTTGCAAATCAAGTTGCTTTTTCCCCATGGATCTTTAGAACCTATTTGTAATCATGCTGCTGCTCAAACCACTTTTTTGTATATGCAAATATGCAATTTTCACCACAGGAGGGAGAAAAATCATGGCCATTTGTTGCATCCCTTGTGCCCTGTTCAGATAGCAAGTCAAGAGCTCTCTTCAGTGTCTACATTTAAGTCATACAAATCCCTTCCTGGAGAGACCCACAAAATATGCTCGAGCATATTGCAGAAGGAATGTATTTAAAAATAAGATGATGGTGTGTGTTGAGGGGTTATTTCTACACCCATTTGCAACACATATCTAACTAATACAACCAGCATGTGTAATCCTAGTGTTGTGACAAAGAAACTAATTGATTAGTTATTTGCTTTACTGAAAAAAATGGATAACTACCAACAACTTCAGTTGTGGTGATTTTTCTTTTACTGGTTATTTTACTGCTGGAGGCCTCAAAAAGCGGCGAGAGGAGCGTGGGGTAGCAGCGAGGCTTGCCTTCACCCTTCTCCTCTGGGGTCTTCCTCCTCCTCCTCCTCCTCCTCCTCCTCCTCCTCCTCCTCCTCCTCTCTGTTTCGGGATCTCCAAATGGAGATGATGAGGAGGAGGATGACCCTTGGGCAGAAGGCAGAGGACAAGCCTAGTTGGTGCTGCCCCCCATGCACCCTCTTCTTGCTGCCCTTCGAGGCCTCTGCTGATGCTGGAAGCCTCGTCAAGTGGTGAGAGGAGCATGGGGTAGCAGTGAGGCTTGCCTTCGCCCTTCTCCTCTTGGGCTCTTCTTTCTCCTCCTCCTCCTCCTCCTCCTCCTCTCCATTTGGGGATCTCCAAATGGAGAGGAGGAGGAGGAGGAAGACCCTGGAGGAGAAGGCGGAGGGCAAGCCTCGCTGGTGCTGCCCCCTGTGCACCCTCTTCTTGCTGCCCTTTGAGGCCTCTGCTACTGCTGGAGGCCTCGAAAAGCGGCAAGAAGAGCGTGGGGTAGCAGCCAGGCTTGCCTTTGCCCTTCTCCGCTGGGGTCCTCCTCCTCCTCCTCCTCCTCTCCGTTTGGGGAATCTCCAAATGGAGAGGAGGAGGAGGAAGACCCTTGGGGAGAAGGTGGAGGGCAAGCCTCGCTGGTGCTGCCCCCTGTGCACCCTTTTCTCGCTGTCCTTTGAGGCCTCCGCTGCTGCTGGAGACCTTGAAAAGCGGCGAGAGGAGGGTGGGGTAGCAGCGAGGCTTGCCTTCGCCCTTCTCCTCTGGGGTCTTCTTCCTCCTCTCCAATTGGGGATCTCCAAATGGAGAGGAGGAGGAGAAGGAATACCCTGGAGGAGAAGGAGGAGGGCAAGCCTCACTGGTGCTGCCCTCCGTGCACCCTCTTCTCGCCACCCTTCGAGGCCTCCGCTGCTGCTGGAAGCCTCGTCAAGTGGCGAGAGGAGCGTGGGGTAGCAGCGATGCTTGCCCTTGCCCTTCTCCTCTGGAGTCTTCCTCCTCCCCTTCTCCGTTTGAGGATCTCCAAATGGAGAGGAGGAGGAGGAAGGCCCTGGAGGAGAAGGAGGAGGGCAGGCCTCGCTTCTGTGTCCCACGTCATGCTTTTCTCACTGCTCTTTGATGCCTCTGAAGCCTCGAAGAGTGACAAGAGAAGCACAGGGCAGCAGCAGTGTGGCCTGCCCTTTTACTCTGTGCTCTTCTTCCTTCTCCTCCTCTTTGGTCTCTTCCCCCGGTGCCTCCAAACAGAAGAAGGATGGGGGCAGGCCATGCTGTTGCTGCCCCATTCTGTGCTTTTCCCTCCACCCTTCAAAGTATCCACCACAACCTACCTATCAGGTATTTCACAGCACTCTCCAGATTGTTTGTGAACTACATTTCTCTTAAATCATTGTCAGTTTCTCCTAAACCTCTCCAGTATTTTCTGTCGGTCATGGGAGTTTTATATCCCAAATTTGGTTCAATTCCATTGTTGTTGGTGTTCAGAATGCTCTTTGATGGCAGGTGAACTATAACTCCAGGTAACTGCAACTCCCAAATGTTAGGATCTATTTCCCCTAAACTCCACCAGTGTTCAAATTTAGGCATATTGAGTATTCATGCCAAGTTTGGTCCAGATCCACAGTTGTTTGGGTTCTCAGTTCTCTCCGGATGTAGGTAAACTACATCTCCCCTAAATCCCTGCCAATTCCTTCCAAACCTCTCCAGTATTTTCTGTTGGTCATGTGGGTTCTTTGTGCCAAGTTTGGTCCAGTTCTGTAATCTGTGGGGGTCTCAGTGGTCTGTGGAAGTCAGAGCTGAATCAGTGAAGGTACTGCAAATCCCATCATCAATTGTCCATACTCCCCCAAACATATTGTTTTTGTGATTAATCACTATGCTTTAATTAGGTTCAATTTATAACAATAAAATATATCCTGCATATCAGATATTTACATTAGATTCATAAGTGTAGCAAAATTACAGTTCTAAAGTAGCAATTAACATAATTTTATGGTTGGAGGTCACCACAACATGAGGAACTGTTTTAGAAAGGTTGAGAACCACTGATCTAGACATTATGCTCCTATTGATGCAGGCCAAAATCCCATTGGCTTTTTTTGCCACCACATCAAACTGTTGGCTCATGTTCAACTTGCTGTCCATGAGGATTCCTTTTCGCATGTCTTCTCTCGAGCCAAGCGTCCCCCATTCTGTACCTTTGCATTTTGTTTCTTCTGCCTAAGTGGAGTATCTGCATTTGTCACTGTTGAACTTCATTTTGTTAATTTTGGCCCATCTCTCTAATCTGTCAAGATCATTTTGAATTCTGCTCCTGTCCTCTGGAGTATTGGCTATCCCTCCCAATTTGGTGTCATCTGCAAACTTGATGATCATGTCTTCTAACCCTTCATCCAAGTCATTAATAAAGATGTTGAACAGGATCGGGCCCAGGACGGAACCCTGCTACACTCCGCTCGTCACTTCTTTCCAGGATGAAGAGGAAACATTGGTGAGCACCCTCTAGGTTCGTCCATTTAACCAATTACAGATCCACCTCACTGTAGTTTTGCCTAGCCCACATTGGACTAGTTTGTTTGCCAGAAGGTCATGGGGGACTTTGTCGAAGGCCTTACTGAAATCCAGGTACACTACAGCCACAGCATTCCCCGCATCTACCCAGCTTGTAACTCTATTATGAATCTGTATCTTTTTCCTATCAGTGAAAAGCTGATGAGAGTGGAAAACAATGATCTGAAAAGAACACCACTAAAATTATCTGTATATGTCAAATTGTTAATATTATTGTTTTCATTCTTTTATTCATCGTGTACTGCGAATGTATATACCAACTTTACTTGGTTTCCCTCTCCCTGTTAATCCTCACAACAATCTTGTAAGACAAATATACAAAGATGTAGAGCTCAATGCTGTGGAATGACGTCATTCTTTTCTGCTTCTGGCAATATTCTTAAATAGCCAACGCTGATCAATAAGAACATGAACTAGGGTCAACCATTCAATTAATTAATCCCACCAGTGCCAAATTATATAATCAAAAGTCTGTCTTGGGGTTTTTTTTTTAATGATTAGGATTCCTGCATGAGATAATCCATGCTATCTGTCTGTCTGTCTGTCTATATTGCAAGCTTTGGTATCATAAGTAGTGTGTCTTCTGTCTGTGTACTACTGCGTTTACTTCAACAAAATATGATCAAACTGTTCATGATTTTAAGTAGGACTATGGAATGTGTTACTATACAGGTGTTTCTGGACCATGAATGTCATCAGATTAGATAATCTTAACAGATTAGAGAGATGGGTCAAAACTAACAAAATGAAGTTCAACAGTGACAAATGCAAGATACTTCTCTTAGGCAGAATAAATGAAAGGTAAAAATACAAAATGGGCAGTACATGCAAAAAAGATCTTGGGAGTCTTCGTGGACAACAAGTTAAATATGAGCCAACAATGTGAGTCAGCGGCAAAAAAGCCAATGGGATTTTGGCATGCATCAATAGGAGTATAGTGTCTAGATCCAGGAAAGTCATGCTACCCCTCTATTCTGCCTCGGTCAGACCACACCTGGAATACTGTGTCCAATTCTGGGCACCACAATTCAAGAGAGATATTGACAAGCTGGAATGTGTCCAGAGGAGGGCGCCAAAATGATCAAGGGTCTGGAGAACAAGCCCTATGTGGAGCATCTTAAAGAGCTGGGCATGTTTAGCTTGAAGAAAAGAAGGCTGAGAGGAGACGTGATAGCCATGTATAAATATGTGAGAAGTCATAGGAAGGACGGAGCAAGCTTGCTTTCTGCTGCCCTGGAGACTAGGACACAGAACAATGACTTCAAACTACAAGAAAGGAGATTCCATCTGAACATGAGGAAGAACTTCCTGACTGTGAGAGCTGTTCAGCAGTGGAACTTTCTGCCCCAGAGTGTGGTGGAGGCTCCTTCTTTGGAGGCTTTTAAACAGAGGCTGGATATCCATCTGTCGGGGGTGCTTTGAATGCAATATTCCTGCTTCTTGGCAGGAGGTTGGACTGGATGGCCCATGAGGTCTCTTCCAACTCTATGATTCTATGATTCCATCATCCTCTCACCATTGGGTGGCTAAGACTGATGGACATTGCAGCCCAACTATATCTGGAATGCCACATATTCCACATTTCAGTGTATATACAATGAGTAAATAACAAATCTAGTTTGAAAATCTTTGAACTTTAGGCAAAGCATTACACAAATAATAAGAATTCAATGCCTATTTTCCCTCCTATACATGATCAAAACCTGATTACTTCCTAAATATATCTGAACTGGAGATTTTCATAACTCCCAGATGAATAGCATGCAAGTATCAATGCACCCAGAGTAAATTACTCTCATCTCATATCACTGATTCATGTCTCTGTTACACAAGCAAGACTGCTAAAAACAGCAGACTACCTTGCCTTGTCAATATCTTAACTACATGATTCAGTGTTTGCAAGCCACAAATCACAAATAGCTAGTTGATTAGTTGCTTCTTTAATTAGACCATTAGAAGATTAAAATTTTAACTATACAAATGACTTCATTCTTTTGTGGCAAAACTGCAACTCCTAGTTACCTTTTTAGTTGGAAGTGTGGCTAGTAGCTACTATAAAAAGTGGAAGAGGAATATTACCTGGTCCACTTTTTGTGCTATTGTCACGTGCTTTTGTCTCATGTCTTGATGATAAGTGCTGAATAGACAACAATGTGTCTTGTTGTCTATTCAGCACTTTTCATCAAGCAGCCTGAGGTATTATTTTTGAAAAATGATTTAATAGTAATAAGTATACTTTAAGGGCCCCTTTAGAAGGTGTCATGTACAATCTTTGCCCTTGGTACCCTGTGTGGGCTGCACACATTACCAAAAAATAAGTTTTTTAAAAACCTGAAAAATCACTAGAAACCTATTTTTCATTTTATACACATACACAGGAGTAGAAATTCACCACCCTTTAGACTACAAAAAAGGACAGAGTAAGGAATTGTGCGGGGTTTGAATGCTGCAAAAGTGCCTTGGGCTGGCCATATATGGTTTTGTGGTTATGCCTTGTTCAAATCTAGGTGAAGGGCTTCCATCAACACTTGTTAAGTAAGAAGTACAAATGAGATGATGTTTTCCTAGTTCATATCTTAATTATTCCATGTATTTTCTGTCCTCTGCATTCTGCTACTATTGAATTCCAGTTTAACTAGGACACTTTTAAAATTAACTCTAAAGCTGGGTTATACTGTCTGGGAATTTATGCCAAGTTGTTTTGAACTTTTGGAGAAATAGCATGGCCTATATTTTCAGTGCATTGAAGAGAAGGCACCTTTCTGTAATAAAAATAGATAATTGAAATAACAACAGAACTCTGGATGATTTCTAATATATCTTATTTATTTATTTATTTACAACATTTATATTCCACCCTTCTCACCCCAAAGGGGACTCAGGGAAACTTACATAATTGGCATTATTCCATGCCCAAACAACAATAACAATAAAAAGCAATTAAACAACAATTTAAAACAACATTAAAACAACATATGTAAAAATTAGACGATTATTTTGCATAGATCCAAAGCCAGATAGTCAAATAATCATATTCATAAATCCAGGGTCAATTCCAACTCTATTGCACCGATATTTGTGCTGGGACAAATATTCGCTCCCAAAGCAAAGTTTCAACTTTTTCGTGAAATGATGGGAGGGAAGGGGTTGATTGAATCCCACTGGGGTGGAAGTCCCACAGCTGAGGAGTCACCACTGAGAAGGCCCCGTCTCTTGTCCCCGCCAGTTGCACCTGCGAAGGTGGTGGGACTGAGAGCAGAACCTTCCCAGAATATGTTAAACTCCGTGATGGTTATACAGGAAGATGTGTTTGGACAGGGAGATGCATTCGGACATGTCCAAATCAAAGTCAGATAATTTAAAATTCCAGATAGCAAGAGGAATCCAGGGAAAAGAATAACACTGATAAAGCTGTTATGTGAATCTAACTTCTTGAGATAGACATACATTTTAAAAATAAACCTATGTGCACTTGTGAATAGGAAAATTGTATTCCTTACTCAAATGTAACTTAGAACTTTATCACATGATCTTGCTATGCCATGGCAGTCATACTATCATACATAGCACATATATAATGGTATGAGCATCTTTGCTATCACACCTCCCTTCATTCATGCAATTGTGCCAGTTTGATAATCCATGGTCCCACAATTGTACCTCCACATATTCTTGTAACCCTATCTTAGCCCAATTTGTGCTGCTCTCTAATTTGTTAATGTTTAGTTTTTAATGAATTATAGTTTCAGCAATGAAATACAACAAAATGTCAAATATAAATGTATAATATATATAAAAATATCATTGGAGGGAAGGATAGTAGAGGCAAAGATGAAGTACTTTGGCCACATCATGAGAAAAAAGAAAAGCTTAGAGAAGACAATTATGCTGGGGAAAATGGAAGGGAAAAGGAAGAGGGGCTGACCAAGGGTAAGATGGATGGATGGGTGGGATCCTTGAAGTGACTGGATTGACCTTGAAGGAGCTGGGGGTGGTGACGGCTGACAAGGAGCTCTGGTGTGGGCTGGTCCATGAGGTCACGAAGAGTCAGAAATGACTGAATGAATGAACAACAAAAGCAATATAAAACACACAGAAAACAGCTTGGAAATAATGAGGGCGATGATGATGAGTGAAAGAGTAGGAAAATCTTTCCCCCTAATGTCACTTTACCACTGCCATGTCAGCAACAAAGCAGAAAAGACTCGTCGCACAAAATAGGTGATGGGAATATTGTGAAATTGCAAGCTATTGACTTGGATAGTGGGGGACAGGATATTTGTGGGAGGAGGCAGACTGGCCATGTCCAGAGGTGGCCCTAGCTAATTTTCAACGGTAAGCAAACAGTATTTTGCCCCCCCCCCCCAACAAATCACAGATATATATTTTCTGTTCGTTGTGGGAGTTCTGTGTGCCATATTTGATTCAATTCCATTATTGGTGGAGTTCGGAATGCTCTTTGAATGTAGGTGAACTATACATCCCAGACACTACAACTCGCATATGTCAAGGTCTATTTTCCCCCAAGAGCACCTCAAGAGTGCCCCTGGGCAAAATCAACTATACTGCAAATGCTTACTTTGCATAATGGGTTGAGCAGCCCCTGCATGTCACTGTGTTATAGGGATTGTCACCAAAGATGACAGTCCTGTTCAATGACAATTTCCTTGCCTTGTGTGATAAAATTCTTTATCTTAAATTTAATCCCAAAGAAAGGCATAATTCTCCGCAAATGGTATTGTTCTTGTGCACCATCATGTCATTTTCAAATTATAGGAACCCTAAGGTGAATCTGTCACAGGGTTTCTCTCCAAAATTTGTTTAGAGAGGATTTGCCCTTCTGCACCTCTGAGGCTTAAAGATTATGTTGCCTAAGGTCTTTTAGAGGGTTTCCATAGCCAATAAGGGATTCAAACGCTGGTCTCCAGGGTAGAAGTCCAACACTCAAATAACTACACCACCTAGTAAATAGTTTTCAGTAAATAGAACTGAATTTGTTCTCAAGAAATATATGTAAATTGGGCAAAATAAATATTGGGGAGGTTTTGCTGGTCTTCCCACTCTTATTCTCTTTTAATGTAGAGTGAGTTTATTGTAGTTAAACTTTTTTAAAAAAACACCACCAGATTTGCACTTTTTCTCTTTAAACTTACATCATTTGTTTACAAATATATGACACACTAAATTATTCAGGCACCATCTGCTTTCATTGTCTCCTCCTGCAAATTCTGAACATTTTTTTGCCTGCTGTATTATTTTGAGAGCAAGATGTACTGCCTGGAAGGTGCATGAAATATCACAGGACTAAGGGTGTGAAAGAAATTGCATTTGTTTAGTAATGAGAGCTGCATATTTGGCCTACATTTCAGGGGACAAGAAAATAAAGCCCTAGAGAACTGGAATGTAATCTTGGAGGATTATGCCAATAGAAAAAATGGGTTGGGGAGGGAAGGATATTGATATGGAAAAAGGCAAAACGGGATGATTTCTGCTTCTCTGTCTTCATTTTTCCTTCAAAAAAATAAAGAGGATGTTGATCTTATCTCAAGAGGGGGAAAGGAGTCCTGGATAAGCCTATCTCTCTCATTTGTAACAGAACATCCCAATGCAGTGATGCTCGAACTATCTGATGTGGTGACTGCAATGCAGGGCAATATGGGAGGAAAGGGCAATATATCTGCTGCCATTTTTATGGTTGCTCTGGAAAATCCAGTTTAGTGGAGTGTTCAAGAACAACTGAGAATTTTGAATTCTGGCAAAGTCACATAGGACTGTCAAGAGGGGGCTACCAAACATTTTATTGTGGCAACAAAATGGTACATACAACCTGAAAGAAAAATTAGTATGGATGAAATAATTAAATGGGACTTCATCCATGATACTTATCTACATATTGTATTTCCTAACAATTGATGTAGAAATAAAGGAGACTTGAACAGAAGCTTCAAGCTTCAAATCCCCAATGGAAAGAGAAAGAACTTTCAGAAAGTGGTGAAACGTGGAGGTACACAAGTGTGGAGGGAGCTTGCTATTTGCTTGCCCTTCTTATGATTTAAAATTTTAGTAATGCTACAGCATGGGATAACCTTGATATGGTCCTCCTCTATGGATATATGGTGGCAGTACTTAGATGGACACTAGCTCAACTTGCAAAGACATAATTTTGGGATAGAGAATCTCTCTCCCTCATAGGATTTTATTTTTATTATTTTGTTAAAATAGTTATATCTTGCCTAATGTACAAACAGCTGAGAACAGTATTCAGTAGAAACAATTTGAAATCTAAAGCAAGACAAATAATTTTCAGTCTAGAACATACAGTTGCCTCCTCACATTTGGGAGTTGAATTTTGTGGGTTTGACTGTTTGCAAAGTTGATTAGTATGCTCTCTCTAGAGATCTCTAGGTCCTTCACTGTGATTCTGTGCTGAACATCTGGTGAAGGTTGACAATATAGTCATGCTGGAGAACTTGATTCCTAGCGAGGTGTTCTCTCAGTCTGCAGCTTTTCCATTTTTGCAGAGGTCTGGTGTCCACAACCCCCAAAAGTGGAAAAGCTGGTATAGGCAGTCCCTAAATTACAACATCCAGCTTACAAACAACTCATAGTTAAGAATGGGAGTGAGACAACAGGAAGTAGAAGAAATCTACTCCTCAGAAGGGAAATTCACTCCTGAAAGAGTTATCATGAGGAAAAGGTATCTCCACTGAAGCTTTCTCACCAATCCTAGTTTCCACAACAAACTATTTTTTTTGTTAAAAATCCAATTATCACAGGGACAGAAAGTGACATGAAATCTTCTGAACAGGGGCACAGTCAGCAAAAACAAACAAACAAACAAAACCCCACACCATCTGTCCCTATGCGATCAAAGCTTAAATCTCCCTATCTCTATCTCTGGAGTTACACTTAAAAACTGACTTGTTCTGACTTACATAAAAATTCAACTTAAGAACAAACCTACAGAACTATCTTGTTCATAACTTGAGAACTTCCTGTATATTAACAAACTAATAATAGTGATTCCCCTATGTCAGATACTTCATTAGCTTGGAATGGCCCCATCAAGTTTAAGGTAATTTCTGGGTGGAATTTTTGAATGTGGCAAAAGTAACAAAATTGTGAATATATATCTTATCTGAATTTAGAGCACTTCTGGTTCCTAAGTTAGAAATCCACAATGGAAATCCAGGATAACAGCCATACTAATATATGGAAACAAGTTACTATATAAATGCACACATTGGATAAAATAATTCAACTCTCAATGGCTTTAATTAAAAATAACATGTTTTGACTTGGAACAGAAATGAAGCTAACATTAGCACCAATTAGGCTTCTGAAGTTTGTTCATTCCATGAAGGGGAATGTCTGAAGGGGAGCTAAAAGAGGAAGTAAAATTGGGGAGTTCTCATTAGGTATTAATCTGTTACAATTTTGAGGACAAAGAGCTATCAGTAATGGCTGTGTATTGCATCATGTTTTAGATGCATATTTATGATGTTATAAGTGTACAAATAGAAATATGACATGCCAGTGAAGCCGAGCATGACCCCCCCCCCCCCAACAAGGGATGGTGACTTATAGTTCTGCAAAGGACAAAGGTACCAGACTGCACAATAGGGGTTAAGTCTTGGTCAATTTGTCAAGGCCTTAACAAACAATGAGGACCCCATGAAACTTTGGGAATGGCTAGACCTTGGGGTCTCTGCCTCTCTCTCTCTCTCTCTCTCTCTCTCTCGAGAGAGAGAGCTGTAGTTTTCCAAGGACCATGGGACCAGCTTCCATCCCAGCGCTGCAGGGCTTTGCGTCTTGGCCCAGTGGAACACCATAGACTCCCTTTGGTGGCTTTTTGAATTCTGCTACATTCCTGGACTTCACTCTCTTCAAGGACTCGCTCTCTACCCTTGAACTTCCTTCAAGACAACTTATGAATTCATGCTGTGTCCTGATATCGTCTGCTTTTTATAATTGCTATTATTAATCTCTCTCTGGGGTCCTGGATGGGAAGATAGCTGCATATGATTTCCCTGTGTATAATTTCTATATGGTTTTTATGTTTCCTTGTATTCCTGACCCTTTTGCCCCTTCTCCCTCCAAAGAAATATGTAAGGGAACCACCTGGCCTAAACAATTGTTTGACAAAAGTTTCTGTAAGATAAGGGGAAACCTTCTCCTCTGCTTTTTGTTTACTTCCCATTGATAGCATTAACCCCAGGCATTGTTCCCCTGTCTCACAGCCAGGAAGGACACATGTTGATTCACAACACTCAAAGCAGCCCTGTATGGGCTCTTTGTCTCACAGAGCACATGGCATTTCTTTGTTTAAAGATTCCTTCTCAGATTCCTTTGTGTTCCATCATCCTGCCTCCATCTCTCCTGATTGGCTGTCACCACCAGGTGGCAGAGGTCTCCCCATTAGATCCTATGGACCACTGGAGCTTCCTGATTGGTGTAATCTCCTCATGCTTAGCTTGGTGAATGATTGCAGTTTTGCATCCGGTTTCAGCTGAATCGCATTAAACTTCAATGGTTTTTCTTCAACTGGTGAGACTTTTCATTGGGAAATTAGGGAAAAATTTGGGATGCTTCTCTGTCTCGCCAGGGAAAAAAGAACTCTTTGAGGAGTCTAACTGGTCTCTGCTTCCTGGCAAAGACCCCTAAATTTTAGCTCTAGAACACCAATGTGACACTCATGTGTTTTAGAGCATCTCTATTACTTAAGGGAGGGGATACACGCATTTCAGCATTTAGGAACTGGTCTTATTTTATGTTTCTTGGCAAACTAAAATCACACGCACAGACTGATAGGAAGCAGTCTGTCAGGGGTGAAGGAACAATCATTTTAACTACTTGAAACTCATAAACTATTTTTAAACATATCAACAAGAAATAAAACTAAATGATTCAGATATACTATAGAGCAGTACAAAAGGCTGGAGAAGGCTCAAAGAGACAAAACTCAGTTATGATCAACAATTGCCCAAACTCTTACCATAGCTCTTACAACAGATAAGCTTAGCAAATTTTTTAAAAAAGCATGAAGAACTGACAATGTGACCTTGTTCATAACTATTATGATATCAGATGTGTTGTGATATTCATGCCTCAAATTGCATGGTAGATCTGTCAATGGGCACAGCACAGCTTCCTACCTAGTATCCACACTATGCTACCTTAGCATAGTGGAGCCCCCGGTGGTGCAGTGGGTTAAACCCCTGTGCCGGCAGGACTGAAGACCGACAGGTCGCAGGTTTGAATCCAGGGAGAGGCGGATGAGCTCCCTCTATCAGCTCCAGCTCCTCATATGGGGACATGAGAGAAGCCTCCCACAAGGATGATAAAAGCATCAAATCATCCAGGCGTCCCCTGGGCAACGTCCTTGGAGACAGCCACTTCTTTCATACCAGAAGCGACTTGCAGTTTCTCAATTCTCTCCTGACATGACAAAAACAAAAAAACAAACAAAAAACAACCAAACAAACCTTAGCATTTTATTATAAGCATCAAATCATCCAGGCGTCCCCTGGGCAACGTCCTTGGAGACAGCCACTTCTTTCATACCAGAAGCGACTTGCAGTTTCTCAATTCTCTCCTGACATGACAAAAACAAAAAAAAAAACAAAAAACAACCAAACAAACCTTAGCATTTTATTATATGCTGTTTGGAGCACTCCAACTGGTTTATTGATGTCTAGTTTTGGTACTTAATATTTGAGATCAGGCCATTTTAAATATTTGGAAGTATTTTGGACCAGTATGACAATGGGGCCCATCCGGACAGGCTCAAAAAGTGTCATCTATCTGATTTTATACTGTCCAAACGACAGCCCTGGTAAAAATGAATTAAATTGGAATAAACTTGGTTATTCTGAATTAATTAAATATTCCATTAAATCCAGGCCTTCCTAAAACACTCGGATCTAATGGGGTATTGGCCCTGTGGGGACTCACCCACAGGTAGTTCCAGGACTACCCGGAACTACCTGAGGGTAAGTCCCCATTTTCCATCATGAACCTTTTGTGCTCCTGGAACCCAAAGGTCCAGGATGGTATCCAATCCCTCCCCACTCCCCCCCCCCAAAAAACCCCTTTTTTAAAAAACATTTTAAGGGTTGTTTTGGGGGCCTTCAGGGTAGCTCCATACCATCCTGGTAGTTACTGGGATGGCACATAGCCACTCTCCCTGCAAAAGCCCATTTGGGGGGGGGGGGGTAGGCATGCATTTTGTCACTGTTTGGAAGTGCCCTGGGTCTAGAGTTGGGACAAATCAATCCAAAGTGGTCCTCTTCAGTTCAGAATTTGGAATTCAGCCAATCAGTTGTAATTCTTTAGCACTCATTAAAAGGTGGTATCTACCTGTTCTTTGTTGAAATTATATCAATGGCAAATTTATGCTAATATAATATTGAAATAGCACAGAGCTGTGAAATTTCTTTGCACAGACTTCATTTAAACTAGGTATGGGCAAACTTTGGTCCTCCAGGTGTTTTGGGCTTCAACTCCCACAATTCCTGACAATTTTTCCATGCTTGATTTAAACCATATGCCAAACATTGTAGCATGCTCTTCCAAGATTGCAAAGAACAATTAGTGGGGAGGGGGGAGGGGGAGACATAAATTGGGTTATTTGAAATTTTAAAACAGACAATATTTTTTGTCTGTATATTTTTTTTAAAAAAAAGAACAGCAGAATTCATTACTCCTTGAAACTCAGCTTTAAATCTACAAGAGAATAAACAACATGGTAAATCTTCCACATCTTGATAAAACAGAGCAGCAGATGTGAGCAACATTAATGAGTAGCAAATCAACAGCTTATACATGGCAAAAGCAGGAATCAGCTGTCCATTTACCTTTTTTAAAGGAAAATATGTTTTGCTGGGAGGAAAATGCTCTTCTTTCATAGAGATGTCATTACTCTTCCTGAATATAAGCAGACTGCCACTGGAAATGCAACCTATTTGTCTCATATTCTGCAGAATAACTTTGTCTATGAGGAAAAAATCACCTTCCCCTGTAGGTGTGAATCAAATAGTGCTTCAATTGATCCAAAATCCTTTATTCTTGAACAACATATCCTAAATGTATAAGACCACATCAGACACTTTTTCAACAAAGCTGGTAGGGATGGTTTTATTTTGTTTTTGTTTTTGTTTACAAATGATATTTTATTATCATGTAGCAGGAAATGCCTGTTATAGAAAACATGCTACAATTAGATGTAGCATATTTCCAGTGTTATGGAGCATGGAGAACCAACCAAACAGGGATGGTGCTGTTGATGATTCATTCCTACCCACCACTTAATGATGATGGCTGCTGAGCTCTTTGGATTTTGAAAAGACACGATTGCTCCGGAGCGCCCTCTCTTAAGTCGCCGAGCGAAACCTGCCCCTTGGTTCAACAAGGAGCTGGTGGAGCTAAAGCGAACAAAGAGATGGCTAGAGAGCGTGTGGAGGAAAGAGCCCAGCGAGCCAAACCGAACACGTCTACGCCTTTATCTAAGGGCGTATGGCGCGGCAATAGAGGCCGCGCAAAATGCTTTCTATTCGGCCAATATTGCGTCCGCAAGGAACCGTCCGGCAGAACTGTTTCGAGTAGTCAGAGGGTTGTTGAATCCCACCTCAAGTGGGTCCCCTGATGACTTGGCAGCGCGCTGTGAAGCATTTGCTCAGTACTTTGCGGACAAAGTCGCTTTGATCCGCGCGGGCTTTGACACCACATTAACTGCGGTCTCTGAGGATGTAACTCAAGCATCTGCTTGTCCAGTTTTGTTGGATTCGTTTCAATCTGTTCAACTCGACGAGGTCATCAGGTTTCTGGGAAAGGCGAGACCTACCACATGCATCCTAGACCCCTGCCCTTCCTGGCTGGTAAAAGAAGCCAGAGGGGGTTTGGCAGAGTGGGTAAAAGTGGTGGTTAATGCCTCCCTTCGGGAAGGCAAGATTCCAGCCAGCCTAAAACAAGCTGTAATTAAACCGCTGTTGAAAAAACCATCACTAGACCCCACTCAATTCGTCAACTTTTGGCCAGTTTCCAATCTCCCCTACTTGGGCAAAGTCTTGGAACGTGTGGTGGCCTCGCAACTCCGGGAATTCCTGGTGGACACGGACTATCTAGATCCGGCACAGTCGGACTTTAGGCCGGGACATGGTACTGAGACAGCCTTGGTCGCCTTAGTTGATGATCTGCGCCAGGAACTGGACAGGGGGAGTGTGTCCCTGTTGGTTCTACTGGACCTCTCTTCGGCCTTCGATACCATCAACCACTGTATCCTAATGGGACGCCTCGCGGGAATGAGTCTCGGGGGTACTGCCTTGCAGTGGGTCCGGTCCTTTCTTGAGGGTCGCTCCCAGAAGGTGTCACTAGGGGACTCCTGCTCGACTCCTCGGCCATTGCACTGTGGAGTCCCACAGGGCTCAATACTGTCCCCTATGTTGTTTAACATTTACATGAAGCCGCTGGGAGAGATCATCCGGAGTTTTGGGGTGCGATGTCATCTGTACGCAGATGATGTCCAACTCTATCACTCTTTTCCACCTACCACTAAGGAGGCTGTTCAGGTCATGAACCGGTGCTTGGCCGCTGTCTCGGACTGGATGAGGGACAACAGATTGAAACTAAATCCAGACAAGACAGAGGTACTCCTGGTCAGTCGTAAGACCAAACAGGGTACGGGGTTACAGCCTGTGCTGGACGGGGTCACATTCCCCCTAAAAGCTCAGGTACGCAGTCTGGGAGTTCTCCTGGATTCATCGCTGAGCCTGGAACCCCAGGTCTCAGCGGTGGTCAGGGGAGCTTTCGCACAATTAAAACTTGTGCGCCAGCTGCGTCCGTACCTTGGGAGGGCTGACTTGGCCACGGTAGTACACGCTTTGGTTACATCCCGCTTAGACTACTGCAACGCTCTCTATGTGGGGTTGCCTTTGAAGACTGCCCGGAAGCTGCAGCAAGTCCAACGCGCGGCAGCCAGATTACTAACGGGGGCTGGATACAGGGAGCACACCACTCCACTGTTACGCCAGCTCCACTGGCTGCCAATTAGCTTCCGAACACAATTCAAAGTGCTGGTGTTGACCTATAAAGCCCTAAACGACTCCGGCCCTGTTTACCTCTCCGAACATATTCTCCCCTACGAACCATCAAGATTACTAAGATCATCTGGAGAGGCCCTGCTCTCGGTCCCACCAGCCTCGCAAGCGCTGGTGGGGACGAGGGACAGGGCCTTCTCGGTGGTGGCCCCACGACTCTGGAACTCTCTCCCTCTGGAGGCCAGAACCGCCCCATCCATCCTAACATTTAGGAAACGGGTGAAGACGTGGCTGTGGAGTCAGGCCTTCGAGGAATGAGACAACACCATAGGACTCTGGATGGAAGTGGATATAGATCCATCTTATTAGGACGACTGACCACTGTAGTTTTATATTTAGTGTTTTTAAAGTTGTTTTTTAATTTGTGATATATGATATTTTAATGAATGTATATGTTTTTATGGCTGTAAACTGGGCTGAGTCCCTCAATGAGGTTGAGAAGCTCGGTATACAAAACTATGAAATAAATAAATAAATAAATAAAATAACAACAAGAATAGATGTTGATTTTTAAGAAGAGATTCACCTTCAAGTAAAAAGTAATTTGCGACATGGCAGCCTTTAGTTACTTTTTTGAAAAATATACCTGATATCCAGAGTCCACTGGGATTTAAACATAAATATTGGCAAGATTTGTTATGGGAGGTTTTACATTTTAGAATATCAAGATTTGGGATTTTTCACTGGAAACAAGGGTAGAAATGTATAATCACTGGAAAGCTGACAATAACTTTAAGAAGGTTTATCTATCTAAATAAAAATGTAATGTTCGTTTGTGGGATTAACGGAACTCAAAAACCACTGGGCAAATTGACCCCAAATTTGGACACAAGACACCGACCAAAGCAATCTATGTCCTTCACGCAAAAAAAACCAAAAAAAAAAAAATTAACCAGAAAGAACTTAAACCCCCACAAGCCTAAATGACTATACAGAGCATGTGTTAAAAGAACACCCTCCCCCACCCCTCCCTCCTGCACGAGGGAAGAAAAACCAACAGCTGAGAGAGAGGCGGCTTGAGAGAGGGAGGGAAAGGTGGCCTATCTTTCCCTTTAGCTAGCCCCTGCCTCTCCTCTCTCAAATACTTCTGGTCCAAAGCATTTCACTTCTTTCTTGCCAGCTGAGAGAGAAAGAGAGGCACCATCCTCCTCCTCCTCACAGTTAGAACCAGCCTGCTCTTCCTCCTGGAGGTGCTGCCTGCTTCCTTCCTTCCTCCCATTGCATTGCTGCTTGGGTATTTAAAAAGTCCGACAGGAGAGGGAGGGGAGAAAGAAAGGAAGGAAGGATTGTGTGTGTGTGTGTGTGTGTGAGAGAGAGAGAGAGAGAGAGAGAGAGAACGCTCCAGATCTACCCCCTCCCCTTCCTTTCCTTCATGGCTCGGGGCTCTGGGTTGCCAGCATGGAGGCGCCTCCATTGGGCTGCTGGGAACTTGCAGGGGATGGATTCTGTATGTTTGTAAGTGTATATGTGTATATTTACATACATGTCTCTACGCACTTCAACTCCCAGAAAGCTCTTCCATATTGAGTTATGGGAAAGAATTCTGGGAAATGAAGTCCAGTACTCAAAGAAAGAATAAAACAGGAAACACATGCTCTGTGACTTAGGAAAGGCTGTCCAGGAAGGCACAATCAAAGAACTCCGAACAGATGGCCATCCATTTTTACTTTATAGGAACCCTGGACTACAATATGTACAATAATAATATTTATATATCTATCATAATAATATCTATCAGTCTTTAATAATAATATATATCTGTAATAATAATATCTATAGGTCTATTATAATAATATCTATATGTCTGTAACAGTAATATCTACATGTCTATAATAATAGCTGCAAGTCTGTAATAATAATGCCTAGATGCCTATAATAATATCTATAGGTCTCCAATCCGTCTGTCAATAATATCTATATATCTACAATAATAATACCTATATGCCTATAATAATATCTACGTCTATAATAATAAAATATCTATACCTCTGTAATAATAATAGCAATATCATATCTATAATAATAATAATTTCTATAGGCCTGTAAGAATATCTATGTCAATTCTAATAAAAATATCTATACCTCTATTTTTTTTTTCATGTCAGGAGTGACTTGGGAAACTGCAAGTCACTTCTGATGTGAGAGAATTGGCCGTCTGCAAGGGCGTTGTCCAGGGCACATTGGCTGAATGTTTTGATGTTTTCCTATCCTAGTGTTTAATATAAATGTTTCTGACATGTGCTAGTGAATTTCTGTTTACGCTTTTATTTAGCTGTTTTAATTTGTATTAAAAAATAAACCACCTACAATGAAGTCAATTTAATAATTGTTACCAACAATTTTTAATATATATATATATATATAATTGTTGGTAACAATATATGTGTGTGTGTGTGTGTGTATGTGTGTATGTATGTGTGTGTGTGTGTGTGTGTGTGTATATATATATATATATATATATATATATATATATATATAAATGGTAATGTGTAACTGAGGTTATACACTACAGCAATCTTATTTTGTCTGGCATTTTCCTGATGTATTAGCCACTCTGAGTCACCTTCGGACTGATATGAGCGGGGTAGAAATAATGCAAAAAAAAAATAAATAGCTGTTGTCCTCCCAAGGTAGTGTGGCATAAGGAGGACACTAGATTAAGGAACAAAACACTGCAAACACAGAAAATTACAATGACATTGAAATGAATGAGTGCTTATTATTAATAGTATAATCAATGAGCATGCTGAAAGAGTTCCAGAAACTATGAATGTTAATAGAGAAGATGCCAATGCATAGCTATTTTGGAATATAGAATGACTTCCACATTCTTGGTGAAAATCTTCCTGGCCATACCATGTGAAATCACAGAAAACAGCAAACCCTGTTGAAATGAACCACTTCTGGGGAAGCATATCATAGAATCATGCTGGATGACTTGAAAAATGCCTAGAAGATACCATTTTAGGTCCTTCAACATGACTCTATAGCCAATTTCTGAAAGAAGCATATAATAGAAAGATGCTGGAGGAGATAGAAAATGCCTAGCATGAACATGTATTTCACACATGGGTGAATAAAACTGCAGGTATAGGGGGCATACTCTGTCTCATAATGCTCTGACATTATATTAAGTGAGCTCTTTAAACAGCCAGAAAATCAATCTGCATCCAACCCATGATCTGAATCAGATGAGGTGCTCCAGCCTGCAACTTCAGGATAAAGTGCCCAACCATTCCTACTTGGAACACCACCTGTCTCACTGAAAAGGCCAGCTTATAGGGGCCTACACAAAAATTCCATTATTTGAAAACTTGCATGAGCTTTGAAAAGATATTTTCAGTACAGGCAGTCCCCACTTTATGAACAAGATAGGTTCTGTTTATATATATATATATATATATATATAGAGAGAGAGAGAGAGAGAGAGAGAGCTCTTCCAGAAGTGAATTTCCCGTCCTAGAGCTAGATTTCTCTCACTTCCTGTTGTCTCATCCCCATTCTTAACAATGAATTGTTTGCAAGATGTATGTAACTCAGGGACTGACTGTACTCTAGTGTCTCGATGGAATTCATGTTAATAATTTTCAACTACATGACTAGCACATATCAAACAAGCAGGGTTTGTTTTTTTTCCAGACCCAGGCTAAAGACATAATGCTGCCTAAGGCAAAGTATAAAACCATGTCCAGTTCTATTGTACATACAGAAGCCACAGGCAGTCAGTACAGGCAGTTGAACACTGCTTAAAAGAAATTAGTGGGAAGATATTCTCTATTAGTTAGCAAACTGGATGTGGGAGTATATATTATCTTTCAATGCCACATTTTTTGTCCTCCAAAAGCTCTGTTTTTGAACACCTCATTGCTGCCGTCTGCTATCTGAAGTGACTGCTTGACTTTACGTAATGGTGGGACCATTACTGGCTTTTCCATTGGTAAATATCTTCTTGCATCAGTTCAAAAGTTATGTGAGATATGCAACTGCTATATTATTCTATATCAAAATCTAAAATCCTCCTCCTCCCCCCTCCCAGGATGTTTTTTGACCTCACAAGAAGGGACACATCAAATTTCCAGGTACTTCTCTACCTTGGCTGATGTTGATGCTGAAACTTTGAGGAAACAATCTATAATGCATGCAGTTATCACAATCAGTATGCATATGTCAATGTTGCAAGCTGAGAAAGGTATCTTGGAAAAAACCAGACAAGGTTATTTATTTCCCAAATGCTCACTGAAAGGATGCATAATGCCATTCTGATTCTAAGTGGAGATGAGAAGAATTTATTTATAAGGCATAAATAAAGTACATTGAATAGGGTTTTTTTTTTTCCTGGTGGAGGACCAATTGAATCTGAAACACATTGCACCATTAAAAATGTATTAACCCTCCTTCCTTGGCAGTACTTAATTTTTCTATTTTTTTCTAGTCAATATTTTTAGGATCTGACAAATGGGTATCTGAAGGTTATTGAGAGTTTAAGAAAGCTGCTTCTGTAGAACTGAGCAAGCAATTTCATAATAGGACAGATGAGCTTTTGACAATCTGTCCCTTAGCCAATTAGAGCTTTATAGGTTTAAAAAATAACACTATTAATTGAGCCTGGAAAAATGATCAACGGTTATAGAGATAGACATTCTAATGGACGTTCCCATAAGCTGTGAGCTTCTTCACACATATAGAATTTGAATGATCTCAACTCCTTATGTTAGCAAGCAGGAGAAAATAGGTCAAATGGAAGGGTAGGAAGTTAAGATCTCAATTCCAAATTTAATAGCCAAGACTTTAATAAATATGGAGGATGTGTTGTTCTTCCTGATGTTATTGGACTATACCTATCAACATCTTTGAGGACTAGCAATGCTATCTTCTGTTGGTGAGTAGTAGGAACACAATAGCATCAGGAGAGACATAGGGCCCTTACGTACTGTCCCTTATCCCAGAATCTGATCCCAGATTATCTGGGATAAACACATAATCTGGGATCAGATCCTGGGATAAATGGGCAGTGTGGAAGGTCCCATACTTTTCCCCACCCTTGATGTAAGAGATCTCTGAAATACCACAAGGCGGACATTCAGTTTTATTACAATAGTATGTATACTTTGCAAAACTGCAGGAACTTCAAACATAAGAGGAATCCTGCTGGATCAAACCAAGCCTCAGTTAAGGCAGCATTCTGTTCTTCCCATGGCTCAGAAACAGGAAATTAATATGTTAGCATCTAGCAACTGATAGAACTGGACATAATAGTAATCACTGACAATATTATAATCTAATCTCCTTTTAAAGCTATTCAGATTCTTGATCACCACATACAGTTTTATCATTTCTAAACTCTTGATCTTAAAATCCTGGCAAACATTCTAAAATGCATCAATTTTTGCTATATGTGATGATGCCTCATGCTTACATAAAGAAGCAACACTGTGTATTCTCACAATATTTGCATTCCCCAATATTTTAATCATTTCTTGCCAAACCATCTGTATTCTTGTGAGTAAAATAAATATGCATGAGACACAAAGTGTCTATATTCCCATGACATTTTAATCATTTTTTTAACAAAGCATCTTCACTTTTACAAGAAAAACACATATGCAAAGGGAATTCTAAACCATGAATATCATTTTAAGAGAACAAAATCCATGATGCAGTGTGATCACGTTGATGTATACAACTGTTCAGGGCTTTTTGTCAATTGATGGTATTGTAGATAGTTGGGAAACAAAAGAAAACGAAAGGTCAAGATGCTGTTGGTAAGAGGAAAACACTGCTGTAAAATGGAATTTTATCTGTGTGCCTTGCTTATGTGTGCCTTCACACATAAGCAGGATTTTGTGAAGTTTTCTACCATTTGGGTCATGAGAATTCAATTTACAGTCAGGATTTGTATTGGTATGCTAAATTACATTTTCCCCTTGAATGTGTCCAAAGGTCACGTCATTTGACACAATTTCCAAGAGGTTTTGAAGGTGTTGTTTCATACAGTTTAGGATGCTCATACTTCACCTTTTGTCAGCTACAGAATCCAAGGGAGTTTATATGGTCTCCCTTCCTGATCGTCTCTCATAGAATAATGGTCACAGACATACTCAAGAAAATATCAACACCATTCCACCTAACTGTAAATTCAGGTGACAGAGTGCCGACTGGAGCAACTGATAAACAAGAAGGAGCTATCTGATTACTCAGGTCTCCTTCAGATGTGTAAATAGATTCAGTAAATGTCTTTCTAGATGTCATGACTTGTAATGGTTGCTCCTGCTCCCAAATGCAGGCATGACCTAAATAGATCAAGGTTTCAACTGTCCTTTTACCTGTTTGACGCATGGTTAACTCTGACATGAAGAGGGTTTATTTTTCATTTGTCCCATAAATGGAACATCTCATTAATGCTTCTCCAGGTGCCATTTGGGAACAAGTTTTACACATTTATTGTTTTTTAAAACTATTATATGGTGCATCTATACTGTAGAATTAATACAGTTTGACTGTCTTGGCTTAATGCTATGAAATAATGAAAGTTATAATTTTACAAAGTGTTTAGCCTTCTCTGCCAAAGCATGCTAGTGTCCCATCAAACTACAGATCACAGGATTCTATAACACTGAATCATGGCAGTAAAAGTACTGTTGAACTGTACTTCTTCTACAATATAGATGCACTCATAGTCATGGCTCATCTCATAGTCACAGTGCTAGTTGCTTCATTTTGCATTAGCTTCCAATCACTTTTTAAGGGCAGCCTCAAGGAGAGCACATTACTCCAATTGGAAAGTAACTAAGGCATGAACCAGTGTAACCAGATCTGCCATCCCCAAGAAAGAGCACAACTGGTGCACCAACCACAGCTGGACGAAGATGTTCCTGGCCACTGCAGCAACCTATCTTTCCAGAAGCAGCTCTGGGTCCAAGAGTACCCATGAACTTTTAGAGGCAGTGCAACCTTATCCTGAAGAGCTTGCAATCCCAGCAACATGCCTGTCTTGTTGGTTTTTCTACTGACATACCTCCATCAGTGTACTCATATAATCCAGTTTATCTGCATTGAATTGCATTAAATGAGTCTACACTGATCATATAATGCAATTTTAACTTTCATTATATGATAGTTTGGATGGGGTTACAGTTTGTCCAGGTTGGGAAGCCATGACAACAACAAACTAATGTTTCAGTTTGTTTGTGGGCAGTATCCTCATTTAGAAAACAAACAGGCAAATCACTACAAATGAGGAGAACATTCTGAGCTAAGTGCCATATTTCTTCAACTGATACCCAATGACCTTTCAAGATGAAAGGATAATCGTCTACATAGAGAAAGGGGGAAGAATCATTTTGTGCTGTTTGCAGGGTTTAGAGGTCACTTTAGCTACACAGACAAAAGGATACAATGGAGGCTGCAGAAAGAGAAGTGAAGTGGCAAATATAGCTATATTTGAGCTCAGCCATTCACTGCTGACATTCCTCATTTAACAAGCTCTTCTGTTCCCAAACCTAAGGATTTGCTCTGTTTATTGTGTGTTGCTGAGACTCCACTGTTATACTGCCTGCTTCTTTCCACACGATTTTTTAAAAAGAAATACTGCAATTAATTGTTCACTCCATAGTCAAAGTCGAAGGATATGTTTATGCTGTTTAGGATACTGGCAATCATAAGACAGGACCAAAAAATATGATGGGTACTACCTCCAACAAAGTGGAATCTTATTTTGGCTAAAATTTGGAATGACATGCACCTCTGTTTATTGTAACAATTAGAACCTTTGTTTTGTTTTGTTTTTCACTTGAAATCCTAGGAGCCAGCTAACTTCTCCCATTGAGAAATTGCAGAGGCATTTCCCACACTTTTTAGAAAAAAAGGCACCACAGACCACAGAGATGCCTCTGTCTTAAACAGCACAAAGCTTCATTTCTACTGAAACTGGAAATATCTTTCAGCTTTCCTTTCAGCTGTTTCTGATTACTGATACTTACTGAAAATGTTGAGTATTCTTCTGTGACTTCAAGTCACTTATTTACCGTAAGGAAAACCAATCATAGGGTTTTCTTGGCAGTGTATAACCTGTTCAAATGGGATTTATCCTTGACTTCCTTTGAGGTTGAGAGAATGTGGTTTGCCCAACATCTTCCAGTGGGTTTCAATGTCTGAGTGGAACCTAGTCTAAAGTGTCCTAGTCCAACACTCAAATCATTATACTATACTGGCTTTGACTAGTACTGGAACTGAAATCTACTCCTGGATAGAATTCTATCCTGAATTCCTTGTCTAGAAAAAGCAATATGGAATTCACAGGGTTTCCATAAATCCATGTGCAATTTTTTCAAGTGGGGATAGCATTGCAACCAACGCTTGTCATCGGGTTCCTTCACATGTTTTGCACCACAAAATATTGGCCTTCCTAGCTTGGAGTTTATATGATTTGTAATCTAAAATGGATTTGAAGGACACCAGACTTCAGCAGTTTCAGGAAGGCTGCTGGTAGTACAAATACTAAATTGGCAAATACAAGTCAATTTAAAAGGCAAGCTTCAGCATTCCAAAGTCTCCTTGAACACTTATGAAAGAAACTCTTTTCCCTTGAGCAATTTTTCAATTCTTTTAATGAAGGTGAAGGAAGCAAAGTTTATGAAGCAAGATATATAGTCCTGAATTGTGTGCTGTGTTGAAAATTTGATATTTTGGAGAGCTACAATACAATACACTCATACATAGAACTATGTCCCATTATACTAATGGATCTTACATCTGAGTAGATATGTATATGATTCCACAGTAAAATATACTTTCCTGGATAACTGAAAATAGTCCCTTCACATAATAAAAATTAGACTTAGATAACACCAAAGGAAAAAAAAACAATAACTAGAAATTTAAACAACTAGAGGAGATCTAATTTAGACAAAAGCGTGTTGAAAGAAAAAAATTGTGGACAGCTTTGTCAGTATGCCAATAATATATAGGGTCATCCATTGTGTTTAAAAAACAAGTTGATCACTGGCTTATTTTGGATGCATAATTGAAAAGCTTCAGCGCTAGCCCTGTCCTCTGTATTTTTCTGCCTTGAATCCATGTCTGCATTGGCTATACACTGATTGACTGTAGCAGTTATTATGGCTTATTTTGGAATTTCTGGTGAGCTTTTAATATGCTGTTTTGGGCTGGATAGATGCTGCAGTGCACTTTACGAGTGTACATTTTATGGGCACTCTGACCTGGAGACAATTTTGAACTGAATTTTATTGCCATGTGAAACAGCCCTAAGATGATAAGTGATTGGTTATATATATTGAGATCTGGGGCTATAGCTACAGTGAAGCAGTGTCGTAATAGTTGCAAAATTCCTGACCCATTATAGTACTGATTGCCAACTGTAGCATTCCACCTAAATCTCCCTGTGCTCCTGTCCCTGCAAATCCCAGTACATGAATTCTGCTCCCTTTCAAAAATGGCATCACTTCCTGTTGCCAATTTGAGAAACAATTAAAGGAAAAATGGTATCCGGGTCTAGTACAAAGTATTAGTGTACTTGATGGAGGTGGATTATTTCCACATTTTCTGGCATTTGGGAGGCTTTCTGAATGTGTTTAGAGGCAAAAAAGAAAAAAAAACAGCATGAAAATTGCAGTGCTTTAAAAATGCATAGTAAATTCTGGAGGACCATTTAAGGTTTCCAGGTCCACAAAAACAGAGTTCAGGATATGTGACCTTGGGTTGCACTTTGTTCATTCCTGTTCTATAAGACAGCATCTCAACACATCAGGCCACCTCACTGAGAAAAGAGACAACTGTTGTGAGATCTCACTGTTGTGAGATCTGTCTGCCAGTCTGCCAGTGTCTACTTACCTACCTACCAATCTATCCTTGCGGGGGGGGGGGGGGGGGCTTATATGTTGCACAAAATAATTTGTTTCTAAAAATATCACATGCACCAGATTAAAAGTTCTTTACCACCCCCACCCCCCACAAAAAAATCGATTTTTATTTTTCACACAAAAAAATCAAGTTGTGAAAAATTATTAAAATATAAGCAAACATTCTTGTAATCTTATTTGTTCTTCCATGTAAAAATGAACTAAGGAATCATGTACATCTCTCAGGGAGGTGTATTACTCTGTAGTGAGAATCTAATCTCAGTCTGTAGTGTGTTTCATTCTAGGGAATGTAATCATTATCTAAGGGACTTCTCCTATTTTCAGTTGCTTTGACAAGATATTATATAAGATGTTGAGTATTATTTTTTCTATTTAAGTTAAACCCAAGAAACGTCTACTATGACTCCATGATGCCTGCAATTGCTTCTAGGAGCTTAACCATAACTTTTTATTTAATGAGTACTGGGTAAAGTTTAATTTCTTTTTATAAAGATCAGACTTGGTCCCCTGCTTTAGCTACCAATAATTTGTCAGTTGCTTTTATGGTTGAGGAAAAGGGAGGAAAGTTCTCCAGGGAACTAGAGGTGATTCAGTCTCTTTCTAAAGAGAAAGTTTGAGGAATAAATACCCACAGCAGGCGCCTTCACCTGTTGGGAAATGGGAAGGAGATGATGACAGTAATGGATTAAGATAGTCACTTTCCAAAGTCTAGAAGAAGGATTGAGGCAAGCAAAAAGTTGAATGGGACAGCTGTCCAGCCCTGTTGGAATGTAACTTCATACCTCATGCTGCTGCTGCCATTCCCGCAAGCACAAAGCTCAGTGTGTGTAATTGGCCATGAGGGTCATATCTGCTGATGTCAGAGCAGGGCATTCACATGAACAGCAAGGAGGGAATCAATATGACCATGATAGATGATGAGTGCAAGAAAAGAGTGATGGCAGTGATGTCTATCTGGATAGTGGATAGGTTGCGTTGGACCTGATTCAGTTGTCTAAACTGCCCCAAAGCCCCTGAATACAGCAGTTTCAAGCAAACTCCACCATATCCCCAGCTTTGCCTAAAATGGGGGCAAAATCTGTTTAATGTTAACAGATTAAACATTAAACAGATTACTGGTTAATGTTTAATTTGTTAACATTTGCACTACTTACCAGAAGCTAGTGTGCATCATGAACGACCTCATCACAAAGGCTGCCAGAATTGCCACACATCATCCTTTGCCCCACACCATGCATTGTCCGACTCACTGGAGTTCTCATCCTATGGGGGAAGCATCAACCACCTGGTTTCTCCACATTGCTTCTGGTGCAAAATGGGAAGTCTCTCATGTTGCTCTGGTGCTGACATGGACCAGTTCTGGATAGTTTTATGATGGTGTCCTGCCAGAAGTTCCTCTGCATCATGGAATTGGAGCTGGCAGGCTCTATCATAAAACTACATGCCACAGAAAACAACCCAATGTGATGTGATCAGAAGACTTTATGGTAAGTATAGAGGGGTTTTTTTTGCCTGTATAGACAAGCTATATTGATATATTGATGACAAATAAATGGGAAAAGGATGGAGTAACAGAAACTATAAACAAGAATATATTCATCTGTGCCTTCAGCCAAATTCTGATCTAGCTTCAAGAGTAGATTTTCCCCAGGTCTTCACTGCTACATTGTTCTCTTAGTTGTCAATGGACACTTCAGAGAAACAAAATCTCAGTTAAATACACAATTAGGGCAGCTTTGTAAGAGCTACATGAGCTCAAGTTTTTGAGAGAAGTTAGTTTCTTCTCTTTCTCTCTGCCATGAATAAGAGAGGAAGGAGATTTCTGTTATGAAAAAATAGTTGCTTTAGTGCCAAAGCTTCTACAGTAGAATACTTAAGGCCTGACTACATGAAACATGAGCAGGGCACAATTAATTTGTGAAACAGTTAAAGTGAACCTCAGAACAATGTATATATAGCTGCAGTTACATAATGAATGTGTATGGGTAGATGGAAATTCCAGTGATTTTTACTCCTCGTTAATCTTCCATAAACATAACCCTCTACAAAAGGTGAATATACACTATTTTAAATACATGACATAGATTCAATTATGACTATGCTATATGTGATGCTTTCATTGATACTGCTTTCCATCACTGCTGTGTACTTCCCTGATGTTGCCTAATATGTTCAGTTTGTAATGTGTAAAATAATTTGTCTCTTTATAACAATGCTTACAAAGTCAGTTTTATCTTATTATATTTAGAAATAAAAATCCTTTGCTACATTTCTTACTTTGCTGGGAATTCAAAACCATGTAGATCATATATCTTATCTATCTATCTATCTATCTATCTATCTATATCTATCTCTCTATCTCTCTATCTATCTATCTATCTATATCTATCTAATGTATAATCTATCTATCTAGATGTCTATATGTATCAGCCATAATTTATCAAGATATTATGCCAGATGTCTCCAATTTGTGCTTATTATTCAAGTTACAGTGTCATTTCATGTCAATATTCCAAATGTGGTGGTGGCCTCCTAGAAGCAAAAATAGGAATAGCCATCTCTCATCACATTATCATGGCAGACATGTCAAAATTTGACAGTATCAAATCAAAATGCAGACTAAAGGGGTTTTGAAAAGAAAGAGGGGTTCTGTCTTAACTTCTGTTTTTTTAAAAGCTGGAAAACAGAAGAGGGTTTGCTGAGACACTGCTCCTAAGACTCATCTGATAGGAATAAAGGGAGGAAAACAAGGGACGGCTAAGGGCAGAATATGTGAAGGTTGCTAAGATTAACCAAGGGTAGGGAAATAAGAGATACCTATCTGAAGTACGGATATTTAAGCTCCATCAGGCAAAAAAGGTGACTTGGAGAATCTATTGACCACTCCTGGACTGTTAGATTCATACTTGACAGGTTCTCTCTCTCTCCCTCATCCTAATCTGCAGACCCTGAAGTCTCCCAAAGTCCCAAGAGCCCTTGAAATATTTTGTCCTCCAATTTTCATCCTCAATGTTGTCCAAAATGGATCAAGTGATGTGTTCTGTTGTCACTTATAGTTGTACTGAGTATGCTAGTGCAGTCTTAAAAGGCATGAGGACAAAAAAAAAAAAAAACCTCCCTTGCAACTCATAGAATCATAGAATCATAGAATCATAGAGTTGGAAGAGACCTCATGGGCCATCCAGTCCAACCCCCTGCCAAGAAGCAGGAATATTGCATTCAAATCACCCCTGACAAATGGCCATCCAGCCTCTGTTTAAAAGCTTCCAAAGAAGGAGCCTCCACCACACTCGGGGGCAGAGAGTTCCACTGCTGAACGGCTCTCACAGTCAGGAAGTTCTTCCTAATGTTCAGATGGAATCTCCTCTCTTGTAGTTTGAAGCCATTGTTCCGCGTCCTAGTCTCCAAGGAAGCAGAAAACAAGCTTGCTCCCTCCTCCCTGTGGCTTCCTCTCACATATTTATACATGGCTATCATATCTCCTCTCAGCCTTCTCTTCTTCAGGCTAAACATGCCCAGTTCCCTAAGCCGCTCCTCATAGGGCTTGTTCTCCAGACCCTTGATCATTTTAGTCGCCCTCCTCTGGACACATTCCAGCTTGTCAATATCTCTCTTGAATTGTGGTGCCCAGAATTGGACACAATATTCCAGATGTGGTCTAACCAAATATTCCAGATGTGGTCTGCTCAAGTTAGAAAGTGCCACACTGCCAAATGTATACATCTGAAGGTTCTCCCTTTTTCAAAATAATGTCCTTGACATTTTGGTCCCAATGACTGATAAATAGGATGGCTATAATTTTCTGAATTAAAATGGCTGCCAGTTTTTGGCCCAGACTTCAGTGAAGTCCTGAAGCAAACAGATAGGACAGTTTGTGTGTGTGTGTGTGTGTGTGTTTGTGTGTGGCTTAAATACAGTAGATGGCGTTTGGGACAGTAGCACTCAATGACATAAAGTAGGGCCTTAAGGTTCTGGGTTAATATGGTAAATTTTCTTAAAGTGCACTTAAAGGTGACTGTGTTTCATATATACACACAGGTGATGCACTTAAAGTGTGTGTGATGCCCTTTTGAACACAGCATGTCACCTTTTCAGTGAACTGATGGGAGAGAAGAGATGGGATATTTCTAAATCCTTTCTGACCTTTCTAACTATAGTTTCTTAAGTAACTAATTCCTTTATTGTGTCCTAGAAATCTCTATGACCATTAAATCTCTTTCAAATCTCGCATGAATACTACTATTATGAGTTGACTCAGAGTAAACCAGAGCAACCAGAAATAAGTACACTATTACCCCCAATCCATATCCACAGAGTATATACTTAATACGTATTCCTGGATGTGTCATGAAAATGCAAAACTGAGGTTAATAGCAAACTTCTGGTGGAAATATATCATAGAATCATGTAGGAGGACTTAGAAAATGCCTAGGAAGAGCACCTCTCTAGTATTCCCAGTCTTCCAGTACAGCTCTATGGTTGACTTCGGGCTGAAGCATACCAGAGAATCACACTGGAGGACCAACAAAATACCTAATACCTGCTGCTAAGGAGGGAAAATAGCTCTCCCCTATGCTGATTGGGGCTTTCTGGTGTAAGCAGACTTTTGGGAAATGTGGTTTAGCGCAGGGCCTTTTGAATTCTCTGGCATATGTCTCCTTGGCTTCTCAAGCTACATTTCCCAGAGTTCTGTGCTTTCTCAGTCTTTTTTCCAGTGAATACCGCTCCCTGCTTTCCTTCTTCTAATCGTGAAAGGCCATTAATTTAAAGAGGAAAGGCAGCCTTTTTGGCTTTGCTTGGCTTCCTTGAGCTGAAAATAAAACTGACTTATATCTACATTTACCAAAAAAAAGGTATTGCATAAGTTTAGATTTTTAAGTTTTGGGTGCAGGCCATGCCCACGTGTCAGATATCACCTCATAAATATGAATTTAATGAATTTGATATGACTTACAATGTCTAAAGAAAAAATGTACACCCCTACTAATTATACTGCTAATGTGAAAATGTCCTTAGACCCAGTCCATAGTCAATCTAGCATGGAGCTTTATATGGGAGCTTTATATGATGCTGACGGGATTGAGCTGGTGTGGGTATATTCTTGCCTCCTTCAGTCTACTTGGTTTTTTTTTATATACTTAGCTTTGGATCCTCCTGCAGTAACCAATCTATTTTGGTGTTTATTTGTTTGTTTATTTGATCTTGACAGTCAAGCAAAATTACGTCCATCTGGCCATGCCATGCAGTAAGAGTGGGCGAGCAATGCAGAGATGCTTCCCTTAGTTCCTTTTAACAGGCTTCAGCAGTATCAGTTTTCAGCAGCACACCACTGCTCAAGCTGGTGTAGGCTTATGCTAATCTCTAGGATAAAGGTGTTAAAAAGATCATATAAAATGTAGAATATGCTAAAAATATCAATAAAGTACATGCATAAATGAATAGTAAAAATGAAAGTAACCTTCTTTTATTCATGAACTGTAATTCCTGGTATCACCTTTGAAATATGTTTGAGTTTGGACTCTGATGACCTCCAAGAGAGGGAAATAAAAATCGCAGTAAATGTTTCTCAGTACATAGTGGTCTATGGAGAGCTCTATCAGGAGGTCATTCTTGGATGGCCATCAATATCATGATGGCACTCAGGGGTAGATATTAAACCAGAAATATATTCAGGGTTGATTATTATTAGGTACTGTGTGCCACAAAATGGGTAAAACTGTGCCATCACTGTTATAACTCTAAGTCATTTTTAAAAATCCAATCATAATTGTTCTCCTACTTTCTACCAGAATAAAAGCCTTCTCTTGATGGCAAGGGACCTGAATTCTGAACAGGACTGGGTAGTATATTCTAGAGCAAAGTTTCTTAAACTGTAGGTCGGGACAATAGAGTTGGGTAATTGAATGAAGGGGTTTGCTATTTATCAAAAGAAGAAGAAGAAGAAGAAGAAGAAGAAGAAGAAGAAGAAGAAGAAGAAGAAGAAGAAGAAGAAGCTGGGCCCAAGCTTCTGAGAAAAGGGAACGGGGAAAACTGGATGGATGAATCATAGAATCATAGAATCATAGAATCATAGAGTTGGAAGAGACCTCATGGGCCATCCAGTCCAACCCCCTGCCAAGAAGCAGGAATATTGCATTCAAATCACCCCTGACAAATGGCCATCCAGCCTCTGTTTAAAAAGAGAGAATGAGGATGAGAAAGAAAGAAATCATCCCTGCAGTGGGGGATGGTCAAAAGAAGGCAAGGAAATATGTAATGATGGCAAAGAAGTACAGAAATACATTTTTGCCACTCCCTCCAGTCATTTACTGCCCTTACTTCTCAATAACCATGTCACCTTGCTTGACGGAAATCGGATTTTTTTTCTCAATTTAAAGATTGCACCGTAATCTTCCTGCAGTTTTTCCTTGGAATAGGGTAAGCCTTCTGTATGTACAGATTCAACCACCCACTGCTTGAAAACACACCCACACAAAGCAAACCTTGCTTTTCTGATTTTATATAAGGGACACCATTTTACTACATCATTGTCTATCACAGGATTTGAACATCCACTAGTTTTGATATTGTTGTATGCAAGGGTCCCAGGGCTGTGGAGCTGCGGTGGTGCAATAGGGTAACCCGTTGTGCCAGCTGAACTATAGTCCTTAAGATCTGAAGGTTGGTAGTTTGAATCCATGAGATGTGGTGAGCTCCCATCTGTCAGCCCCAGCTTCCCATGTGGTGATATGAGAGAAGCCTCTCACAGGATGGTAACACAACTAGGCATCTCCTGGACAATGTCCTTGCAGATGGCCAATTCTCTCGCACAAGAAGCGACTTGCAGTATATTCTCAAGTTGCTTCTGACATGATGAAAAAATATCAGGGCTGAGGTTTAAATAAACTCAAGCAAATTGCACCAAAGACCGTATTTCATTTATAAATAAATTACAGTTTTAAGGATTTCAAGGTCTGTCCAAGATACAAGAATTATAAACACAAACTGATGAGATGATGCCAAGGTCAAGAGTACAATTAATTAAGACAAGCCAAAAGGTACACAGCCAGGTCAGCAACAACCCCCTACAATAGCCAAGATCACAGTCCAGTAGTCAGATGTAAGGAGTTCAATGTCAGGGTTCATAAATCAAAGACCAAGAATCCAGGAATACAAACTGAATTCAAAGTCCATAAGTCCAAAGACAGGAAGTCAGTTCTCACAATCCATAAGTCAAAGCCAGGAATTCTGGAATACAAACAGAGCCAGGAGCAAGGTCACAGTCCAGCAATCCAACCAAGGGGCAGTAGAGCTAAGATCCAGAACAAGGATACCAAATCTTCTGCTCCCCAGAGCTACCTCCACAGAGGCTTCTTTATTTAGAGGTATCACCTGAAGCCCGTCTTTTCCAGTTTCCACTTCTCAATCACGGGAGCCTATGACCTTTTCCTTGTTCTTAAAATTTCCTGGAAATATTGGGAAGAGTCTCCTTCTGCTGAAAGCCTGCTCCCAGCAGCTGTCAAAATACAAAATATCTCTGGCAGGGAGGATAGGTCCTTCTTGTTGGTGGCCCCTCGGCTTTGGAACGCCCTTCCCACGGACATTAGATCGGCTCCATCATTAATGGTATTCTGGAAAAAGTTGAAAACCTGGTTATTTGAACAGGCGTTTGAATAGACAGTACAATGAGTGTAATGAACATAGGAATGGAACAATGGATGAAGAATCTGGATCATGTTTTTAGTTATGAGACGTCAGTGGATGGTTATTGTTGTTAACTGTTAATGTGTTTATGATGTTAATTGTTTTTATATACCGCGTTGTTGTAGCATTGAATTTTTGTTCTTGTTGTTAACTGCTGTGAGTCGCCTAAGGGCTGAGAACAGCGGTATACAAATAAAGTAAATAAATAATAAACAAAAAGATAAAACCCAATGTACAATATACAAGCAACAAAGACAATCAGGCAATTGAACACAGACCAATAAATTCACATTATAATAATTGCATATTTCACAGATTTTTAAATTTTAGTTTGAAAGATTAAATTTAAAGAATTTAAAAGTAATGTTCTTATCTCTAATTTTCAGTTATATTAGTTGCTGCAACAAAAAATAGGACTTGTAATCCTATGGCTGCCCCAGATGTTCTTGGACTGCAATTCCTAGCATTCCTCAAAACCGCTTGAAACCGCATCTAAAGGATGTAGAGGAAAGCCAAATAAGTTGCTTTGAGCTGAAGGAAACCTCTCAAGGATTTCCCCCCATACCAAATAAACAGAGGAATTGTTTCCACAGGTGATATTACAGAATTTGGCATTTTTCTTCTAGATTGAATAATGAACCAATGCCAAGCTCAAGGACTATAAAATCTGAACATTTTCTTTTTTGGTAAATGCAGTTACAGCCATTGAAGTTCTGTGCCGCTGTCTTATGGGTCACGTGATATTAGGGTGATTCTATGGCAGTGCACCTCTACTTGTTTGAAACAAAGAGTTCACAAATGAGTCATATTTTCTGAACCATCCTTTGGCTTTGCACAAGATTGAAAGTGTTCATGCTAGAAATGATTTCAATCCCCTATTGAAAACAACAGCTTTCCAAAGGCCTCTTAAAGTCTTTGAAGTGAGGTTCATTTATTTTACTTGTTATTACACTTCCAAGCTGCCAGCTCATTTCTCAGAGAAGACAACGACTCTGTAGATGTCAGTGGGATGAATTTAAAATTCATTGTAAAGGCTACTGCTCTCACATACAGGATGAAGGATAGTCCCCAAAGTCAAAATGACAGCCACTACAGAAGGGAGAAGAAACTGCCGGCACAAAAATGTCATTTGATTCATGAAATCAAATCTATAGAAAGCATCTTATATTGCAGATACTTTACATGTCTATTTAGCATGTTTAAATTGTTGTTGCAATGGTCATATACAGAATGACTCTTGTATCCACATTCCTGAACGTACTGTGGTTGAAATGAATGACTTTTGACAGAAGATACCATAGAGTCACCCTCTCTATAAATTTGTACATCTTACAGTATGACTCTATGGTGCTTTTGGCCTAAGTTAGGCTTGGGTAACCACGGAAAAATTTGGTTCTAAACTCGTTTTGTTTTTAGGGGGCCCTTGCGTTTCATTTTTTTAAAATAATTCCAAAATTTTCCTTTTAAAAATTTTGAAATATACGAAATTTCGTATAATTACAAATCGATTCGTTAATGGCGGACGCGATTGCGCAATATGCTAAAAAAACCTCCAAATGGGACAGGGGGAACTTGTGAAGCTTCCCTCTCCCTCTGTTGTTGACTGTTGGTGTGATAAAACAAACAACAACTATAAAACTTGCACCAGACATGCGAAAATAATTATGAAATAATTACGAAATAATTACGAAATAATTACGAAATAATTACGAAATAATTACGAAATAAATTGAAAAAATTGTTTCGAATCTAATTTACTCCTCACACTATTCCTGCATGGCTCAATATTGGATCGTAAGCTAATTTAAATACGAATTAATAACGAATTATGAAATTAACGAATGAAACCGCCCAAGCCTCCTAAGTATACAATAGAATTGCCTAGTGGACCAAGAACATTTTCAGAGAGTACATATTTTCTCTTATGCAGTAGGTGAAAATGTGGGAACTGGGTACAGGGTCATTCTGTGTTTGCTTAATTTCCTGCCTTGCATATTATATTTCACTTAATTTTATTCTTTTAAAAGCCATATTATAATGTGTATATTAATGGTAATACATGTCCCAGTTTACTAATTTTAATAATATAATAATTTGTGAATTTGTGTTTGTTCTAACACAAAACTCTGTCAAGATTTTCAATATGGGTCAGAACAAATTTAAGGCTGTTGATTTATTGTAATTCAGGGGTAGGCAACTCGCTACCTTCCAGGTGGTTTGGACAACAATTTACATGTGTTGGGGTTCAGCCTGATCCTGACCTGTGTGAACCGGATTCTCTGATAGTTTTTCCAACTGAGCGAGTTCTCCCTGACCCTGACAGTGTGAAATCTGTTGTTGATGCAGAGGTCAGCGGGGATGAAAATGAAACTCAACAGCTGGAGGAAAATGCTTTGGAAGTTAGCCGTGATATCACTAGCCATGATATCTCTCCACCTGGGTTTTTTAATGAGGACCGAAGAGAACAGATAGTTAGAGACAGAAATGTTTCCCAGTTTCTACGAAGGTCACATCGCTTACAGGAGAGACAGGCCCAGACTTCAAAGCCAAGGGGCATTTCAAAGAATAGCTTCTTTGGTTTAAGAGGCCTTCTGCCGGGTGCCTCTTTAGATCACGCAACATTTGGGACTGTGGCTGTGCCTTGGCAGAATTCCTGTGTTTCATGGCCGGTAATCCCAGAGGCTTAGTTATCAAGTTCATGGTTAGTAAAAGACTAACAGATTCCTGGTTCTTGTATTGTGGCTTTTGAAATTTTGCTCAAGTTCAGAGATTCTACTGACTGCTGTGTTTTTCTGTGGCTTTTTGACTTTGCATTTACCTTTCTTTTGTAACCAATTTTTCATCAATAAACAAGGATTGCTTTTCCTACAGTCCAGTGCGGTGGATTTAATCTTATGGTCTCGTTTCTTGAACTGGGATGCAACAGTTTGCTTGATCTCCAAAAATCCATTTGATTTTTATCCACCAGGATTACTTTTTGCTGAAGTTTTGTGGTTTTTGGGGTTGTTTTTTCCCTTGCTGAGCCAAGGATTTTTTTAAAAAAGATATCCAATCCTGCAGCACCAGCTCAGGCCCCCACCCTCACAGACTTTCAAGCATTGCAGGCTCTATACACCACCCAACAACAGGAGTTGACTGATCTCAGAGCCAGGGCTGGGCGCCATCCAACGTTAGCTCTGCCAGCCAAGTTTAAGGGGGAGGCCTCTGCAGTTCGAGTTTTCAAAAGATAATGTCTTTCCTTTTTGGCAGCCAGGGAGTCTGAATTCCCCACAGAGGAAAACAAAGTAGCTTTTATTTTCAGCCTTTTGGAAGGACCTGCGGCTCTTTGGGCTACCACTCTCCTGGATGCCAACGCTCCTGAAATGAACTCCGCCCAAGCCTTCTTGGATTACCTTCAGCGCACTTGGGGTGGCCAGGTGACCCAGGAGTTGGCGGATCGCAAGATGCGTAGACTGCAACAAAGAGAGAGCCTTTGGCTCATTACATTGCGGAATTCAAAACTTTGGCCCCTCAAGTGGGCTGGAATGATGCAGCTTTACGTGGGCAGTTTTTGGAAGGGTTGACACCCAAACTTCAAGGGGAAGTGTTGCGGGTTGCAGACCTTCCCACCACCCTGGATGGGCTTATCACTCTAAGTCTTCGGCTGGAGGGTAACCTGCACATGAGGCGGCAGTGGAGCCATGGGGCATATGAACGGCCGGTCCCGAAGGGTGTCCCAACCCCTGAACTTAGGGCGCTCGGCCGGCCAATTCCGCCCACGGTAAGCCTGGATGAAGAGGAGCCGATGCAGTTGGGACATATCCGTCCCAAGATTGATGCCGCAGAGAAAGCCAGGCGCCAGCGGTTGAACCTATGCTGGTACTGCGGGGCAGCAGGGCATTTTTCATGGGAGTGTCCAGCAAAGAGGAGGCTGGTGCAGAGGGTGGCGTTGGCATCCGCGGAGGCGATTCCTCCACAACCGGCGGGGGAAGACTTTGACCGGGCTTAGATAGGCTCCCCGGCTCGGTCGATGCTTCTCCCTCTGAGCCTCAAACTGGGGTGTTATTCTTGTTACTGGTCACCCTCTGGTTGGCCAAGAAGGGTCCCATGTTAGTCCATGCCATGGTGGACTCGGGTGCGACTAACAACTTTATTGACCGGGACTATGCAGACTCTTTGGTGTTGGACTATTGGGATCTGAAAGATCCGAAGGTGGTGCAGAGAATAGACGGCCGGCCTTTGAAATCTGGGCCAGTGAGTCAATGGACAGTTCCCACAAGGATGTGGGTTCGAGAGCATGTGGAGGATATTTCCTTTCTAGTGACCAAGGTCCCGCATTTCCCCATTGTGTTGGGCATAGCTTGGCTGACACTGCATGACCCTCAGATTTCCTGGGGACGCCGGGAATTACAATTTGCTTCGGAATATTGTCACCGAAATTGTTTGGTGGCTCAAGTATGTCAGGCTGAAGAACTCGAGACCCTTGTGACTTTGCCAAAAAAATATTCAGACTTTTGGGATGTGTTCAGTGAGAAAGAGGCTGAGAAGTTACCGCCACATAAGCTGTACGACTGCGCCATCGACTTGATGCCTGGGGCCCCCATCCCTCGGGGCCAGTTGTACTCTCTCTCGGAGCCAGAGATGGCGGCTCTCCGGGATTTTTTGGATTCTAATTTGCGGAAGGGGTTCATCCGGCCCTCGCAATCTCCAGCCAGAGCTCCCGTTTTGTTTGTCAAGAAAAAATCAGGGGAACTGCGCTTGTGTAATGACTACCGGGCACTGAACGAGATTACCATCTGAAACCGTTACCCGCTCCCGCTTATCCCTGAGTTGTTGGACAGACTGCTTGGGGCACAAGTCTACACCAAGCTCGACCCCCGGGGAGCTTACAACTTGGTCCGGATTCGGGAGGGTGACGAGTGGAAGACCGTGTTCCAGAAATGTCTAGGATCCTACAAATTCCTCGTGATGCTGTTCGGACTCTGTAATGCTCCTGCAATGTTCCAGCACTTCGTGAATGACGTGTTCTGTGACTTTTTAGACCAATTCCTAGTGGTCTATTTGGACGATTTTTTTTATTTTCTCCCCAAATCAACAACATCACAATCAACATGTGCGGGCTGTGCTACAGCGGTTGCGTGACCATGGGTTATATGCCAAGTTGGAGAAATGTGCTTTTGACCTGACCGAAGTGGACTATTTAGGTTATCGAATCTCACCTCAGGGCATTGCCATGGACCCTGCCAAAGTCGAGGCAGTGGTAGGATGGAAGGCTCCTACTACTAAAAAGGACATTCAAAGATTCATGGGTTTTGCCAACTACTACCGGAAGTTTATCCCTGATTTTGCTCTTTGGGCAGACCCGATCACCCAGTGCCTGCGGGGAAAAACCCCATTTCAGTGGACGGAGGCAGCGGAGGTCGGGTTCCAGAAGTTGAAACAACTGTTCACCTCTCAACCGATCCTCCAACATCCGGACCCTCAGACGCCATTTGTGGTCCAAGCGGATGCTTCAGATGTGGCCATTGGGGCTGTGTTACTGCAGCCAGTAGGAGAGGATCTGATGCCCTGCGCATACTACTCCAGACAACTAACCACGCCGGAGAAGAATTATACCATTTGGGAAAAAGAATTATTGGCCATCAAGATAGCGTTTGAGAACTGGAGGCATTGGCTGGAAGGGGCACGTCACCCCGTGGAAGTACACACGGATCACCGTAATCTCGAACACCTCAAGATGGCGCGGAAACTCAATCAACAACAGCAGCGTTGGGCACGCTTTTTCTAACGTTTCCACTTCCGGATCCGTTATGTAACTCCAACGCAAACGAAGCAAGCGGATGCTTTGTCGAGAAAACTGGAATATACAAGAGGTCAGGAGGAAACTTCGGAGTCGCCCCTGTTGCGTCCCGAGAACTTTGCATTCACCACTGTGGCCGAGAAGGACAATCAAGCAGGCCCTACGGATTCAAGGACGACGGGGACTGGGAGTCCAGATGCAGCTTCCCTACCGGAACGCATTCGAACCCGTCAAGATCAAGATTTGTGGGTTCAGGAACAACTGGTACGGGGAGTACAGTTTCCATTTCATGTCAAAGAAGGACTTCTCTGTCGCCGCTCTCAGGTATATGGATCCTTGGGACCTGAGAGGGAAGAGATTCTTAAGCTATGTCATGACAGTCTTCCAGCAGGACACTTTGGCCTATTCAAGACTCTACAATTGATTTTGCGAGACTTCTGGTGGCCAAAGATACGTCGGGACGTTGAGAAATATGTGGCTACCTGTCCAGTATGTCAACGAGCAAAGCATCAAGTGGGCAAACCGGCCGGTTTGCTGCAACCAATGCCCACCCCCACCAGACCGTGGGAAATCATCTCAGCAGACTTCATTACGGATTTGCCAAAATCCAATGGAAATACCACGATCCTAGTGGTAGTGGACTTATTCACCAAGATGGCACATTTCATCCCTTGTGCTGGCTTGCCATCAGTGAGAGAGACAGCGGATCTGTTTCTACACCATGTTTTCCGCCTGCACGGGTTGCCTAAGAGTCTTGTTACTGACCGAGGAGCACAATTTACCTCCCGGTTTTGGAAGGCTCTTCAACAGCTGTTGGGCATTGATGCCCGGATGTCGACTGCACATCACCCCCAGACGGATGGCCAAGCGGAGAGGACCAATGCTACTCTGGAACAATATTTTACGATGCTACGTCAATTACCAACAGGACAATTGGTCATCCTTGCTTTCGTTGGCGGAGTTCTCCTATAACAACGCGACCCAGAGTCCCACCCAAGAAGCTCCTTTCTTTGCCAATTACGGCTTCCACCCCCGCTTTTACCCGAAGGTAATAGAGGCGGGGAACGTTCCTGTTGCAGAGGATTGGCTTCAGGAGTTAACTGTGGTGCAAAAAGTTCTAAAGACACAGTTAGACCAAGCCAAATTGGATTACAAATGCGTTGCGGATCAACACCGGCAGGAAGGGCCAGAGATTCAGGTAGGTGTGGCTGTCTATCAAACATCTCCCCCTTCAAAGGCCTTGCCGGAAGCTTGATGCTTGGTTTGTGGGTCCCTATCGTGTGGTGGCAGATCAACCCTGTGACATTCAAGTTACAACTTCCCTGGGACATGCGTATTCACCCTGTGTATCACCGGTCTTTGCTCCGACCAGCGGATGGGGTACGCCCCGATCTGGGGAAGGGACCGCCACCTCTCCCGGTCCTTCGGGAGGGGGAAGAGGAGTTTGAGGTCCAAGACATTTTAGATTCCTGTTTCCGACGTCGCAGATTGCAATATCTGGTGGACTGGACTGGGTATGGGCCTGAGGAGAGATCCTGGGTTGATGCTTGTGATTTACATGCTCCTGACCTTGTTGTTCGCTTTCATCGAGCTTACCCTGCGAAACCCCGGCCTCGGGGTGGGCCGAGGGGGGGGGGCTTGGGGGGGATAGTGTTGGGGTTCAGCCTGATCCTGACCTGTGAACCGGATTCTCTGATAGTTTTTCCAACTGAGCAAGCTCTCCCTGACCCTGACAGTGTGGAATCTGTTGTTGATGCAGAGGTCAGTGGGGATGAAAATGAAACTCAACAGCTGGAGGAAAATGTTTTGGAAGTTAGCCGTGATATCACTAGCCATGAGGCTAGTGATATCACGGCTAACTTCCAAAACATTTATCCAAAACATATCATTATCTCTCCACCTGGGTTTTTTAATAAGGACCGAAGAGAACAGATAGTTAGAGACAGAAATGTTTCCCAGTTTCTACGAAGGTCACATCGCTTACAGGAGAGACAGGCCCAGACTTCAAAGTCAAGGGGCGTTTCAAAGAATAGCTTCTTTGGTTTAAGAGGCCTCCTGCTGGGTGCCTCTTTAAATCAAGCAACGTTTGGGACTTTGACTGTGCCTTGGCAGAATTCCTGTGTTTCTTGGCTGGTAATCCCAGAGGCTTAGTTATCAAGTTCATGGTTAGTAAAAGACTAACAGATTCCTGGTTCTTGTATTGTGGCTTTTGAAATTTTGCTCAAGTTCAGAGATTCTACTGACTGCTGTGTTTTTCTGTGGCTTTTTGACTTTGCATTTACCTTTCTTTTGTAACCAATTTTTCATCAATAAACAAGGATTGCTTTTCCTACAGTCCAGTGTGGTGGATTTAATCTTATGGTCTCGTTTCTTGAACTGGGATGCAACATCATGAACTGTAGCCAGCATGACTTCAAATCAGAGGAAATTATTTCTTTAAATCAAAGATTATAAACAGTGTAGCTCTGTAAAACAATCTTCTCTTATAAACAGTAAAAAAAGCTTTCTCTTGTAAACATTAAAAAGGCTTTCACTTGTTTACAATTGCCCTTCTTTACATTATATTCCACACATTTTCATAAGGCTGGCTTCTGAACTTTTGGAATGTGATCTCTGCCAGCCATAATACAACCTCCTCCCAAACTTAGATAGTTCTGTATAATTTTCTATGACCAACATAGCATATTGCTCATAGTAGAAATGATCTTTTTAATGACCATAATTGCAATCTTTGTGGTAGGCCTAGGCAATTGAGTTTCACCAGCTGCCTTTTTTCTGCACCTGGGTGAGTAGTCTCTCTCGTTTCAATATCAAAGAAGAGTAGGAAGCCTTGATGAAGTTATAGTAAATGACATGATAGATATCTCCACAGCCCTAGCAACTTGACATTCAGAATGTGTAGAGAAGTGTATGTGATCATCTGAAGACCAAGGTGACCTGTATTGTAAATTCCTAATATAGATTAATAAATGTTGTTAAGTCATTTTGCCAGGCATGCTTTAGCAAATTTGCTCTGTTACAGTGGCTTGAAATTTAAAAGAATGACTATGGAATTGGTGATGGGAAAATAACATTTAAATCTTGGGGTTTCTTTTCATATTGGAAAAAAACCACTTTTGGATAGTTAATGTATGCATGGAGTGTTTCTGAAAATCTTTCTTTCTTTCCTACAGCAGAATATTGAAAATATACTTCTACTGAAGCAGAACAAACATAAATTAAAAAGTCTGAGAAACAAAGAGGGTTTTTTTTTCATTTCCCATCTCCATACAAATAATACTTTGTTAGAAGCTTCATTAGTTATATTTTTTTAAAACATTTTTTAGATCTGATAAGGCTACAAACTATCACAAGTACAACCATCATGGAGCAAAATTTTTACTGCTGTATTAACAGAGTTAATAATTGCACTTGAAAAAAACCAATGCAAAGACATAGGGGACTGCCCAGTCTTTCCCTTAGCATATGTGTAAAATTATCCATACATTTTACTCTTTGTACAAATAGACAAATCTGAGAAACTGTATGGGGTTGGGGTCAATGCTTCCCAGACCTCCCTGTAGGCTATGTACATTCATAGCAAGCCCAAATACCATAGTTTTCTTTAGCAGTCCCTCTTAAAATGATACATTGACTCATTATTTAGAGATGGACTGCAGTAGAAAACAGTTGTTTGGTGAAGGTAATACAAAGAGTGGGATGGAGTATTTTCTGCATTGATGTTCTGAGTTATGTAACTGTGTGGAAAGGCTCAAAAGCATCTCAATTAATTTATTGAGTGTTTCTGGATAGTTAATGTATCTGGGAGCCCTTCCACACAGCCATATAACTCAGAATATCAAGGCAGAAAATCCCACAATATCAGCTTTGAACTGGGTTATGAGTTCACATTGCCATATATTCCAGTTCAATGCAGATATTGTGGGGTTTTTTTCAACTGTGTTGAAAGGTCCCAGAATTCAATTAGTTGCCTAAAATGGTTGTCTACTAAAGCTGTGAAAAATCTTAAGACAGGGGGCAATATTTTCTTGTTCTGAAGCTCTTCAAGCCACCTCTGAACCAACACAATTAACTAAATCTGAATTTTCAAAATTTTATGCTTGCTTTTATTTTGCGACAGTACATGCTTTGGAGTGCAGAAGATGCCAATGTCAAGCTTCAGCTTCTCAGGTAAAACTAGGGGAACAACAATTCCCAATTGGAATCATCACATAATAGTATTTTATCTATAACTCCCTAACTCCTGAAGTTGTTTGTCTTAAATATGACAGGCATCATGCTCTCATAAGAAATTGCTATAAGTGCTAAAGCCATCTGATTATGCCAAAAGGTAAAAGAAATAATAAATATTTGCTGATTTCCACATGTTCTTATAAAACCAACACAATGTACAAGTTCCTTGCAAACAGAAAAAAATGCACCTATTTGTCTAAAATGTGCCAGGTTTTATTTCTGCAGAAAAGGCTGCCATGCCTGCAAATGTCTATGTATATTTTACATATATAATGAGAGTTTTCTTTTTTTTGGTATATATTTTTGTGTTATATGAAGAAAAACAAAATAACATTCAATTTCATCAATCAAAATATCCACATTATTTCCCCAATCCCACCACCTCCCTCTCCCCACCCGTGAACACCCAGCCATGACTTCCGACACCACATCATATAGAAATAGTATCTAACAAAACTACATTCTTATCATTACATTAATAAATTCCTCATGTGATTATTACAAAATCTGTTTTTGTCTTCTTTTTTTAAAATACCCAAAGGCAAGACTCCATTTTAAAACAAACTCATCATTGTTCCTTCCCCTTAAACCACTGGAGAGCTTGACCATTTGGATCCATTTGACTAATTTTGTTTTCCAATCTTTAATTAGTAGTTCTCCCCCCCCCCCCCCCTCCATGACTTTGCCATTGTAATTCTTGCAGCCACAAAACTATATTGGAAAACTTCTATATCACCTGTACTGATTTTCTCTTGAAACAAACCCAGTAGGCATCTTTCTGGATTTTTTAAAATCTTTTTTAAAAAACAGCTTATTAGTTTCTTTCATCGCCTTTCTGTTGATTTCCCCCCACAATAGCCAACTGAAAACCATCAGAAGTTTTGGTAAGGGAACAATGGTAAGAAACACCTCAGAACCGAGCAAAAAAACAATGTGTTCAGAACTTTCCAATGAGTAGGCTTTAGTGGTACACACTATGTACACTCCTATTGTTCACACATTTCACAGAGTATCACAGCTACAAGACAAAACTGCAACACCCTGTATACAACACTAATTTGTTTGTTAAATTTTGCCTATAGACATCACTTTCATGTGATTTTTATTGGGACACACTTGTGATCTCATCAGATAAGGCTTACATTGGCGGCATATGCCGGTTCAGCCATAATTTATGCATGGAGCCCACCAGCTCCCATCCCATGATGCAAAGGAACTTCCAGTGGGGCTCGCTGAGTAAACTATAGTGGAATTGGTGTGTGTCACTGCCACGGCAACATGGGAGGATTCCCGTGTTGCACCAGAAGCACTTGGGGGGAGGTGGAAACCGTATGGTCAGTGCTTCCCCTAGTGGGATTGGCATGCTGGTAAGCCAGATGGGTTCCCCATGCCCCCCCCCCCCACTGGGTGCTGCTGAATTTGCCACAATCCATGGCAATTCTGACATCCTTTATGATAAGGTCCTACATTTAACTAAGTCCCTTATCTAAGCTTCTAAATTATTGAGTATCTTGAAGATCACACAGTTCCTTCAGAAAAGGAGAAGCAACCACACCAAATACATGAAGTGTCTGATGTGACAGACCAATGCCCCCCCCCCCCCACCTCAAATCTCTGTGACTGAGTATATTGAAAGTATCTAGAGTAAGGATATGCTGTGAAGAGTTTTTTTGTGGGAACCAAGAATAATGAAAGCAAATTGCTTAAAGAGCTTCTAGTTATCTTTAATGTACAGAAAACAAGTATTAAGAAAAGAGACAGAAACAGAAACAGAATGTGATATGTCTTTGTGTCATCTTGTGATACATTCACCTTAGAGTCATTATAGGTCAGAAATGGCTTGAAGGCATACAACAACAGAGAAAAGAAAATGATGCCAGCCCCATGTCTTCCTCTCACATGGTGACAGTGTAGAAAACAAGCTGAAGACAACTGCAGGTCAGTTAGGAGCTGCTTTGGCTGTCCTTACACAGCAATCCGCTACTGTAGAAAAGGGATGCTGAAGACATACTTTGGGTGCTGGAGAACATTTGTCATTTCTTGTGGGAAATGATCTGATCAACTTGAAGACATGACCTTGAGTTTATTGATACCTAGAAACAGATACTAACAATGATTAACTGTATCCCTCTACTAACTTTGTTTTCCCAGCTTTTGACTAAAGTATGATTTTTTGACTGTGGACCAATAATGGAAGTGAAATGAAAGTGAGTAGACAGAAAGAAAAATATAGACTTGGAGTTAGAGAATGTGGGACACATAGGAAGTCCAGTGGAGTTCTAGTGGAGATGGAGGTCTGCTGTAGGAAAGAAATGCATTTTGTGAACTTCATGGAAGTCAAGGTTGAATTTATGATGCCCAGAACCCACCAATCATCAACTGTCCTGCTAAAGTTTTATAAACTCAGTGCTATGGTTCCCTTGACTGATTATTTTGTCAGTCCATAACATCTGTACACTTCTCTTCCAGTATCACATTTTGATGTTTTAATTCTTTTTATGTGAACTTTCTTAAACGTCCAGCTTTCATGGCCGTAAACAGAAACTGGAAATTGGTTTATTTTGGCTTTGGTCTCTATTAGTGTCTTTACACTTGAGAATTTTCTTAATTCCTTCATAACTGCCCTTCCAAGTTCTAGTCTTTCTCTGATTTCTTCATGACAGTCTCCACTTGATTAATGACTTAGCCAAGGTATAGAAAATCCTTAACTATTTCAATGTCTTAATTACTGTCTCTGAAGGTCACTGTAAGGTTAGAATGCTAGCTCTGATGTTAACTGGTGTTCTTCCTAGGCTCTGAAGTAACAGTTTTGTTGAGCTGCTCCTATCTTCCTGCCATAAAATATGAAAAAGCCCACATTTTTGAAAAATGTTACTTTGCTGTTATACATATCTGAGGTGCCAATTTATCTTGCATTTTATAGTTTTAGATTGTCATTTGAATATATTTAAGCTGCTTTGTTATGAGGTAAATAAGACTATATTAAGTAGTAAATTAAGAAATCAATACCAGTACAAATGGAGACAGAAGCAATGGACTCTACGGAGGACTGCCTCTGAAGATGGCTTCGAAATTGCAATTAGTGCACAGACTGGCAGCCAGGTTACTAACTGGGGTTAGCTATAGAGAGCACACCACACCCCTATTGAAGCAGTTCCACTGCTTGTCGATAAGTTTCCATGCCCAATTCAAAGTGCAAGTAATAACCTATAAAGCCCTACACGGTTTGGGTCCAGCCTATGATCTCATCTCCCCCTATGAACTGGCATGGTCTATAAAATCTGCTGGGGAGGCTCTCCTCTAGTGTGGTTGGTGAGGACAAGGGAAAAGGCCATCTCGGTGGTGGCTCCCTGACTTTGGAATACCTTCTACAGGGGAATTTAGACAGGCCCCCACACTACAGCACTTTCATAAAGAGATAAAAACTTGTTTTGTTTTTTTTCAGCAGGCCTTTGATAACATTTAAGATAGCAAGCAGACTACTATCTTTAGCCATGGAAGGCTAAATTGATTGTATGGATCTTTTAATCAATGCCTTAATCAATGACTTTTATTTATTGTATTGCTCTTGTTAATTTTATATGCCTGGTTTTAAATGTGTTATTGGTTTTAATGTTGACATATTGTATTTTATATGGCACCATTGTGTGCTTTGTAAGCCACATTGAGTAGCAATGGAAGATGGTGACAGGGTATAAATAAAAGTTTATTATTATATAGTATTATTTATAGCTCTACTGGATTTCACACAGAAACTTTAGGATCAAGACTCGGGGTATGTTTTCAAGAGAAAACTTTGGAGGGGCTTTTATTATTGTTCTTATTGTTTTGATATTACTTGTGAGAATTGTCCTAAAATCGATTCAGCAGAAGGGAAGTGTATAAACATTTTAAATAAAAAGAGACAAAACAAGATAATAAAAATAAATATTGATTGCTCCCCTGTAGAGCAGACAAAGTGTGCTTTTCTCCCCATAAAAGTTTTATTTTAGTTTGAAATAAAATTAAAGTCCAGATAATAAAAAGCTGCACCCAAAATGCCACCTCAAAATCAGTAAAGGATGAACAAAACTCACTGATTATTTTAACTCTATCATGAAATAATGAAAGATGTATGTGTACATATACTGTATATCTAATAGTCTCCAAAGACAAAGAAAAGAAGCAAATGAATGACACCCAGAAGGTCTCTGACACTGAGAAATGTTTGTACTCTGGCAGCTCTTTTAGCTGCAGTCAATGCAGCAGTTGCTTCTACTTCGGCCACATTTCTAATTGCTGGCAGAGGTTGCTGAGTCCTGCTTTTGGCTATGGAATCTCTCCAGAGGAACCAATAGTCCTGCTCATGATTCTGACCAGCGTTCCCTTTCCATGTATGGGGTCTCCTGGTGACTAAGCAGAAAAATGTGGAAGGTTAATAGAAAGGTTAACAGCATTTTGCTAACAGTTAGGTAGCTTGAAATTTTAATCCATTTAAAGTGATACCCCTTGAGACCCCCTCCCATTTTTATGTTATCAAATAAGAAAATCTACTTTATAAATAACAAATAATGTAAAAATGCACATTCACATAGAACAATAAAAAAGAAAGCTCGGCTTTAAAATAGTAGAAGCACAAAGTTGTGGCAAGGAAGCACATTTAAGGGAACAAAATGCGTGTAGGCGAGTGCAACAGCAAGGCAAAAGTGCACATTCATATGAAACAATAAAAAAAGATCAACTTTAAAATGGTAGAAGCACAAAGTTGTGGCAAGGAAGATTAAAGCACAAAGTGAAGAGGCAGAAGCATCATTTTCTTCATAATGTACTCATTTCAGCCTCTCTCCCTCTCTTGCTCTGCTCTCTCTTCTCTCTCTTTTCATGAAGGCAAACATACCAGGAATAAAAACCACACAAAATCAACTAAACCAAAGTTACTCAAAGCGGACCAGAGCAAAGCAAACAGCAGTCTCCCAAAGCAGGCAAGAGCACGAGGCACAGAGGCTGTTCCCTTTAAGCCCTAAAGCCTTATACCTCTAGCCCTAGCACTCCCTCTGGTGCTAGCTCTTAACTCCTCTTTCTTTCACAATCTGCAATAATACAGACTCTGGAGAAGATAATATAACTCCAGTTACCACACATAATCCCTCTTTATAAACGCTTTAGTTTGACACTACTTGTCGAGATTGCATACCAAAACTGTGAATGAGCAACGCTTGTGTATTACATCACCTTGGCATTTTCACATGGGCATTCTGAAAACACACTGCTTAGCTTTTCTCCCACTTATTTTAATATCTAGTTCTCCAGTTCAGTTCACAGAGCTCTTGCATTCAGCTCTAGAACCAAAAAAATTTGAATCAGCCTGAATTGGTTTCATTTTTCAGGATTCAATTGAATAGGTTTCAAAGTGCTGCTATTCACTCCTTGGTTCTAATATCACGTAGAGAAGCTCTGAATATCCTTGATAGTGCTATTTGTTGTGTTATAATTTTCTCCAGATGTACCAGGTTGGCCCCCACTGGCCCTGTTTCTGAACTTATAGTTATGTTGTGCCACTGATTGGGATGTGTCTGGAGTCTCTTCCATCAATCTCCACACTCCTCTGTCAATTGAAATAAAATTTGCTTTAAAGAAAAACAGTCTTCTGCTTTCAAATTTTCTCAATTTATTGCCAAGCGAGACAGAGATACCCTCCTACATAATTTAGCATCTTCATTTGCTTGCATGAATTATTTAAGGATCAAATTCAATTTCTGCATTTTGTCTTTTCCCCCAAATAACTCATAAATGTTTGTTAAACACGGTTCATTATACATCACTAAGCATAGTACTTCTCTGTCAGTGAAAAACACATAATCATATTATGTGCTGACATTTTTCAGAGAGCTCTTCTCTTGCAATGCCATGTTTTTTTAATTAATGCAGACATCATTCTTTGATGCCTTCTAGCTGATAATGATTGTACATGCCAGGATAGAGAGGATCTTTGGATAGACCAAGTGTTAATATGAAACCAACTAGGGAGATCTACTCAAGATTATTGTCTTGGTAGAATCAAACTTCCACTTCATTTGAGCTTCCAGATCTCTTAGTAGTTTCACTTGCTCGTTTAAGTTTGTTTTAATTTAGATGTTAAATAAATGAGACAATGTGTGGCTCTAATACCAATGAAAGTAGGTGTCAAGGAAGATTGAGTAGGGCTATAAAGAGACCTGGCAGGTTCTCACCACCTCAGTGAGGAAGGCCATGGGGTGGAGGGAAAGGTGGGGATGAGAAGGCATCTTCTGCGTATCCTAATCATGAAGACCCTGTAGGTAATAGTAGCTTGATTCCCACATATAGTACATACTATGTACATTCACACGCCATATGTACTCCATGCAATGTACCTGTGATGAAGGGATGATGGAAATCCATAATACATATATTAGAAAATATAGATTGGACGCAACTATATTAGAAATAGGAATTAGAAAATATATATGAAATCACAAAGGTATATATATGTATGTATGAACTTCACTTCACTTGGGAAAATATTCTCTTCTTAAAAGCTCAAATTAGGTGCCACAAAGAGCCTAGAAAGAGGCCAGGGTCTAGGAAAGGAATGTCTAAGGCTTCTGGCAAATATCATGACCCGTACTAAGCAGGGCTTATCCTAAGATTAAAGAGCCGGGCTATCAAGAGGCTTCTTCAGGAGGGACTTATCTCAAGATGGATGGAAGCTCTTGTTGCTATCAGTAGCCGGTAGCAGACACTCTGGTGCTATAGTCCACTAATGAGCAGCTCTTTAGATAAAGGTGCTTAATGGAGAATTGAAGGTGTTGAAGTTAAAATATGCTATTGAAGTCAATGTAAAAGTGGAATTTTGTGAAACGCATAGTGATGCTTGTATGATGCATGCATATTATTCTAAAGGGTATATAAACCAAGACAATTCTTTTGTTCAGCACTCTGTTTCCTGGAATACCAACAGGGTCCATATCCAGCTGGCACCAACTGAGAATAAACAATGCTTTTACAGACCTCAGGAACTCTCTTTTTCTCTTTTCCTCAAGCCTTCTCCCTGCCATTTCACATGTAGGCCCCATATATATACTCCAATCAATGTACCTGTAGGTCCTTTATATACTATATACCTTCTTCTTCTTCTTCTTCTTCTTCTTCTTCTTCTTCTTATTATTATTATTATTATATATTCTGCCTTTCTTCCCATAGGGCAGGCATGGGCAAACTAATGCCTGGGGGACGGATGTGGCCCTCTGGATGCTGTGGCCCTCTGGATTCTCATTTTCCCTGTCCTCTCAACATAAGGATGTGGTGGCTCACCACATCCTTATGCAGAAAGGATGTGGAAGGAAGGTACACAGCAGCTGAGAGCCCTCTGAAGCACTCTCAGCCACCATGTGTCTCCCCTCCTCCCGGCATTAGGACAGTGTGAGAGGACCTGTCCTTATGCCAGGAGGATGGCTTGAGGAAGGCACACAGCATTTGAGAGCCCTTCAGATCTCTCTCGGACATCACCTGTCTCATCCTCCTCCCAGCATAATTCCAAGAGGTCAGCCTGAAGATGGAGGGAGGAGGATTGGGGGGGGGGGGAGGATCAGGGCAATCGCCGCATGTCCTGATTAAGGAGGAGAGTGGGATAGAAATAATAATGATAATAATTTCATGTTTTCCTCCCAGCATAAGGATGGGTGAGCAGCTGGTTCTTATGCCTGGAGGACAACCTGAGGACGACCTGCCCCCTCATGGCCCTACCTTCTGCCAGACCCTCTCAGGCCCATCCCACCCAGCATGTGCCCGGCTTCCCTCCCTCCTGGCCCAGCCCTCCCATCTGGGCCCACAATGTGTCACCAAGGCAAAAAATTTGCCCATGCCTGCCATAGGGACTCAAGGCAACTAACATGTATCCACGCTAGACAGTTTAAAAAGAGCAATACAAAGGTTAAAAACAGTTAAATAATAACAGTGTAGTAATAATAGACTTAACATACAGTAAATACACTACAATACTGTTTAAAACTCCATTCAACCCATGGTCAAAAGAGAAAACAACTTACATCCCCTGCGGTGCGGATGTTGTATGCACACATTGATTGCTTACTGCACAGCTCCTGCAAATAGAGATAGAAGAGGGGGCAGGGCATAAATGAAAACATGCCATGCATTGCATCCAAAATTTTAAAAAAACACTCCACTATGGTCTTCGATTGCCCAATAGAATATCTGTTTCAGTGCCTTAAATTTAGTGTGACATTGATTGGAAGTTCTATTCAGGCCATATAAGTCCATGGTCCTGGAAGCAGGAATCCACACATTTCTTGTGTGCTTACTGGTGCTGGCTATGATCCTCTGGATATATGTTTCCTGGCACTGGAGCAGATGATCATGTTGAGCATTGATCTCTATATTGTTCCAGTAGGCTATCCTCTGCACAGGCCTTGCTGCTGGCCTAGCTGGGAGAGGATGTTCCCTGTCTGTCTTGAAATAAATGAGCAGAGGGGAAAGGTCACACCAATCTTGTCTCAACTGACAAAGTCATAAGGGGGTGGGGGAGGTCTTAATTGCTGCAAAAAAGAATAACTACTGAAGACCTGCAAACTTTCAAACCAGCTAAGCTGCAAAAAACAGCACTCCAGGAGGTCTGCTTCATAAAATGTATCAGTTGAAATATAAGGAGCTACAGAGCAACAGATTTTTCAGGTCTTGCAAAATAGCAGCAGATTTCTTTCAGTTTTAGGAGTTCTGCAGAAAAACGGAGATCTGCAATTAGCAGGATTAACGAGATCATTTTGCTACCCCCCCCCCCCCCCACAATTCTTCTACACAAGCCTAGGTGTCTGTGTGCCTGCAAAATCACTCCCACAATCCTTTGGAATCCTTTACCCATATTTACATATAACTGTGCACGCCTGCATACACACAGAAACATACACAAACACCCCTTCTATACTGCCATATAAAATCCAGACTGTCTGCTTTGAACTGAATGGTATGGCAGTGTAGAAGAGGCTAGAGTCACAACAGCTCAGGGATTCAAATACGTAAATACAGACAATTTAGTGATATTCTTTCTAATCTTTATTAATTCTACCTTTCCACGACATAAATTTCCACTACAAGGGAATTTATTGTAGATTCTTGGCAATGCAGTCATGTGTGGGACAGCCTGCCAGCTGCACAAGTGGAGGAGGTCAATCCCAGTCCAAGATGATCTGCCCAGTCCATCATCCCAGGCCAAGATGATCTGCCAAGACATCTCATACCCTTTCTCCTTCTATCTTTTAATGTTCTTCATTGCAACTCATGGGCATATCTTCCCACCCACTCTCCATCTTCATCCAGCACCCTCCTATTAGTCTCTAAGATGCTGTGTAAAATCACACAGGATGCTATGACAGGGGCAACATTCTGCTCTGCCACTTCCAATGTTGATATGAGACAGCACCATCTTGACTTCAGACAACCAAAAGCCATGTCAACAATAATCCTGCCATTACTGAGATGACTATTAAAGTATCCCTGCTTCTCAGCAAGGGCACCCTGGTAAGGTTTCATAAGCCCTGATCTTAACAGAAGTAAAGGATGTATCTGCATTGCTCTGATGGTGATGGTTGGATTGCCAGCGCTCATTAGCTCATATATAGCAGAATTCCTCAAGATGCACACATCATGAGTCCTTCCACTCCATCCCACTTCTATATCTACATACCAGCCTTCATAATCTGTAGTTCTCTGTAGCAGGACGGAATAAGTGTTTTTTCGATTGATCAATTGAGCTCCTTGCCTTACTGGAGACACAATCATGAATTGACATCCATCAACAGCTCCTACGGCCTAGGTAAAGCCCAGTTCTCTAAATCCAGCCATAAACTACAAAAAGAAGAAAACAGGTTAAAGTACATATGCTACAGGATGAGCATGTTGATTGGTCATTCAAGGTAACAAGTCATGCAAGTTCTTCTCATATCATAGAATCATAGAATCATAGAGTTGGAAGAGACCTCATGGGCCATCCAGTCCAACCCCCTGCCAAGAAGCAGGAATATGGCATTCAAAGCACCCCTGATAGATGGCCATCCAGCCTCTATTTAAAAGCCTCCAAAGAAGGAGCTTCCACCACACTCCGGGGCAGAGAGTTCCACTGCTGAATGGCTCTCTCAGTCAGGAAGTTCTTCCTAATGTTCAGATGAAATCTCCTTTCTTGTAGTTTGAAGCCATTGTTCCGTATCCTAGTCTCCAGAGAAGCAGAAAACAAGCTTGTTCCCTCATCCCTGTGACTTCTTCTCACATACATGGCTATCATGTCTCCTCTCAGCCTTCTCTTCTTCAGGCTAAACATGCCCAGCTCTTTAAGCCGCTCTTCATAGGGCTTGTTCTCCAGTCCCTTGATCATTTTAGTTGCCCTCGTCTGGACACATTCCAGCTTGTCAATATCTCTCTTGAATTGTGGTGCCCAGAATTGGACACAATATTCCAGGTGTGGTCTAACTAAAGCAGAATAGAGGGGTAGCATTACTTCCCTAGAACTAGACACTATGCTCCTATTGATGCATGCCAAAATCCCATTGGCTTTTTTTGCCGCCACATGACATTGTTGGCTCATGTTTAACTTGCTGTCCACGAGGACTCCAAGATCTTTTTCATACGTACTGCTCTCAAGCCAGGCATCCCCCATTCTGTATCTTTGCATTTCATTTTTCCTGCCAAAGTGGAGTATCTTGCATTTGTCCCTGTTGAACTTCATTTTGTTAGTTTTGGCCCATCTCTCTAATCTGTCAAGATCGTTTTGAATTCTGCTCCTGTCCTCTGGAGTACTGTCTATCCTTCCCAATTTGGTGTCATTTGCAAACTTGATGATCATGCCTTCTAACCCTTCATCTAAGTCCTTAATAAAATGTTGAAGAGGACCGGGCCCAGGATGGTACCCTGCGGCACTCCACTTGTCACTTCTTTCCAGGATGAAGAGGAAGCATTGGTGAGCACCCTCTGGGTTCGTCCATTTAACCAATTACAGATCCACCTCACCGTAGTTTTGCCTAGCCCACATTGGACTAGTTTCCTTGCCAGAAGGTCATGGGGGACCTTGTCAAAGGCCTTACTGAAATCCAGGTACTCTACATCCACGGCATTCCCCGCATCTACCCAGCTTGTAACTCTATTAAAAAAAGAGATCGGATTAGTCTGGCATGACTTGTTTTTGATAAATCCATGTTGACTATTATCAATGACCACATTTGTTTCTAAGTGTTTGCAGACCACTTCCTTAACAATCTTTTCCAGAATCTTGCCTGGTATCGACATGAGGCTGCCCGGGCGGTAATTGTCTGGGTCATCCTTTTTTCCCTTCTTGAAGATTGGGACCACATTGGCCCTCCTCCAGTCTGCTGGAACTTCTTCTGTTCTCCAAGAAATCTCAAAGATGATTGCCAATGGTTCCGAAATGACTTCCGCTAGTTCCTTCAATAATCTTGGGTGTAGTTGATCTGACCTTGGGGACTTGAACTCATTTAGAGCGGCCATGTATTCCTGGACGACTTGTTTTCCAATTTGGGGTTGGATGTCCTCTAATCCCTCATCCACTCCATCTTGCTGAAATTGAAGATGACTTTCTTTTTGTGAGAAGACTGAGGCAAAGAAGGCATTAGGCAGTTCTGCCTTTTTCCCTATCCCGTCAGCATTGCCCCACCTTCTCCTCAAAGAGGCCCTGTCGCCTCCTTGTTCTTCCTTTTTCTACTGACATAAGAAAAGAAGCCATTTTTATTGTTTTTAATGTCCCTGGCAAGCCTGAGCTCATTTTGTGATTTAGCCTTGTGGACCTTTTCCCTACAGGAGTTGGCTATTTGTTTGAATTCTTCTTTGGTGATTTCTCCCTTTTTCCACTTCTTGTGCATGTCTCTTTTGTGTTTTAGCACAGTTAGTAGTTCTTTGGACATCCATTCTGGCTTCTCTGCACTTGTCCTATTTTTTCTCTTTGTTGGTACTGTTTGCAATTGTGCCTTGAGTATTTCACTCTTGAAAAACGCCCACCCATCCATAACTCCCTTGTCTTCTAGTATCTGTGTCCACGGAATGCTGCTCATTGTTTCCTTCATTTTTTGGAAATCAGCTCTCCTAAAGTCCAAAATGCGGGTTTGACTTGTCTTAGTTTCAGCCTTCCTTTGTACCTCAAATTGCAGGAGCACATGGTCACTTGCTCCTAAGGATCCGACTACTTCAACCGCATCGATCAGGTCCTCCGCATTTGTTAGGATGAGATCAAGAGTAGCCGACCCGCATGTTGCCTTTTCTACCTTCTGGACCATGAAGTTGTCTGCAAGGCAAGCGAGGAATTTGTTGGACTTTGTACTATTGGCCGAGTTTGTTTTCCAGCAAATATCGGGATAGTTGAAATTGCCTATGACTATTACATCTCTTCTCTGTGCCTGTTTGGTCAACTGTTGGCAGAAGACTTCATTAAGTTCTTCCTCCTGGCTTGGAGGTTTGTAGTAGATGCCTACAATGAGATCTTTTTGAGTCCTAGTTCCCTGAATTCTTATCCAGATGCTTTCAAGCTGGCTTCCCGGATTGCTGTCTTGCATCTCTTCTGCAGCGTAATAGCTTTTGACATATAAGGCTACTCTGCCTCCTCTTCCTTTGTTCGGTTTCTGTGAAAGAGGTTATAGCCCTCCATGTCTACATTCCAGCGATAGGAGTCATCCCACCAGGTTTCAGTGATGCCTATGACATCATATTTGTGGTGTTGTGCTAAAGGTTGAAGTTTGTCTTGTTTATTTCCCTTTTGCCGTATTCAGATCATTTTCACAGATGGCAGAAGTTTTGATACAAAGCAAATGTCTATATTTACCTCCCGGGCATCTCTTAGATAGACGGTGTGCTTCAATAGTAGCATCTCCACAGCTGGCATCCAATTTGACATTTCCCTCACTGTTGACCTTCCAAGACCAAACTATTGAGCTGCAACACCACTGAATATCTGTTAGTGAGCATCCAGATGGTAATAGCTACTCTCTTTTCTGTAGAAATTGCTCTCCTCATGTGAGTGTCTTTTCTTGAAACCTGCGGTCCAATTGCTGCCACTATTCTCTCATTATGAAGTGGTGGATTCAGTGCTTATCTGCCCAAATATGCAAATCAAAGTTCTTCCACCAGTCGCGACTCATTGGAAAAACCCACCATCTCAGAGAAGTAGGAATTGTCATACAGCTGGCAAGGGCATGGATTGTGCCCATGTATATAGCCGCAGCATGTAAAAGGAACTCACAATCAATGAGGTGCACTTCCTGAGTAAAAAGAAGTGGATTACACATGCATACCATACTTCTTCATGGCAGCTGCATGTTACTGCCAGCAGATCTAATTTTGCCTCCAAATCTATGTCTGTTCTGTAACAACATGAGGGCAAAAAGCTCTTCTCTAGGGACATCCATGCTTGGGCTGAAAATGCAAAAAAGCAATGGATATCCAAATTTCTGTTCCCCTTGCTATTCTCCACCTATCCCCTTTGTCCTGCCACTCAATGAGGCCTCTAGTGGGAAAGGGGTACTCCTACATATTTCATGTTAAAATGTGCACATATGCACTAACAGACCTTTAGGAAATAAGGGAAAACAACATACTTTCCATTTCAACTTTCTGCCAAAATTAGAAAACATATTAATCTTTATTCAGTCTTATGTCAGTAATACAAACACCTAGCATTTCTAACACTGCATTCTCACAACAAGTAGTGCATTTAACAGGGCGATCTGTACAAGTGCCCCCTTGCACAGTTGGCAAATTGCATGGGAGCACAGAACTCCTACACAGTTCCTGTGCACATACAGAGCAACACTCAAGTTCACATATGCACATATCCATGTCAGTGCATTTATAGTACTTTTTTAAAAATATGGAATTTCCTGCAGATATCTTGCCATCTTGCAACCTTTTAAAATGTGGGACAAAACTACAAATGCATATGTCGCAGGAAAAAATTCAGGGACCTAGAGGTGTATGTGGGGACATGCTCTCAGGTGTTTGTTTGTTTTTTTTGTTCCTCTTAGAAATCCCACAATTTGGTGCTGTCTGGAAGCACCCTGAGTCTCCACTGCTTGACAACCTGGGATAAGTAGAAAATCTGGGATCAGATAAAGTGATATAGGAGCAGTGTGGAAGGGGCCTCAGAATGCCTTCCTTTCACTGTATATTAGGGTCAAAAGTCCATTTGAAATAGGATCCTAAAGAGAAAACCACACTCTATAGACAGTAAAGACCAATTCTGTTCTAACACAAGAACTATTAATTTATTTCTAGCCTGGAGATCTCTTCATAAATCCTTCCAGCCCCATTGAAAGCTGTGATTCTGCCTTATATTCTGGTGGGAATATAATTTATGCCTTATCCCATCATGAAGATTGCTTTTCTCTCACACACCATTGCAACGAACATAGCTGAAGGTAATGAGAGATACTCATTGGAAATCATCTTATTCTCCAGGGAGTATTATTTACAGCCCCCAAAAGTGACTTTTCAATGAGTTTTAATTCCAAAATGTTGTATTCCAAAAAGTAACATTTCCAGTCAAATCTAAGGAGTTTTCCATTTTTTACTCTGCTTCTTCAGTAAATGATGATATCCTCAGGGGCATTTTGATAATACGTACATCCTGAAATGAGGCCATGATAAAATAAGGCTGGTTTATTTTTAAACTTCAGAGTCAACACACAGAGGTAGTATTAAATTCACAGAGTTATTTTACTCTTAATTAGTACAGAAAAGAAAAGATTTTAGAATAAAAATAATATCACCTCTTAGCAAGAATGTGCAGGTGCTGTGAAAATTGGCATTTTATTGTAAAATGCTGACCACACAAAGTGACTATAGTACTGGCTTAATACTGAAGGAACAATTAGCAACCTGACTAATAGGACACAGGTTTCTTTACAAAAATTTATGTTCCCTTTCTTTTCCGCATTCTGCATTTTCCACATTCTAATTCACTCATTACCAAGGCTGGAAAAACCATTATAGAGTGCATCCATTAAGTTTTGTAAACAAGAAATTAAAGCCCCAGCCAAACAGGAACCTAGTATAGTTTTCTTTTCTTTTTTCCCTTTCTTTCTCTTTCTTTCTTTCTTTCTTTCTTTCTTTCTTTTTTGATGATGTGAAAAGTGCATTCATTTGCTTTTTAAAGAAATGCTATTTCTACATTTACTACAGGTTGGAAGATGCTTTTTATGCTTTCAGCCTTCATAAATTTCATCCACTGTGAAAAAAAAGATCTGATGTATGGTGTCATGGCTGACCCAAGCAGGAGCAATCGTGTTTGGCTTTTCTCCGAATCTCCACTCCCTTTTGCTCTTGTGGCTGTCATTTTGTTTTTATAGAGTTTTACACACTGTTTTACAGAATTATTGCTTAAAAGAGGGCTCTGGTGGAACAAAATAAGAGAAAACTTAAGGACAATACCAATTCTTTTAGCTAAAATTTCGTCAGTGTGGACATGTTTATTATTTGTTTTACTGCCTCATTACACCAGAGCATGGATACATTTTAAACCCGGTTGCTGCCTCTTGCAGTATTCTTGTGTTTGTAGTTTAGTGAGGCCTGGGACCTGCCTGGATGAGCATTTTAAAGGCTCCTCCCCTAAACTTCAAACCCCAGAATGCTGCAGGAGGGTTTAAAGTGAATCCATGCTCTAGTGTGATGAGGTCACTAGACTTTGGACTTTATCACACAAACACATGATTCCACTACAGTTGTGTTAACACTCATAGTGGATACATACTGTGTTGAGCACCTTCAATATCTCACATCTCTTGGTTGGCATAAAGTAAGAATTAAAGATTCACTTGTAGGCCGATTTATTTTAGTGAATCTGATAAACTTCATCTTGACAATAGCTGGCATCTCCTCATGCCTGTACTGTTTGCTGAACTCTGTCATTTGTACTATGCTAGAAATGCTGTAACTGTGCTATTGTGTGTCCAGACCCAACAATCAGATGTTATGGGTACATACAGTGCCAAACTCATCTAGTAAATCAGGAGGCTGATGGATCCAGAAGGACTCCTGAGGTCTCTTGGGGATCTTCCTGTCCTGGAGACTGGCGATCCTGTCGACGTCCTTGTTGATCGCTATAATAGCGAGATGTCTAGGGCAATTGACACGATCACTCCCGGACGTCCCCTCTCATTGCGCAGATCCACACTGACTCCCTGGTTCACCGAGGAGCTGGCCATTGACCTGTGGGGTCCTGCAAGGATCCATTCTGTCCCCCATGCTTTTTAACATCTACATGAAACCGCTGGGAGAGGTCATCCGGAGTTTTTGAGTACGGTGCCATCTCTACACAGATGACGCCCAACTCCACTACTCATTTCCACCAGATTCCAAGGAAGCCCCGAGGATACTGGACTAGTGCCTGGCCGCTGTGATGAACTGGATGAGGAGGAACAAGCTGAGGATCAATCCTGACAAGACAGAGGTCTTCCAGGTCAGTTGCCTGTCTGATCGGGGTATTGGGTGGCAACCTGTGCTGGACGGGGTTGCATTCCCCCTGAAGTTGCTGGTCCGCAGTTTGGGGGTTCTCCTGGACTCAGCGCTGATGCTTGATGTGCAGGTGTCGGTGGTGGCCGGGAGAACCTTCGCACAATTAAAACTTGTGCACCAACTGCGACCATACCTCATGAAGTCTGACTTGACCATGGTGGTCCATGCCTTAGTTACCTCTAGACTGGACTATTGTAATGCTCTCTACGTGGGGCTACCCTTGACGGCCCGGAAAGTACAACTTGTCCAACGGTGGGCAGCCAGATTAATAACTGGGGCAACTTACAGGGAACGGTCAACCCCCTGTTTAAGGAGCTCCATTGGCTGCCTTTCATCTTCCGGTCTCAATCCAAGGTACAGGTTCTTACCTATAAAGCCCTAAACGGTTTGGGACCCGCCTACCTTTGTGACCGCATCTCTCTCCATGAACCAGCCCGAACCCTCTGATCTTCAGGCGAAGATCTCAGACTCTCTCGGGCGAAGATTCTCTTCAGGCGAAGATCTCTCTCAGACTCGCCTTGTGGGTACAAGGGAGAGAGCATTCTCTTCTGTGGCCCCCCGACTCTGGAATTCATTGCCCGGAGAGATCAGGAAAGCCCCTACCTTGGAAACTTTTAAAAAGAGTCTTAAGACCTGGCTCTGCTGTTGCTGTTTCAGAGAGTAGCCACATAATTTTATGCTAGTGGTCCCCCAACGTTCTTGTCCCAGGAGTCCCCGCCCCCATGTACGAAGGTTTGTTTATTTTCCTATCTCTCTATGAGTTCTCCCTTACAATTAGTTCTGCCCCCTTATCTCACCCGGGGTTTTAAAAATCATTTTATGTACATGTGGCTCGCCCTCTGTCATTTTGTTATTATGTTTAGTTCCTATGTTCTGTGTATATTGTTTTATATGCTTTGATGTTTTATGTTAATGTTATGTTGTTTATTTTATTGCAATTTGTATTGTTATATTATAATTCTTGTTCGGGCTTGGCCCCATGTAAGTCGCTCTGAGTCCCCATTGGGGAGATGGTGGCGGGCTATAAATAAAGATGATGATGATGATGATGATGATGATGATTATAAATCTATAATATATTCTGTGCTGGTCACAAACCTCAGATAAGAATTACCATGTATGCATTAGATATTGCTCATGTACACTTTGTCATTGTCTGCACAACTTTATAAAAGTTCTATAAAATACTAATTCTTAAAATAAAGTTTATCTTCCTGTGCTAGTGCTGTGAGTTGGTTGGACTGAAAGCAGTGCTGGGGCCAAAGTTATTGTTTGTTGTCTGTTTCATGCAGTACAATTGTGTGGATTTGTCATTCCAGCGTCTTTCAATCATACTTCAGCACATTCTTGTAACTTTGCCTACCTGGTCCATTTTAAATTGTGAATATTAATCTGCATTATATCAGTAAATTTTAACTTGTTTTTTAACATCTTTGTATCTTGTTGTATGTCTTTTAATAGTTTTTATCTCTTATTTTAATGATGTTGTATACTGCTTCAAGCTGCAGTGAGAGGCAGGTAAATAACTTTACTGCTGCTCTTTAATTTTTTATTATTTTTCATTTCTGGACAATCACACAATTTCAGTATTAAAAACAAGAAAAAGTAAAGAGAACAGGCAGCAAGGGGGAGGGAGAGGAGACTCTTCTCCCTGACAACACATTACGGCAGGCATGTCAGCACAGAAGTGGAAGGAACTCATTATATTAAAATAACAGAAATGTTGCAAGATTGTGAGCTATTGATGGGGGAGTAGTAGGATGCACACAGCATCATGTGATAGCTGTAGTGCTGATTTTCTTGCATTCTTATGACAAAGCACTTTTACTGCTGATTTATAACTGAGACTTTGAAAAATGTCCCTGTGTGTTGGGGACAGTGTGTGTGGCCATCTCTGGTGCCAGTCTAGAGAATTCCTGCTTCAGACTGATCCTGCAGTAAGCGACCTATGTTGATGACCCTAACAATATTTTTCCAAGCCCCACAAAGATCTATGGGAGTGAAGGTTAAATAAATGTATCTCTATCTGTCTATCTATCTATCATCAGTTAATGTATGTATGTGTGGATGAGACCAGCAATATTTGTGGCCAATTTTCTATTGCTTCCCACTTCCCGAGACTACTGTGGCCCCCACTGATGATGGATCTGATCAAACATGGTTTACAGACCCCCCCCCCCCCCGTGACCAACTTTATGTTCTGATGGATTTTTTTTGAGGGGTGGACCCTGTATGATGGCAGTTTCAGTACATATACCCACATCCAGACCACTATGAACCCAAACAATGATAGATCCGGACCAAACTTGGTACGTGGAATGACACCCCCACCCCACCCCTCCTCCACACACAGCCATTTTAAGTCCTGTTGGGGTCTGGGGGAAAATGGCATAGGATGATGACACTTGCAGCCTACCCATATCCTTCTAATAGGACCATTAATGAAATCCAAAAACAAACAATGACTTTTTCTCAAGTTTACCCTTACCAAATTACCTAGCTTGGGTATTGCCAGCTAGTATTAAATAAAATCAGGAAATACCGTGAAGCTTGTCTGAAACTCCAGAGTGATCTTGCAGTTTGGGTGTAGGGTGGATAGCAGAACTGGGTTCAATGCAGATTGGTCTGCTGTCTCCAACCCTCTTTCCCTGACCGGTGTCATCACCATTGTCAGATGACAGCAAAGCTCCACGAGAGCTCCTGGCTGTTGCTAGTGCCCTGTGCTGGTTTTTCACAGACACCTGTGTGACCAGGGAGTGGGAAGATAAGCTGACAATACTTATTTATTTTATTTATTTATTTGCTGTATTTGTTAACCGCCGCTCTCAGCCCTAGGGCGACTCGCGGCGGTGTACAACATATAAAAAAACAATTTACAATAAGCTACAACGGCAAAAACCAACATATCACTAATACACAATAATCTAATTACACTAAAAATATCCGCTCCGTCTTATCGTAGAATCATAACCAATCTCGTAGTCCATATTCTGTTCCAGTTGTCATTTCCAGTTACTGTAGCACTCAGTTAAAAGCCTTCTCGAATAGCCATGTCTTCAGGCTCTTACGGAAGGACATAAGGGAGGGCGCCTGTCTGATGTCAACAGGGAGGGTGTTCCACAGCCGGGGGGCCACCACCGAGAAGGCCCTTTCTCTCGTCCCCGCCAGACGTGCCTGTGAAGCAGGCGGGATCGAGAGAAGGGCCTCCCCAGACGATCTCAAGGTCCTCGTGGGCTCATAGGCCAAGATGCGATCCGAAAGGTATTTTGGGCCGGAATCGTTTAGGGCTTTGTAGGATAACACCAGCACCTTAAATTGGGCCCGGTAGCAGATCGGCAGCCAGTGGAGCTGGAACAACAAGGGCGTTGTATGCTCCCTGCGTCCTGCTCCTGTTAGTAACATGGCTGCCGAGCGCTGGACTAGCTGGAGCTTCCGGGCCGTCTTCAAGGGCAGCCCCACGTAGAGAGCGTTGCAGTAGTCAAGGCGGGATGTGACCAGAGCGTGTACCACTGTGGCCAAGTCAGACTTCCCAAGGTACGGGCGCAGCTGGCGCACGAGCCTAAGCTGTGCAAATGCTCCCCTGGTCACCGCTGAAACCTGGGGATCCAGGCTCAGCGATGAATCCAGGATCACACCCAAGCTGCAAACCTGCGCCTTCAAGGGGAGTGCGACCCCATCCAGCACAGGCTGTAACCCTATACCTTGCTCGGCCTTGCGACTGACCAGGAGTATCTCTGTCTTGTCTGGATTTAATTTCAGTTTGTTCGCCCTCATCCAGACCATTACAGCGGCCAGGCACCGGTTCAGGACCTCGACGGCCTCCTTAGTAGCAGGTGGGAAGGAGTGACAGAGTTGGACATCATCTGCGTACAGATGACACCGCACCCCGAAACTCCGGATGATCTCACCCAGCGGCTTCATGTAGATGTTAAACAGCATGGGGGACAATATAGAGCCCCGAGGAACCCCACAGGTCAAAGGCTGTGGGTTGAACAGGAGTCCCCCAATAACACCTTCTGGGTATGGCCCTCCAGAAATGACTGAAGCCACTGCAGAGCAGTGCCCCCAAGGCCCATTTCCGCAAGGCGCCCCAGAAGGATACCGTGGTCGACGGTATCGAAGGCCGCTGAGAGGTCCAGGAGCACCAACAGGGACACACTCCCCCTGTCTAGCTCCCGGCAAAGATCATCCACTAAGGCGACCAAGACCATCTCGGTTCCATGTCCCGGTCTGAAGCCAGACTGTGCCGAATCCAGATAATCCGTGTCTCTCAAGAATACCTGGAGTTGTGAGGCCACCATGCTTTCCATGACTTTGCCCAAAAAGGGGAGATTGGAAACAGGCCGAAAGTTGTCGAATTTAGTGGGGTCCAATGATGGTTTCTTCAACAGCGGTTTTATAATAGCCTGTTTTAAGCTCGCTGGAATCTTGCCTTCCCGAAGGGAGGCATTAACCACCACCGTTACCCACTCAGCCAATCCCCCTCTGGCCTCCTTCAGAAGCCAGGATGGGCAGGGGTCTAGGATGGACGTGGTGGGCCTCATTCCTCCAAGTATCTTGTCCACATCCTCGGGTTTCACAAACTGAAAAGAATCCATCAAAATAGGACAAGCAGGTGCTCGTGTCACATCCTCAGAGACTGCATTTAACATGGTGTCCAGCCCAGAGCAGATCAAGGCGACTTTGTCTGCAAAGAACCGAGCAAATGCTTCACAGCGCGTGACCGAATTGTCAGGGCTCCTGCCTGAGGTGGCGGGAGTTAAAAGACCTCTGACAATCCGAAACAACTCCGCCGGACGGTTTTTTGCAGACGCAATAGTGGCCGCAAAGAAAGTTTTCTTTACGGCTTTTATTGCCGCGGCATATGCCCTTAGAAAGGACACAAACCGTGCTCGATTTGACTCGCTTGGGTCCGAGCGCCACACGCTCTCTAGTTCCCTCTTCCTTCGCTTCATCACTGCCAGCTCCTCAGTAAACCAAGGAGCTGGTTTAGCTCGGCTACTTGAGAGGGGACGTTCCGGAGCGATCATGTCAATTGCCCTGGTCATCTCCCCATTCCAGAGAGCGACCAAGGCCTCGACATGGTCACCTACCGAGGTGGCGGGAAAGTCCCCAAGAGCCGGATCCATAAGCCTCCTGGGGCAGACCATCTTAATGGGTCCTCCACCTTTGCGGAGGTTGGGGGGCGCAGTGAGCCTAAATCTGATCAGGAAGTGGTCGGTCCATGGCAACGGAGAGATGGACAACTCCTCCACACCGCCACCCTGCTCCCATCCCTGGCAGAAAACCAAGTCCAATGTATGTCCAGCACAGTAGGTGGGGCCAGATATTTGTTGGGACAGCCCCATGGTTGCCATGGCAGACATGAAGTCCTGAGCCGCTCCTGTGAGGGTCGCCTCGGCATGGATGTTGAAGTCCCCCAGCACAAGAAGCCATTGAGACTCCAACGCCAGGCTCGAGACTACCCCCGCTAGTTCAGGTAGGGAGACTGTAGTGCAGCAAGGTGGACGGTACACTAGCAGAATCCCTATTCTGTCCCGGTCACCCACCCTCAGGTGAACGCATTCAAAATTTGTGGTCTGCGGGATGGGACTCCTGGTCAGATGGATGGAATCTCTATAGACCACTGCGACCCCACCTCCCCGTCCTCCGGATCTCGGTTGGTGCTGTACGGAGAAGCCTGGAGGACAAAGCTGGGTAAGATTTACACCTCCAGCTTCATCCAACCAGGTCTCCGTGATGCACGCCAGATCTGCCCGCTCATCCAGGATTAGGTCCTGGATCCAGGTCGTTTTTCCGTTGACAGATCTGGCGTTCAACAGCACCACCTTCAGTCCAGAGGGCCCGCTCACCTGGTTACACCAATTTACCTTAGGAGACCGGTTGGGAATTGTTAATGTAGATAAGTGGTTCGAATTAGGCCGAATTTGAGGTCTCCTTTTTCCGCATCTCCCCCTCCCCACCACGACCTCTATGGGGGCCCCTCGGCTAGTGGAACACCTCCCCTCCTCCATGCCGCAGTCCAACCCCAGTATCTTAGTTTCTGTTTCGCTTGTTGTTTGGATTGTTGGCCCTTGCCAACTCCCTTGCTTCCCTTTCTCCCCCCTCCCCGCCTCATTGTTGTTCACAGGCTCCAGCCCACTTCCTCCCTTGTCCCTTCCACTGGTCAACAATAACAGGGACAATACAAATAGGGGGATGGGGAACCACATGGATAATAATAGGATCAGATGGGGATAAGCGAGCCAGCTACAATAGTTAGATAGTTCATAAAGTGCAAGAGTCTTAAAGTGCAACACAGTCAACAACACAAATCAGTTAATGACACAACTTGTGCCATTGGGTAAATTCATAAAGTGCAAAGATCTCAAAGTGCAGCAATACCCGGAACTGGCTCTTAACGCTAGCTAAAGTGCGGCATAGAGGGATAGGGGATAGGGCATAAGTTCTATGTGAAAATCCTAAGTTCTATGTGAAAATCAAAGATGTACTCCAGTTTTCAGATATCTCAATGGCTGTTCTATCCTGTATGTATTTCATTTGGTTTTTGTATTCATCGGGGCTTGGCCTCATGTTAGCTGCCCCGAGTCCCTGAGGGGAGATGATGGCGGGGTATAATTAAAGTTTGATAATAATAATAATAATAATAATCCTGAATTGTTCAGAAAAGAAAAGATAATTGAATGTACCATATCAAATATAGAGCTTGGCAATCTGTGGCCCGCCACATTTCATTGGCATGCAACTCACAGAATTCATAATTCTTTGTTATGCTGGGAGTTGCCATCCAACAACATCTGTGTCAAAAGCCTTGACCCCAATTACCATCAGGGAGTAAACCAACAGAGTCCCCGAGTGTCCAGTCCAAGGTCAAAAGCTGATAACAAGAGAGTCTAGAGTCCAGGGATAAATCAGAATACATCCGCTGAAAGTTAGTCCAGGGATCATGAATACCAGATAGCAAATATCCGAGGTCATGGCTTCAAGCATTGATATTGCAGCAGCAACAAGGTGCCACACTTGAGCTCCTTAAATCCTAAGTCCTCAGTATTACCTGTTGCTGGCCCATTTCTCAATTACTCTCCAGGACCAGAGCAGGTCCACAAAAGCTTGAACAGTTAACTCTTCCTCAGCATGCTCAGATGAACTTGCTGGCACTTGTTCTGCAGGCTGAGAAGCCATGGGTTTTACTTCAAAGCTTAGCTGAGGAAGCTGTTGAGCACCTGCTGTACTGCTGCCCTTCAACCAACATTTCCTCATCCCCACTTACAGAGCTCTAAAAAACCCGACACCCTGAAGACCCACCATCCATCCTCTCATGATTCACTCTTGTTGTTTTTCTATTTTAGGTTTCAGCATAACCAAGCTGTGCAAGTATGACATGAAATAAATAAAACATACATAAATATATAAATATATAAATGACAGTGTGCTGTACCAAAGCAATTTGAAAGTTATTCTGTAAGAATCAAACATAATTACACTACATTTGTTCTGCAGGTTCAGAGCTTTTGTCAACCTTTCCATTCACAGAAAGCTTTTTTAAAATATTTTTTTTTCACATTAGTGGATTTGGGGTATAAATTAATATGCAAAATAATATACTATTTTCTTGAAGGCATGCTCATACAAAACCACTTCTGGTATATCCAATTGAATGTTCGAACTCCTGCTGCTTCTCCTGTCTCTTTAATTTACATCTCTTTCATCAACCACTTTTAAAAGTTTTTTCCACAGGCTTATACATAAATATCTCAACCAATTCCAAGAGTAGTGAATTCTTCCCATTCAGTCACAAATTCTATTGAATAAAGTTTAGTTCGCTGCTCTCCTCGCCACTGTCCCTCTGCATCCTTGTGCACCTCTGGGTACCCCATTTGTTTGGGCATACGCTGTAGATGATGCCAGGGCTGCCAGCCGGCTGAACTCTGCTTGTGTTTTGTCTGAGGGAGATTCCGGCAAACCCCCTTCTGCTCCAAGGAGTTCTCCTCCCTCCTCCTGCATATTCCAACTCACTGTGGCTGTGGGGCAGTGTTTGGTACTCTCGGCTTAAATGTCAGCTCACCGTACCTGCTCCCAAATGAAGACACAGGACACGTTCTGGTATCACTGGAAATTTTTACTACAGGATGCATTGACATATGAGAAGCTGAGAGTGCCAGGCAGCAGCCTGCATTCCCTTTTATACCCTCCCCCACATTCAAAGGAACAATTCCCGCCAAGATCGAAACCCCACGAAATCCACCCGCCAAACCCCTCAGCCATTTTCTCCCAGGGTCAGATGTTGCAGGTGCCTTATCAGCGTTTATTGTCAGTGGCCCTGATTTTGGGTGCCAGAATCCAGGCCCTGAAATCTGGGTCCTGACAGCTATGATTGAATCAAAAACTGCTGAGAATACCCTAAGACTGAGAGGGATTTGAGAGGGGGAAGAAGGAGGCAATCTGAAACAGTTTATTGCCAAAATATTAGCAGAACTGCTGGGAGAAGATGAACTCTCAATTATGTTGAACTCTATATCTACATGTTACAGAGTAAGTTCTGTGATAGGAAAACAAAGGAAACTACCCAGGGATTGTATTGTGCAATTTGTTGTAAAAACATGCAAAGATATTATTCTGAAGAAACAATTTGAATCCCCAATTATAATAGGGAGAAATAAAATCTTGATGCTGAAAAAGATCCCTGGAAGACTCCTGAAAAAGAGGAAAGATTTTGCTTTCTTGGTGACAAAATTAAAAAGGAAGAAGATATCCTTTAGATGGCTCTACCCCCAGGGTGTGTCCTTCTATTACAAAACTAAGAGACATTTCATTACTGACATCATGAAGGCTGAACAATTTTTAAGGAAGTATAATAAGGACTTTGCCCCCGAAGAAGACTAGCAGATGGGATGGGAAATAAGAAAGAGAACTCAGGGTGAAACCACCAGTTCTACTCAGAAGCAAAAGAGCCTGTGCAAGAGAAAGAAACATCAGTGGATGCAGAAAAAGAGGAAGAAGAGGAAGAAACTGAGTAACAAAGGACTGTATTTGAGAAAGATGTACATATATAGCCACTAGGGAGGACGTGCATTGGGGGATGGGAGGGGGAACAAGGTAATTGCGAAATGCATTGATACATTTCTGAATATTATTTCTTGTAACACGAATGGTTTAAACAGTGGGTGAAAGCGCAAGAGAGTATTTCACTTTCTGAAGAAAGTTAAGTCTGACATAACCTGGAATCTCATATGATCGAAAGGGATATTCACCTTTTGGAACAAGTAAGACTAGGCGAGTTATTCACTTCATGCAACCATAAGAAAAGTAATGAAATTGCATTTTATATTAAGAAAAAATTGAACCAGGAGATAATTTTCAGAGATAAGGAGGGTAGGATTCTGCTAGTTAAGGTTCTCATACATGGCAAAGTGGTCCTTCTAGTAGGTATTTATGCTCCCAATACCAAACAAAATGAATTTTACAAGATCCTGATGGGCGAATGTAGTGAATCTACTTCCAGTCAGGCCTATTTTAGGCCTAGAAAAATGGTAGGCCCAAGGAGTCGGCAGCCATCTTAGAAGAAGGTGCTGAGGGACTCCATTTTGGTGGCTCATTTTCCAGGAGGGGGCATGTGTATTTAAATCAGCCTTTGGAGGGAAAATGAGAGAGGGATGTGATTGGTCAAGTCAGAGGAGGCGGAGCCTGGCTTGCCAGAGGAAAAAACTTGCTTTTAAAAAAGGGGTTTTTTGAGATCCCTGTGAGGAGTTGGAGTTTGAAGAGAAAGGGTATTTAGGAGTGGAGTAGTGTTAGGGTTAGAAGAAAAGGCCTAAGTCTGGCCAGAAGTTTGCTAGCAAGGTAGCTGAAGCAGACTTGCAGCTAATAGGAGATTACCTGGGTAGTAGCAGGATAGTATCAGGTTAGATCTATCTGGGCTACTGAAGATTCTCTGACAGAGACACTGTCCTGTTAGGTTTCTTGTTTTGTTTGGAGGGATTATTTTTTGATTATTGTTCATCAAAATCTGACTCAAGTGTGCCTCTATGCTTGAAGAGTTCCAAAGTAACTTTAAGCAGTTTTGAATAAATGAATGGTGGTAGCATACCTTTGAAGAAACAGCTTTAAAAGGGAACCTCAGTAACACAAGCCTTAGGGCTGACACAATCACACTCTTTCACCTCATATAAGCCAAGGGTTTAGCAGCACTGTGGAGTGGGTGTGTGCTGGTGATCTTTCAAAAGGGTTTTGTATTCGGCCAGGCAGAGAGTTGCCAGCGTTTCTACCACATCAGGCTTTTTGATTTTTGGGATTTTTATTATCGAATAAATATTTCTCCCAAAATAAGTTCCTACTATATGATAATTGGTGGAACAGCATTGGGATTATCTTATTCCCTCAAAAATAAGTCTCCTACTTATTATAGCATACTAGCTGAACATGGTGAGAAAGATATGATCTGGTTGGGTGACTTCAATGGGGTTATGGATACATCATTTCATCTTAGTCAGTTAAAGTTCTTTTTAAAATTGCAATTCAGTACTTCTACATTATTTTTCTGGACATTCATCTGTAACTCAAGATATTTCAATACTGCTCTTCTAATAAAAAATAATTGCTTGATATGTTGGCATCATTTCCTGCAGAAAATTAAATATATGGAAGTCCGTATTTGTCAGTGTAATCAAGCAATGAAGCTGATAAGACAAGTATTTAGCCTTTCTCTTCACTGAGTCATCGCCCAAGCTATTGTTCCAGCACGGCACTGAAAAAACAGAGCTGCAGGAAGTGTTGGCTTTTAAATGATTCATATGTCCTGATCATCTGTGACTAATCAAATATCCTTTAACAAGGGAAGGTTATTTGCAGTGTCCTCGTGCTTGTATGAATAGCTTCTACCTGCATGAGTCTCATTGCTGCTGAATCCCATTACTTCTAGAAGCAACATTAGAGAAATTGCTCCTTTCCCCAGATTTATATTTTATCTTATACAAATAAAAGCTGCACTTGAATATGTCAAGAAACACTGAAATGATTTACTAGCATTATTTACCATAACTAAGTTAAGCTTTGCATGAGTTATTTGGATGCAGATCTATGGATTTTTGTCAAAAAAATTGATGGGAAGTACCTATGTGATTGACACAACCCAATACTCTAGTATTGAAACTATTACATTGTATATGACAATGGGGCAACTAGCTAACAGAAGTGAGAATGGAAGTTCACCCAAAGCAGATGGAATATGACTGGAATACTCCTGCAGATTCAGTGGGAATTTCAGTGAATATATAAGCAGAGCTATACAGTGTGTCTTCACTTCTTCTCAGGCTTCTCCTAGAAGGAAAACACAGATGACAGAAAGGGACAGAAATTGATACAATGATGCTATTAATAGTAACATAAGACAGATGCTGAAACAATATGCTATATATCTCATATAGTGCAGTTTGCCATTTCTGCCTTTCAAGAGTAGAGGATATAGCATTAATTTGGAAATGCTGGATTTCAGATCTTTGAATGAATGTTCAAAGTGGTTATTCAAGTTCCTCTGCCCTTGATTGTTCCAGATCTATTCGTACCCTGCCCTGAGACCTTTTGATATAGGGGCAAATAAATAAATAAATAAATAAATAAATAAATAAATAAATAAATGTTTGCAAATTCATACATATCCTTTTCATTGCCCATCATGAGAATTTCATGCAAACAATGTAGAAAACATATAAACAAACCCACTAACATTGACTCCTAATTAATTAAAAACTTTCAATTTCTCATTCATAACTGTGTAGTTATATCATTGTCCTTTTTTATAAAAAAAATATGCTCAACATAGCGGGACAACTCCATCCAATGCACCATTTTCATACCAATTGCCAAATATATCAATAAAGAAGACAGGGAAAGGGCTTTGCCATCAAATCCCCAAAAGAATGACACCACACAATATGGGATTAACTATGGGAAACTTTTATTAATGTTACGTATTTAACCTCTTGTGAACTGCAAAACATCTCTAAAGAGTCTGAATTTGATTTGGAATAAGCAGAAGCAGTGGCCATCCAAGACCTACTCCTCAGCTAACTTGGGCAAAATACCTTGGTCCCTGGATGTTATAAACTGTATTGTTTCCAGGGTGACCTATCAGGGAAATGGAATAAAGAATTCTGTCCTACTCAGTAGAATTTATTAATTCTGGAATTCTCCCTGCTCCAAGGCAATTTCTGTTCACCCTCACCTTGGTTATTTAAACCACAGGTGAGGGTTTCCATTCCTGGCTGATATCACAAAGGGGTGCCTTAGGTGTACGCCAAATATGAATTTATTCCTGTTTTCCACATGGTAGCCTATTTAAAACCCATGGACCCAATCTGCCCAAGAAGAAACAGTATAGGGAACACCAAAAAGTCAAAAAGTGCTGGTTTTGACCTACAAAACCCTATACGGTTCTGGCCCAGTGTATGTCCGAACGGATCTCCCTCTGCGTCCCACCTCGGAGTTTAAGATCTTCTGGGGAGGCCTTGCTCTCGACCCCGCTTCTATCACAAGTGAGATTGGCAGGGACGAGGAGCAGGGCCCCTCACCTGTGGAATTCACTCCCCGGGAAAATTAGATCAGTGACATCCCTCCTTTCCTTTAGGAAAAAATTGAAAACATGGATTTGGGACCAGGCATTCGGACAATCTGGCAGGTAAAGAAAGAACTTCGACAATTGACAGGAATTGACAAAGTGGAATGGAATTATGGAACTCTGAAAGACGAATGCTGAGCATGAGATTAGTTTTATTGATTGTTATATAGAGACTGTTTTAACTGTGATAATTGTTTAACTGCTGTTTTATACATATGTGTATTCTGTGTAGGCATCGAATTGTGCCTTTTTGTAAACTGCCCTGAGTCCCCCCTCGGGGGTTGAGAAGGGCGGGGTAGAAGTGCTCGAAATCAATCAATCAATCAATAAATAGAACATAAGAGAGGTTCCTACTCGGCCCCAGAGGCGACCAATAATTACACTGTTAAATGGGTGGGTTGGCATCAAGCTCCGAATGAGCTCGCGCCAGCCACGCCTGGAACTATTTCCAACTAGAACTATTCCCAACTGGTCTCTACAACAGAGAAAGCAAATCCCCCTCCACCACCAGCAAGAGGGGGAGGAAGCTAATTGCTTCTCTACCATTTGAACCCTCTTCTGTCCCCCCAAAATGTGCACACATACTTTTGAAACTTTGTAGGATTTTTGAGTTATTTCAGCTCTGTCTTATTTTTGATTTTCATAATGATTTCTCTCTCTCTCAGAAAAATACCAGGAGACCTAATGTTATTCCAAGGAATAAAAAATGTATTGGCAGTTTCATTTCTGATGAATTATTTAAAGATTTATGGCACACATTCACACATTTTCATGAAATGGTTCAAACATAAATGTCTTTTAAGGGGCTACTGAAAATTTAATCCAATTTAGATGAAGGGAGGGGACAAGGTTACACAATTTGCTGATTTCCAGTGATAGTTAACACTAGGTGTTAATACCTGGATTTCCAAATCCCAGTTGGATCGGATACTCCTTAAGTTGCTTGAAGCTGAACAAGAGTATGTTCCAAATCACTAAACTGGGATCCAAAATGGCTCTTGCGGTTCATTCAGTTGCAATATTTATTCAGCCTATTCATTCAACATACAGCACTGGAACTATCCAGATGCTGAAACTTCAGTCTACTGAAATTTCAGTCCAAGCAGATAATTAATCATTGTTGAATGTTGTGGCTTGAGAATTTATCTGTCTTTCTCTGTGAATGTGAGCTTGCCTAAGCTATATTCATTTAAAGCAAAACCACGGTAATAGTTAGAATTTATTTATTATTGTTAATAGGTGCTTTCAAGACCTATCCAACTTATGGCAACAGTAAGGTAAACTTATCATGGAGTTTTGTTGACAAAATTTGGAAGCCATCTTGAGTTCCAGTCTGTGACAAGAGGAGGATATAAATGAAGTAATAGGTTGATGGGTGGGCAATTTGCTTTGAGGAAGATTATCAATGCTTTTCTCTGAGGTTGAGAGAATACAAATTGCCCAAGGTCACCCAGAAGATTTCTATGACTGAGTGGAGATTTGAACCTTGAATTCCCTGAATTCTGTTCCAACACTCAAACTTGACTGTCACATAATTTATTTGCTTTTCTAATAATAATAACTAGTTTCCTGATATATGATTGCAGGCTTTGTCTTATGACTTATTATGGTCTATTATTTTGCCAGAAGTCATTGAAGTAAAAAGGATATTTTCTTGAAAAAATTAGTAGAAGCTGATATTCTAAATGTTTAAGATGAAGTCATTAGTTATTCCTAAAGTCTGAAACATTCTTAATTGGTCTGTATCCAAGCAGTATTCAATGTACAGTGGTAAATAAAAAACCACTGGGGAAGCAAGGTCAGTCTCTAAATGTGTCTGAGGTGATTTCATTAAAAGAGGTTAGCTTAAACTTAAGTAATGCTACCCTTCAATGGCACTTGAGCACTAAGACAGTTTTCTGGAACAAACAAGTAAACTGCCTTTATGAATAATTCTAGTTTTTTTCTCTTTTTTAAAAATTACCTAAATGTCGTGCTGTTTGCAAAGATCTGTCATAAAGAGAGTGCCCATTTTCAAGAGAATGGGGAATGAAAGTGAATGCTAAATTTGATTGAATTTAGACTTACAGATATAATTTTTATTTAAATATTTTTATATTTTATATAAAATATTTGAAATTGCCTTCAAAGCAATGTACAAGGAAAATGCTTGTAGCAAGCATACAAGTTGGTAAAAATCAATAAAAGCAGTAAAAATAGTTCAAGAACTTTGTAAAAAGCCAACAAAAGCAGATGGGCCTTTATAGGTTTCCTGTGTACTTGCACAGAAGGGGCTTGACAAGCCCCAGGTAAACTGTCATTCTGGAGTTGTGCGGTCATTATTGAAAATCATTCCTATCTCTAAATTGGTAAGTTTGTCTACTTCTAGCCTGAGCTTCAGCTTCCATCATATCTCATTAAATATCAGTTTGCTGTCATCCGTCTCAAAATGTCATCCAGAAACTACTGGTTCAAAGATTCAAGAGTATTGCCAGCGTTCATTAGACAGCAAAGAATGATATTGTTTGAAGTTGCTTCATTTAAATGGTTAAACAAGATATAGCTTTCTGGCAATTCACAGACTTGTGGTCATAGAATTGTACAAAAGTCACTAATTCATTAGTATGGTCTATTGCAACACTCACCCAGCCTAAGTAAACCATTCAAAGGAATAACATGGTTAGTGATCATGAAAGCCACCGAGAGATTCAGACAAGCCAACAATGGATGCAATTTTTAATTTAAATTTCTTCTTGAAGGTGGCAAAAAAATATTTTAGCACTTTCTTCCTGCTATAAAAAGGTCTTCAAAACCATGCAGTAGGTTATTCATAATTCAAAACTTATTTACACAACATTGTGAGCAAAACAATCTTGTGCAAATTTTAGTAGAAGAAGTCATAATCTGTGAAGATTCTTGTCAGATTGTCCTCCTAGAGGTTTCTCAACACAAAACAAACCCCATGATTTTGATGATTTTTCAAATATTTTTGGATATTCTTTCGCCTCTCTAGTCAATTAAGTCTCAATTCCTTGGCATAAATAATCTATTCTGCCATCTGTCTATTTCAGATTTCAAATCACGTCTAAAATAGATTCAAATTATTAGCAATGCCTAAGTCTGGGGCTGCATCTACACTGCCAAACAATGCAGTGTAGAGGCGTATTAGCCCATGTGCATCCATACTGGCCAATGGATTTTAATTCAGGATAAGTTGCTTAATGTGGCTACACTCTGGGTTTAAAAAACACAGGATTGGGATTGCTCCTCCCCCCCCCCCCCCACAATGTTGGAGCAGAGGACAGCAACCCCAGATCCCGATGTAAGATCCGGGATCATGTCCCCATTGCATGCTGCTTAGGCTCAAGCAGCCTGGGGAGACAGTATTATTTATTTATGCTATTTCTATCCCGCCTTTCTCAAACCCGAAGGTGACTCAAGGTGGCTTGTATGGGAGTCCTTTTCTTTCCTCAACACCCCTATCCTCCACATGCTCTTTACTTCTTGTTTCATCATCATTGAATGTGCAAAGTAGCTTGGGAAGAGGGAAAGGAGCTCACCCATTCCAAACTGTTTTGCCACTTATTGACAACAAAAGAGAAAATAGGAGGATGTGGAGCTGTGGTAAGTTTTTTTAAAAATATTTTCTTCCTTTTTTTGTTGAGAGGTGGTAGAATAGGGGGTAGAGGATGAGGGATGGAATCCTGCCCCATTCCTCGCCATGCTGAAAATGGTTCAGCACAGCTGGGCTGTGGGGCTGGTGTCCTACTTTTAAGATGGGTCAGGATACCCTGTTTGAATTGTATTATATGGTCAGTGTAGATCCGTATAATGCAGTTCAGTGTAGTCCAGAATGCATTATGTGGCAGTATAGATCCAGCCTAACTCGACTTATAGAGAAAATTGAAAAAAATGTGGGGACCTATGCTCAATCATACAAATTTAAATTCAATTTATTTCAATGATATTACTCTGAATATTATGATATCTGGATCTAACTTCAAATTTGGCCTCCTTTCAGGGAAATTATGAGAATTGCTGACATGCTTACTCTTTACTCTCTCTTCTTATATGTAGAAGTTTGATGTAGGATTATATCACTTTAGCATTTTAAAATAATAGAATCTACTCCAATCAAAACATATAACCTTAAGCAAGGACATTCTAAAGAAATAGTATGATGTGATTTAATGCTAAAACAATACTTAGAACAAGAAGAAAATTGGTTTTTTCATTATTATTATAACACGTGAATAGTGAAGATTGTCTGAAAAAAATGAATAGAATATCATAGTCCACCTCCAAACATATGATTTAGGTTTAATGAAATCTAGGGTTTGCTTATTTGAGTTTAAGTAGAACCTTAAGATAACCTATATTTTTAAACAAAAGAATATGGTTGCTTTCCCTCCAGAAAAAAAATGAGTTGACTTTCTACTGTTTATGCATGCCCAATGAATTATAGACTCACTGTAAACCTGACAGGTTCTCTGTGGGACAAAAAGGATGCTTTCGCTTAGATGTAAAAATACAAGGCTTGCTGAAAACCCAAGAACAGATGGGATGACTTCACTATTAGGAAGCAGAAGTAGAATAATCTTGCAGCAGTGAAAACCAGTTTACGGAAAAGGAGATTCAATAAGCTTTGAATTACTGTTACATGTTATGAGCAATAAGTGTACTGAGGCAGGTGAATAAAAGTGTTTTCTTCCCACATTGCTATCCCTTTAAACTGATTTGTTCTCTCTGTGGTTAAGTTTCATTAAGTAGGAAGAGTGAAAGCATGAAAAGATGAAGCAGGGATACCACCACAAAGTAGAGCTTTTTGCTTCATTCACTGGATAAGTGGCACTAAAAGAGCATCTTGGCAAAAAGGGATGACCGAATGAGCTCTCATTCCCAATAATACCACTGACTTCAGTATTACTAGTAACATCCAGGGATGTAAACTGACACAATTTCAGTTAAGATTATGATATAATGCTTGTGAAAATAGCCCACTTCATCTTCATTTTAGAACCAGTTCATTTCAACTCCAGATTGAAACCTGAATGTTTGCGCTCTTCCATTTATAATTTTTTAATCCAAAAATGCTTTCTGTGAGGTAGCTGAAGTTATGTAGTTAATTATCTCTGTACCATTAGTTTGCTAGTTATAGCTGTTATGGGCATCATTGAAAGAGCTTTGGCAGTTGTGGATTTCCACCTGAGTGGTCTCTGAATATTTATCTTTAAGTTTCCTATTTGTTTTATTGAATTGTTGCCTCTTGTTAATGTGCTGTTTTGACTATGAATCTGTATGTGTTTTTAGATGTAAGATATAGTCTATCTTATGGCTCCACATGACCCTACTTGTTTAAAAAGCAATTTTAAGAACAGACAACTCTACATCTGTATCCTTATCTGCAATGCCGTGCCTCATGTACAGAGGAAGAACTGTTGGGGACTACAGACTACGTGATTACTGTTGCCCGTTTTTGGTCAAATGATATTTAGCCGCTTGTGCTTCTTCTGTTTTTATCAGTTTGATAGTAATTTATGCAGTGCTTTTGATACGAATTAATAATAATACCCTACTTGTCAAGTGACCAGTTTGCTTCCTGAGACTTTAATCCAGTTGGTACATAACATCTGTGTTTCCGCTTTTTCCAGTAAGGGGATGAAGACAAGCAGCCTATATATCTTCAATCTCTTATTTCCTTCACAGCTGTTGCATTTGTAGCCTTTTTTTTCTTCAACTGTCACTGCCTATGTTTGCCTCACATAATGCATTAATTGGATTTGGGCTTCAGTATAATGCCTTTTCTAAATTCTCTATTTCTTTTTTCTCTCTTGTGTGTGGAATTTTTCGAATGAGAGAAAAGTATATTTAGATTCATTTTCATATTATTTATTTATTTACCCTATTTATACCCCACCTTTCTCAACCCTGTAGGGGACTCAAGGCGACTTACATACTGTATATAGGCAACAATTTGATGCCATGTAAATATACATACAAAATAAAATGAACATATATATTGAAACAATAATTAAAAACATGTTACTATATTACTACATTGTGAAGGATACCACATACAACTTGATGGAATATTGTTGGTTGGTCCCAAGTGGTGAATAGTGGTGAATAATGGCAAGTGGTGAATAGTGGCAAGTAAGAGTAGCATTGTTTAGCAGTTTCTCAAGTAGTTCCTGACACACACAAAAATTGTTTAGCCCGTATTTGACTAGCTTGTTTGCAGGAATATAACAGAGAAACTTGTTAAAGATCTTACTGAAATCAAGGTATCTACATTCACAGTGTTCTCTTCATATACTAAATATGCAATTGTTAAGATTTGTTTTTGAGAAACCCATGCTGACTTTTAGTGATCACAGCATTTCTTTCTAGGGGTTTTACAGACTGTCTGCTTAATTATTTGCTCTAAAACAGTGGTTCTCAACCTGTGGATCCCCAGGTGTTTTGGCCTACAATTCCCAGAAATCCCCGCTAGTTTACCAGCTGTTAGGATTTCTGAGAGTTGAAGGCCAAAACATCTGAGGATCCATAGGCTGAGAACCACTGCTCTAGTATCTTTCTTGATATTGATGTCAGGATGAGCCATGAATAATTTTCAGGTCCTCTTATTTCCATGTTTGATGATGGGGAGAATATTTGCCTTCCTCCGTCTGCTGGAATAGATCTTGTTCTCCAGAAATTCTCAAAGATAATTGCCACTGGTTGTGAGAATGCTCCTGCTACTTCTTTTAATACTCATGGATGTAATTCATCTAGCTGTGGATTTATTTAGAGTTGCTAGGTGTTCTGTACCACCTCTTTACCTATTCTGTGGTGCATCTTCCCTACTGCATAATCTGGTATTTTCTATACAACTATATAAAAATCCACATTAACTGCTTTGAACACAATTATATGGCAGGGTAGACTAAGACAATGTAGTTCAAAGTCAATAACGTGGATTATCTGATTTGATAATCGGGATTATATGGCAGTGTAGACAGGGCCTAAGGCAAAGAAGATGTTCAATACTGTCATTTCTGTGTTCCCTATCAACATTTTTTCCATCACCTATATGCAGTGGTGCTACCATTTCCTTGGGTTTTTTTCCCCTTTGCTTCAAACATAACCCAAAAGCTCTTTTAAATCTTAGCTCAGGTGAAAGTTCTTTAAACATCTCCCATTTATCTTACTCACTGGAAGTTTGAAATTGAGTTCCCAATATCTCACTTTTTGAAAACTTCTATCATGAACATTGTTCTCTTTTAGTATTCCTGACCCCTATGTCTTACGAATAGGAACTGTGACTATGGTCTCTTCTACACTGCTATATAATCCAGATTATCTGCTTCAAACTGGATTATCTGAATCTATACTACCCTATAATCCAGTTCAAAGCAGATAATCTGGATTTTATATGGTAGTGTGGAAGGGACCTCAGAGAAAACATTTTCTGCATTTGTTTCCTGTGCTTCTAAGCTCCCTTCCACACAGCTGTATAAAATCCACATTGAACTGTATTATATGCCAGTGTGGACTCAGATACTCCAGTTCACAGCAGATATTGCAGATTATCTGTCTTGATCTTTGGGGTTATATAGCTGTATGGAAGAGCCCTATGATCAATCAATCAATGATTTATTACAGTATTTGACCAGCACAGTATAGAATGGGGCTCCGGTGCCCAAGGAAGGGAAGAGCCCTATGTTGTTCTGTAGAAAGCAAATGTTTTGGTGTTCTGTTGTGGGATCGAGTGGCTTTATATTCTCTGTGTTTATTATTTTAAAATAATTTTACCTTCTCAAAAAGTGTATTAGAAATCTTATAGTGGAATATCTTACTTTTATTTATGCTGAAAGCCTCATATTTGTTGCTCTGATTTTCTATGCAAAATGCATAAAGTGAATCTATACTAACTTTCCTTAGGAAAATTAATTATATGCATGAATTCAATTGTGTGTGTTCATTTCATTAATCAACATAATCATATTATACCACGGCTACTTCGTATTTGTCAGACTGTGTCTAGCTTTGCTTCACTTAATGTAGAACTTAATGTGAGGCAGACATACAGTTTAATTCTACAGGCTCTCCCTTATGAATCTACAAACCGAGACATCCATAACTTTTTGGTTTCATTCACCTTCTATTTCCTGTTTCAGTCAATAGTATAGTTCTTTAACTGCTAGTATTTATGGTTATTTTCCTAGTGTTTTCTCCTGAAATTTAATGTGTTTTGGAATATTATTCCCTCAGAAGTAATCTAGACTTCCTATTTTATGACTTTCACCCCAGGTTTTCATAAGCCTACATATTATTTAATCTGTGTCACCATTTTGTTTGTCATATTTTCCCTAGTATAGATCAACTTTGGTAATGAGAAATCAGACCCCAAATTATGAATTATATAAAATGTATAAATAATAAAATACTGCTCCATCAGGACATACAGTGAGTATGGGCCTTTGTCCTCTAATAACCTCTTTCATGAATTATCTTTGCAATGTTGCTCAACATACCTGGATGCCAGGAAATAATTTCTTCAATTTTCATAATCCCCTCACAGTGAACTAGGAGATGTGAAGGGAGCACACATTGAATTTGTGTCAGAGCTCTGGGGTCCATTTTCTGTTTTTCTCCTGATATGATCAGGGCTATCTATGGGAACAAAAACAACAACTTTATTTGTATACCCCACCACCATCTCCCCAAAGGGACTTGGGGCAGCTTACACATGGGACAAAATGTACAAAAACATGAAAGCAAAACCATCTATAAAATAAAACACATCAAAATAGGAGCATCACAAAATACAACAACCAAGATAAAAACACACTAGACATAACAAAATAAAACAGATTGCATTAGAGCTCCTATCAGACCATGTTCAACATAAACCAATGACTGGATTTCTAAAATGGGCATGACCAAGCTATATAACGGCTGGGCAATGAATAATGCAAATTATACCATAGGACAGGGGCAGTGGATGATGTGCAAAATAGAGTACCATCTAGCACCTAGGGGCTGGGCATAATCATTCTTGAAAGCTTGCTGAAACAACCAGGTTTTCAAATCCCTGTGAAAGGGGGCAGAGTGGGGGTTTGCCTAATCTCCCTGGGAAGGGTGTTCCAAAGTCGAGGGGCCACCACCAAGAAGGCTCTTTCCTTCGTCCTCACCAGCTGTGCTTGTGTCGGTAGTGGAATCGAGAGGAGGGCCTGCCTGACAGATCTTAAAGCCTGCGCTTTTCTTCCATGCCTCAACCCAACCTCACCCTTGCAACACCCATTGAGATAATCTTCACTTTCAAGTACCTTTTGTGTACTTTGGACTACCTCTATTGTTTCCACCAGAGCCAAAACATTAAGCTCATCATGAGCCCATTGCCACACCACATTCCTTTCAAATTGTGCTTCCTTAGAGGCCGATCAATAAATGGGCTGACACTTTGAATGCTCCAATTTATTAAATTTCCATCTACCAAGGAAGATCCAACCAGCAATGATGCTGCATAGAATCCTTAGCCAATCAGGGATTGCATTCTTGCTGAACAGTTTCTGAACCAATCAAAAACAAGCGTAGATTTCTTTAATAGCTGTCAAAGGAAATAAAAATTATCTGTATTTGCAATTACAGTATGTCAGTACTTTGGAGTGCTTTCTCTGCTAACATCCTCTCTAGCCATTGAGAACAATCATTTGCTTTTGCCTTTGACCCATCTGTGTCTCATTTGGCCTTTTGGGAATCTAGACTCAATGTGTCTCCGAACCCGTGGTAGAGCTGAAATCACTTGACAAATTTGATTTGCAGTTAAAAGTTCATATTCCATTCCACATAGAAAGGCTGGTTATTTGTAATACATCAGTAGTAATTGTAACATTCTTTCTTCTATATTAGGGCTTTGTCACACGAGTTTGTTGTCTCACATCAATACATTGTTTAAGCAAATGAAAACATACCTTTATGGAAACAATAATTTTGACACCTTCTCTCCAATAGCTCTAATGTGTGGCTTTGGAGATGCATCGTTCCATAATCAGTTTTCTACACTGCTTTGCTCGAATCTGTCTTTCTGTCCATGTCCCCCCCCCCCACCCCCCACACACAAATAGCACATGCAGGCCATTAAATTTCTTTTTTCATGCCGCAATTGCACAATTGCTTAGTTTCAACACTTCTCACAAATGGAGAGCACTGCTATAATTGCAGCACACTAGTGACCTCCACTATAATTTACTTAAGGTGCTGTTCATCTCCATCTCCATGCCAAAGAGCCGGCATTGTCCGTAGACACCCCCAAGGTCATGTGGCCGGCATGACTGCATGAAGCACCATAGTACTATTGTGCATTACAGCAAACAAATTTAACAGAAATAAAATAATAGCCAGGCAACAGGGTAAAGCAGTGTGACTTCACTCTACTTGGATACAGAAAGGGAGAGAAGAGAACATATACTCACACCACAAGACTACTGGAATATCAGACCAACAGCAGAATCAGAGGTGGCCCTAGGTAATTTTCAACGGTAAGCAAACAGTATTTTGCCCCCCCCCCCCCAACCAATCACTGATATATATTTTCTGTTCATCATGGGAGTTCTGTGTGCCATATTTGGTTCAATTCTATCATTGGTGGAGTTCAGAATGCTCTTTGATTGTAGGTGAACTATACATCCCAGTAACTACAACTCGCATATGTCAAGGTCTATTTTCCCCCAAGAGCGCCTCAAGAGCGCCCCTGGGCAAAATCAACTATACTGCAAATGCTTACTTTGCGTAATGGGTTGAGCCGCCCCTGAGCAGAATGCAATGATTGCAAAAGAAGCTGTAGTGAATGGCAGCACTACTGGACTCATTGATTAATTTCTTCCAATATGGAAAAGTTATGCTCCATTACCAATGAAAAAGCAATGCAAAATTGTAAAAGTGAAATATGTTATGTGATAAGGAAAGAAAACACAGGACTAACCCAGCGCAATCATGCAATAATAATAATAATAATAATAATAATAATAATAATTTATTTATACCCCGCTACCATCTCCCCAAGGGACTCGGTGTGGCTTACATGAGGCCAAACCCACAGTACATCAGTAAACAAAAGCAATAACAAAAACCATCAAGGCAAAACAATTAATATAAATCACATAAACAGAAAATAAACAATAACAGTAACACACAAGCATTTCAAAAAAACCTATGGCTGGGCCAAATGTAATAATTTAAAATTTAAAAAATAATGCTGGGCATGTACAAGGTAGGATATAACTGGGATAGGGTTTTTCAAAGAGAGATGAGAGAACGCAGTCAATCCTAAATCAGTGGTAAAGTGCATTTTTGAGAGTATATTGCTGAAAGTTTTACTTATTCTAGGAAGCACACTGGACCAACCACATTTTCAGGATCCTCCTAAAGACTGCCAGAGTTGAGGCATATCTGATGTCCTTGGGAAGTGAGTTCCAGAGTCAGGGGGCCACCACCGAGAAGGCTCCCTCCCTCGTCCCCACCAATCTGCAAAGGAGGTGGGAGCGCGAGCAGGGCCTCTCCAGATGATCGAAGAGATCGTGTGGGTTCATACACAGAAATGCAGTCATGCGGGTAGGTGGGTCCCAAACCGTTCAGGGCTTTGTAGGTAAGAACCTGCACCTTGAATTGGGACTGGAAAATGAAAGGCAGCCAGTGGAGCTCCTTAAACAGGAGGGTTGACTGCTTTCTATAAGAAGCACCAGTTAGTAACCTGGCTGCCATCCGTTGCAACAAACCTATAGTGAGATAAAATCCGTAGTGCAGTGGTTGTCAACCTGTGGGTCCCCAGATGTTTTGGCCTACAACTCCCAGAAATCCCAGCCAGTTTACCAACTGTTAGGATTTCTGGGAGTTGAAGGCCAAAACATCTGGGGACCCACAGGTTGAGAACCATTGCCGTAGTGTGTATCTCTGTTCTGCCACCTGTCTTTTTCCCTGAGTCTCTTTTGTTTTCTTTAGCAATCATGCCTGCCTTTTCATATTGGTATTGGAGCCATAAAAAGTGTCTCATATATGGTTAGTGCACACCCTTCTCAATTTTAAACTCAGAGAGTAGTACTAATTGTATCCTGCCAGCTTTAAATTTCTATTCCATACCCAAGCAGTCATCTCAGAGATAAGGTTTGTGAAGCCCAAGCACATTCTCACGGAAAAATAGTAGGTTGTGGTCATCTAGGTGTAACAAGATGACTGTGGTAACTAGAGATGAGCCTAAAGAAGTATACATTCTCACCTGAGTATTGCTGTGTTTTGCTTGTTGTTATCAGCTCATATTCACTCATTTCATTCTTTTTTAGAATCTGGTTGTAACAATTTCTTGGATCTACTTGTGGGTCATTCTATTTTTAAAAAAACTGGGGCACAGTTTTCTGATGTTATCCAATGACATGAAAGGTACAGTTTCTCCTATCTGATCTTTTGTTTTAAAGAAATAATTATAATGTCCAAATGCAAAGATGCATTTTCTGTGTTTCCTTAATGCAATAATACACTTTTTTTTAAAAAAAAAAGAGAGAAAATGAGGTGAGACTACTCTTTTTGTTGTTGTTTTGATATGTTTTACTGTTTTAATGATGGCTCTGCTCATGTATTGTTAATTATGCTTTTATGTCTAATTGTAGTTTTAATTTTGTAATTTGTTATGTAATGGCTTCAGAATGGGGCCCATTGTCCTGAGTTCCCCTTCAGGGGTTGAGAAGGACGGGATAGAAATCCGAGAAATAAATAAATAAATAAATAAATAAATAAATAAATGTCTAGCTGGAACTAAAAAAAAGCACTTTCCACAGCAGGAATAAAATGTTGCAGCTGGTGCTGGGAATTGCCAAAAAAAACATCCAAGACAACAGAAACATTAGCTGTTTAAATACCTTTTGAGAACTACAGGGGAAAAATACCACCACCTCTCAGCACATTTGTCCTATCTGGAGAAATTCAACATCTGATACATTTGTTTAAATGGTATCACATAATACATAAACTCCATAATCCTTACAGTAGCCTCATGAGGATAATTATCCACAGATTCGAGGCATACATTCTGTGAGCTATGACCACTTAGTAAATTCTTGGCAACAGTGAGCTCTGACTTCCAAATCACAGCTATATCCATATTCACGAATATTATAGTCATGCAGTTTGAAGACTTGGAGAAGAAGTGGTCTCGGCAGCTGTGTGGGAATATATCTCAGTCCTTTTGGGCAATTTCTCTCTCAGTAGTTTTGGCTTGAGACTATCACTGGCAATATTTCTGAGTAACAGAGCCTTCCATTTGGCAGTTATTAACTGAAGCAGCTGCTTATTCTCGACAGTATGTTTTTCTCCTGACAGTCCATGTATCCACTGTCTATCCATCCTCCTCTCTAAAACACAAATTGTATGTTGTCCAATATAAATTTCCTGGCTTCTTTCATTTTCTTTGAAGTAATGAACTGACCAGAAAGGAAGTGAATACAGTTATTTTTGCAGAGTGCTTTCACTGGGGAAAGAAAATACTCACACATACTCTTAAGGGAGATGCAAGCATTTCCTGTTTCCCCCCCTTGACTACCATTTAAGCTTTCTTTTTTAAATTTTTAATTAACAGATTTGAGAAGAATATATCTTGTGCCATAACAGCCACTTAGATGAGTGAGTAAATATTTCATTATTTCATTGGAATGTTAGTACTCCAAATAACCAACATATGTGCATTTTTCAACTAAAGTCATTGTTTCCCTTGACACATACTGTTACATAATTTCATGGAATAAAATTATAATGAGAATGTAGTCGAACAACCACAATTAATGGAGGTTGTAAGCTTTTGAAAATAAGTTCTTCCTTCTGCATATTTCTCTGTGGTTTTTTGCTTGTCTATTGTTGAAAATCCTTCTTCTGAAACTTTCAGAAAACTGTTGTTGGATCACGACCTGCTCCTTTGTTGCAATTACATTCCTCTGTAGGTTTATAGAACACTTTGTTCTTTTAAATCTGTTCTTAATGTGTGCAGTGTAACCTTTCTAAAACAAATTGTCAAGAAAAAATGATAAAGACATGACATTTAAGAAACAAGAGAACAAGAAGAAAATACAACATTTAATTAATAATATACAGACAGTCATAACTATACATTGTTTATTATGATACATATAAGACTAACAAATAATAGCTTAATATGACAGCCTCTTTGATATGGGATCATTAAGGAATTGGTTTTGGTAACATCTAGTATGGACTTGGAAATCTATTCAAACCAAGTATGATTATTTTATGCATGATACTGTTTACTTTTCTTGCTTGCTCCCTTCCTTTTTTCTTAAAAAACCCTAATTTAATAATACAAAAAGCATATTTTTCATACAATATATAGCTAAAACAAAGTAGCTGTGAAGCTAACTATCAAATCAAATGCAAATACACTAACCCCCTCAATGGATTGTCACCTTGTTGTGGTGAGAGAGCTTGCATGTTGCAATGAACTTGCGGGCATAACCACCAGAGTCATGCACTCCCGGGCGGGGGGGGGGGGGGGCAGGGAAGGTTCCAGACCAAGCACAATCTGAAGACCTCAACAGTGAAACAGGTGAAAATAACATGGTACATGTTACAATGGTTGTGAAGGTAAAAGATGGCTGCAACAGATTGAGAAGCCACTGTCATAATGTTAACTAGGCCACTGGTTGGGACCCTCACCTTGTGAAGACTATGTGTTGATCAGCTGTACACCAACCTCCACACATTAAAAAAATCCAAGCACATGTGTCTTCAGAAGGCCATCATACTTCGACAATGAGGGATCGCCTAAGTAAGTAAGTACACTAACCATACACATACTTACATTAACATACACATGCTAAACACTAGGGCTGTGCTATTGATTAAAATAGCGCATCCCTAGGTGGTGCTGGCGTTTCATTTCTAAAGTGTTTCTAAAGTAGCGTTGGTGAAAAATTCATTACTATAACAAGAGTAACGAAATTGTGTTACTTTTTTGTTATAGTAGTTGCAGAAGGGGGGAAACTTCAGGGGCTCATTTCTCTCTAATTTTTACAGTTATTGGGGTGAAACTTGCTATAGTTGTAGAACACATTTACGACTGTTAGCCCATTAAGTTTCAGAATGTTTCATGGAGTTTTGGGGAATTTTCAAAGTTTACTAAACAACATTTTTAAAAACTACAAGAGCTTTCTCCTTGAATTTTCTATACTAGTGGTTCTCAACCTGTGGGTCCCCAGATGTTTTGGCCTTCAACACCCAGAAATCCTAACAGCTGGTAAACTGGCTGTGATTTTTTTAGGAGTTGTAGGCCAAAACACCTGAGGACCAACAGATTGAGAACCACTGTTCTATGCAATGGCAGAAGATAAAAGGGGACAATTCCCCCAACTTTCAGAAATAGTCATACATCTAATGATTTTAGGGATTTTAAAAAAAGTTTTGACTAAAAACGTGTTTTTTTAAAAAAAAAGCCACAACAGCTATTTCATTGAATATTTCTCATATTAACCAAGCTAATTTCAATTTAGGGATTTCTTCCCAGCCCAGCACAGAGATTTCCTTACTAGAAGTATCAGTCAGTCCTTGTTGCAAGTCAGGGTCGTTTTCACCTTGCTCAAGACACCAACTCACACCAAGGCTGTAGGTTTTGTAGTTTATTGAGAAAAAGCAAAAGCAAAACAGAGAAATAGAAATGCAAAGTTCCATAGGCAAAACAGAGTCTTAAATGTAAAGGCAAAGTTCCCAAGATTCAAAAGCAAAACCATGAAGCACAATCCCTAAGCAACGGTCAAACAAGAGTCCATGGTAAACAGGTACAATCAGGAACAAGATCCAAGTCTCAAGAAGCCAGAGGCATGCTACCAAAAGCCAAGGTAAATCCACAGAAGTTAACATGGGAAGAGTAATGTTGGACAGACAGGGATTGCTTGTCGGCTGCATCATTAAATAGTTTTCCCAAACATAAAAGCATTGCGTTGACCTTTGACTTCACGCTTGCTGGCCAGACGTGAACTTCTACGGACTCTTAATTGTAAACAATCTTGTCAATTCATTAATTCAGTCTTATCATCAAGGCTAAGCAACTCATTATCTCTGGCCAGATGGGCCTCATCAGTGTGGGAACCGAAAGGATCCACCTGAACTTGTGGAGTTGTTTCACTAACTTTATGTAAAGGCACATTCCATTCCCTGGGGAACCGGCTTGCTGTTTCTCCTTCTATCAGCCCCGTCTGTAACATGTACAGAAATCTGTAACCCATCAGCCTCCTCATCATCCTGCAAAAAGACAGGCTCAGAAGATCCAGCAGGCCCAGAAAGTTCAGACTCAGATTCAGACTCAGACTGAGTCACAACAGTCCTCCTCTTTGCAAATTCAACAATTTATTGGAATTCTGCCTGTTTGCTGCTATGGAGGGACAAATCTCTCCCCTGTTCTGATACTGAGCAGAATTCTGGGAAATATAGTTTAGGGTAGGACCTTTTGAATTCTCTGGCATAGGACTCCTCACATTCCCCAAACTACATTTTCCAGAATTCAATGCTTTCTCAGTCTCTTTCCCAGCAAACTCTGCTTTCTCTCTGCTGTTTCCCTCTCCTAATGGCAAGAGGCCATTACTTTTAAGAGGAATGGCAGCCTTTATGGTCTTGCTTTGCTTGCTTGCACTGGTTTTGGGAGGCTTCCAGGGTTTACAAAATTAAAATTAAAAAGAAAAAGTATTGGGTAAGTTTTGATTCTTATGTTTTTGGCATGGACCATGCCCACGTGTCAGATATTTTGCCATAAGTACGAATTTAATTCATTTGATCTGACTTACGAGGACTAACAATAATTTGCACTCTTACTAAACACATAACTACATAAACTGTTCTATGAACTTCACACTCATTGTCTCTTTATTTTTACCTGTTATTCAACTCCCTTTAGATAGAATTATATAGCTATTATTCTCCTTCAAGAAGCACTCATCTAATTCATAAATCCAACAGCTGAGATTTGCCCTCATTATTGTTTTGAAAAACTTAATACACAAGTTCCAATCTTTCTTGAACTTGGTCAAATATTTCAGCATATCAGTTTGTCCATCTCAGTTAGTTTGCTGATCTTCATCAGTCATTTTTTTTTTTTTTTTGCATTGGGATAACTGGTTCATTTCATCTCCATGCAGAACTTATTCTCTCTGCAGAATATTGAAGAAATATTCCATGTTTTCTTTTTAGTTGATCGTCCAACACTCCCAACAATAAAAAACAGCAAATAAAATTCTGGTTGCAGCATGATTTTAACCTTAACATTTCCTTCCAACATAATATGTTTTTGAGGACCTTTTTGTAACACCACCACATATGGTAAAATGTCCCAACATTTTTCTCACATTTTCAGAATTGTGAAACTGACCTTATATATCTTAGGACCTCATCACATTGATTTCTGTCTTCATCCTAGGATGCTTTCAGGGTGGAGCCTGTCAGAGTCTTCACACAACTTAAGGCTACTTAAATATATAAATGTTTGATTTATATGTTTAAATATCTAAGTTTTTTATTTTTTAGTTGTTCTATAAGTAAACCTGATGTTGTTTATTTTATTGTTTATGATTTGTTTTGTTTGTTATGTTATGCCGGAATTGAATGTTTGCCAATTTTCTGTTGTAAACCGCCCCGAGTCCCCTTGGGGAGATAGGGCGGTATAGAAATAATAATAATAATAATAATAATTATTATTATTATTATTATTATTATTATTATTATTATTATACTTCCAGAGGTGCTCCTTCCTGGCTCCATCCTGAAAGCATCCTAGGACAAAGCTCTGAAAACATCTATGTTCTCATAGCCCACAATGGGGCCAGTGCAGGGGGAAGACAGATAGTGATGCTTTTCCTTGTGTGATGGGGAAGGCAGCAATGTGGGCGATACAGGGTGTGGGACAAAGGTTTCCCCCACAGATTCACTATTCTACCAGGCAAATTCCTCCACTCTAGCTTGCATTAGGGACCTCAATGTGATGACGTGCCTAGAACGTCTTCCCAGTGTCAAGTACCATCTGTACATTAGGCATGGTTAGGTCCGGTTGGAACTCTCATAATTTGGATTAATTCGGATCATATTCCTTTTTGAAGTGATTTTGAAGCGAATTCAGAACTTGGAAGTATCCTTGCCCTTTTGAAGGCACTGTCACCATCTTTGTTCCAACTAGGAAGTGAATCCGAAATGACTCAGTGTTTGGAGACAAGCAACAGCTTGCATGCTGGGATGCTTGCCTCCAGCCAATAAGGGGGAACCATGTGGGGAGGGGCAGGGTTTCAGCATGACAGCCATTGCACTTTAACAAGGGCTGTGCATGCCTCAGTGGGTCATTGCGAGCCCAGGAAGTGAATGCAGAGGGAGCTTGGGTGGGAAAGGTGCCACTGCTTGGGAAGGGAACAACAGTGTTAGGGAAGAGAACAAACATTTTGGAAGGTAACAACAGGGGAGAATGGCTGTTAGCAGGCCCATTGTCTGCAAGGCTTTTGTTTTTTGCCTTTCTGCTTGTGTGTGGGGAGGGAAGAAGGGCAGGGCAGGGCAGCACACAAGGGCAGCTAAGACAAGTGTTCTCTTGCCTGCCACTGCCAATTTCCCTTTTAGAAGCAGTGATTTTAACTTTGAATACCCTTCCTTTCCCTTTGGGTTAGACATAGTACTTTGGGATACCAGAGATCACCTTGTCTCCTAATACGTTCCTTGTACAAACAGTCAGGTTACTAAATTCAGATTATTAGATTACTGAAATTACTTTTAAAATTGTCTAAAACCCATGGATTGTCTAAACATGTTGAAATTTAATATGCTGAGAGAGGAGGATGCTTTCTATCACAGTGGCAAGTTTTGTCAGTAGCGGTCTAAAAATGAGGGAGAGGGAATCCCCGGAAGTTTTCCCTGTTCCGTTTGCAGCTTTTTGCATTTGCATCGCTATTGTGACCACCACTAATGAAGTGATTCGGAAATTTCGGAAAATTCAGAAAATTCCAAATATATATTTTTTAAAAATCGGAAATCATTTTCAAACCAAATCATCAGTGCCCCCTACATCCAAAACGAGTTTTGAACCATTTTTTCCTTGACCAAACAAGCCTACTGTACATCATCTTATACAATTTTTCTTTCAATTCATTATTCAAGATAAACTTCAAAGTCTTTGTCCAAAACTTCACCCATTGTTCCAGTTGAATGTGTATGCCTATATTTTGAGTTCATTTAACCATATGGTCTTTAACTTGTTCTTCCTCCAGGTCATAGTTTAACAACAATTGATGCACTTTTTAAAAAAAAAGGAAAAAAGAAATTGGAATCTTGTGTTAAATATTATCACATTGAGTAAGTGGACACCACCTATGGTTTTCCAGAATAGGAAAAGTTTGGCCAAAATGCTTTGGTAATCTTGACTTGAATTGCAACATTATGTTTTATCTGGAACTACTATGAAAACTACTGCAAGTTCAGAGCTCTGTGTTTAGCCTGCTATGTAAATATTACAATTTTGCAGAAAGAGCAGCACTGACTGCCATTATGGGGTTAACTTTAAGGTATTATTTGAGCATAGAGAGCTTTAAACAACTTGAGTCCTTTTGATTTCTGGCATCCCAGCTCTGTCTTAGTTTTGCTGAAGGGAATTTTGATATCTGTCAAAACATTCTTGTTTAGCTAAGCATTTGCTGATTTTAGTGCTCGTGTTAGTAAAGATTTTTTTTAATGTTTCACTTCATCACATTTATTAGATCCACTAAGTCATACACTTCAGAAGTGGTAACCAATTGTGTTCATCACATGAGGGTGGGTTCAAGGGTAGGGTAGAACATCCTTTCCATCTCTAAAATGTTAGAAACAGCTATCTTCTCATACATTTCCAGAGCTGGTTGGGAAGTGGATTTTTGGGTAATGATCCAGATGTAGATGGGCAAAATGGCCCATCTGTAATATGATGGCATTTGTTGTTCTCAGGTTTAAAATGATACATTTACCCATTTTTTAGAAATGCTTTCCTGTGGAAAAGTGGGGGAGGGGAGGGGAGGGGTGGCCTCCAGTTGCTTCTTTAATGGGTCTCCCCAGTCCAACCCCATTCTGACTCCTTGATTACAGACAGACCATGGATGACAGGATTTGCAGTAATTTTATCTGCTTTGGGTCTAACTTCAGCAGAACACTGCAACCCCTAGAAATGCCCAACTTGGGCTAAACTTGGCACAGAGAAGCCCCCTGACCAATTAAATGCACTGGAGAGGTTTGGGGGAAATTGACCTTGATTTTTGGGAGTTCCAGTTCACCTGCATCCAGAGATACTGTGATCCCCACCAACAAAGGACTAAGACCAGATCTGCAGAGAGAAGCCCCATGATCAACTGAGCATATGGTGGGGGGGGGGGATTGACTTGGATTTTTGGGAGATGTAGTTCACTTGCGTCCTGAGAAGCTGTGACCTTGACCAGCAATGGACCAGGACCAAACTAGGAACAGAGAAGCCCCTAACCAACAGAACATACTGCATGGGTTTGGAGGGAAATTACCTTGATTTTTGCCTCCAGAGAACATTGAAGCCAGCCGATGCTGCATCTGGACTAAACTTGTGGCAGAGACCCAACATGGCCAACTGTGAATACAGGTGGGGTTTTGGGGTGATTGATCTTAGAATATGGGAGTTGTAGTTCACCCTTACCCAGAGAGCCCTCTGAACCCCACCAATGACAGATCTGGACTACACTTGGCACACAGACTCAATGTGGCAAAATTTGAATACTGGCAGAGTTTGAGGGTGTTTCACCCATGATTTTGGGAGTTGTAGTTCACCCACAACCTTATGCATTCTTTAATGGGAGCATTTATAAATAACAAAAGAAAAAACTGTCCCCCCCCCCCCCCCAATAAATAGTGTTACAAATTACCAAGCTGATATTACCAAACATTCCAAAACAATATGCCCTTTTCATCTCTGGGTTCCCAGGCTAGTATATAATATAATTGTCCATCCAAAGAAAAAGTTTCCAACATATTCCAAGATAGCATATTCTAATATATTCTTCCTATTTTATGGATTCAACCCTTAATACCCCAAAGTAGTGTGTTTTAAATCTAAAGCTGTAAAGAAGTGGGGAAAAACCTACATCTCCCTAACCTCATTGCATGCACGTCTACCATAAGATTTCAAATAGAGGAGGTGTTTTTCAACAAAGAAGACAGGGGAGGGACATGGGCGGGGCCAGATTTTTAATGTGTGATGGCAAATCAACTGAAGACTACTGTGTACAACTCAGTAAGGTAGAATCATTACAGATCAATGTTATTTCAGATGTTACTGGGGATGTCCTATATGTATGGAACCTCCAATAATGCCTTCTCAGAATCACTATTGATCTTTTCCTCTTTTTAAAAAAGTTCATTTATAGGATTGATTGATTGGTTGACTGTTTCATGTTTTATTTGGCTCTGTCTCCTCCATTTCTCCTCCTTATTTTATTTTGCCACATCTTTGCAATGGTTCCATGTGATGGAATCCTGGAATTTGTAGTTTGGTGAGGGTTAGGGTTAGGGTCAGCACTCTTTGGCAGAGAAGGCTAAAGATCCTGTAAAACTGTAACTTCCACTTTTCCATAGCTTTGAACCATGCCAATTAAAGTGATGTCAAACTGCATTAATTCTACAGAGTAGATGCACTCCTGTGATTCTTTAATGTCTAATTGACAATCAATATGTATGTCAGTACAGGAAATATTAGTGTACCTGAATACATACTGTCTAAATTCAAATTCATGTCCGTTTTATACAGAGACAGTTACAAACATGAGTCATTTCCGTTTTGACTCCATTTATGTGAAGAGGGTGATATCATTCCTTTGATGCATCATTTTGATGTAAAATCATTCAAACCATTTCTTCACATATAAGCCCATTTTTGCAAGTGGCATTCAGACTTTTCACATTTCCCACGTCTAATTCATATGCTAAACCCCATATTGCCTAAAATATGTCTTCAACTTGAGCTGGATCTACTCTGCTATATTATATCTCACATTAACTTCATTAGGCATACATTCGAGAGTAAGTTTAATTTTCTCAGAAGTCTTTTGATTTCCACCTTAATTCATACAGATATTTCAATTGAGCAGAATCCTCTGAATCAATCTCACATTTCACTGAGGGCACAATTTATCCATATTTATATTTATGGCTGACAATCTGACTGCACTTTTCCATAGAATTATTCTATTTTTATCTATGTCTTTATTATTGTATTTTTATTTTAAAGTACAAAAGCAAATGGGATAAAGTGAAAACTGTAGGTTTCCTAGTCAAATATTCATGTCCCAAAACACAAGTTGTTTTCTGTTGCATTTCTGATATTTGCAACAAGTCTTTCATCAATCAATCAATCAATCAAACTTTATTGTGGTCCAAAGAGTTTGTTCAGTGGTAAAAAGTGCACAATTGTCAACAGATTCATAAACTGATAAAACCATGATATCTAGCAAGAATTTAGGGGTCTTTGCCAGGAGGCAGAGACGGTCCAGACCCATCAAAGAGAAACCTCTCAGCCCTGGTGAGAAAAGAAGCACCCAATAGAGTTTTCTCTGATTTTCCAATAAATAGTCTCACCAAGTTGAAGAAAATGCCGCTGAGTTGCCTTTATTTTGTCCCAGCTGGTACAGATGTCAAGCTGCAATCCCTTGCCAAAAACTGACATGTTTTGCAAGACAGAACAGTACATTTTTATAGAGAAAGCAGTACTGTAAGGTTCAAATCTCCCACTCCCACCCCCTCTTGCTGGCTTCACGCTGATTGGTGGGTGTAATCAGCTGTAGGGGAGGCATGGCTGGCTTTGCCATGCCTTGGCCAATCAGGGAGCCAGGGCCGCCTTTGCCTTTTGGCCAATGAGGGATGAGGAGGTGGTCCAGGCAGGAAACGAAGATCAGGATGAAAGAAATGAGTGGATTTAAATGGCTTAATGGTTGTCCAATTGCTGGAGATAACTCCAAGAGTCCTCAAGCTAGCCTTTTGTATTGTTCCAAGTGTATTAAATAAACTAGCGTGGATGCCAGACCCCGGTAATCCTTAATCCTGGATATGGGATCAATTGATGATATCTTGTCTCTGGTTTCAGCCAGCAGGGCTGACATAATGGAAGAAGCTGTAGCAAAGTCCTAATTCCTTGCAGACAGGAAATCACCTTTGGTGTTGGTGGATCAAGATGCCCAGAGATCTTATCTCCAGATGGACTAGCCTTGTGCCTTCTGAGATCTGGCTGATAAGAACCATTTGTTTTATTGTCCATGCAAATGGGTGTGGTGAAACCTTTTGTTAGGGGGTTAGTAGCTCAGGAAGCATGAGGAGGGTTCCTGAGCTAAGTGAGTTGCTGGATTTTGAAAACAGTGGCTTTTCCTTCATATTTCATAAATATAGACATACACACCTATAATGGGAAAAGGGAACATACAAGGAAATTCTAAGGGATAAACCATGCAAAGTCAAGGGAGCCCTGTCAGCCCTCCCTCCCTCCACAGTCCACCAACGGTTCATATAGATCAGTGAAATATCATAAAAATCCATAAGGTTTTGGTATAGGGTCCATAAGAGTTCCGAAGTCCATGAAAAGTTGATTAAAGATTTCTAAAAGTTCATAGAAAAGTCCATAAAGCGTGGATTACAGGGGCCTTGCCATGTGGGGCCATGGGGCCATAGAAAGAGCCTTAAGTTCCCACATGAGGGAGGGATAGGGGATTATGGGATCATTCCAACCTGGTGTCCTTGGTAAAACTAGGAATTCCTTGGTTTTGAACCATTTTTTACAGAGTCCTGGGGTGGGGGGTTACCTCCGATATCAACCACTTAAATGTAGGATGAGAGCAATGAAAGCTGCATATGAACAAGGGTAGAAACACAGTAAATACATACAAGGCAAGTTTCAAGTTGAGTCTAATACAGGAAGTTATCTTATCTTGGCTACCTCAGAGAGAAACCTGGCAACTGTCAAAATCACATGAGGGAAATTGTCACGTAGTAAAAACTTTACATGGAATTGGGCTGATCTACTGAGTACGTTTCTCAGTAGTGGGTTAAATATGTAGCCTAGCCTGCTTGTAAAAACTGCAGGACAATAAGATGTGATACATACATTCAATATCCTGGTTATTATATGAGCAAAGTCTTGTATTTTATGGGACTTTTGCAAATCTAGCTCGAAGCACTTCAGATGGAAATACATTGCACCATACCTTGGAAAACGCAGCTCACAGAAGGCAATGTCTCACAATATTTGTTTAATAGATTTAAGTGCCATGTCAAATCCCAGATGAAATAAGAAGAATGAAGCAAGGTCGATAGAAGATGCTTTTTTAGAGTTAAGTTTGAACCAGTTGCTAGTGTAATCATTAGGCCTGGGTAACAACGGAAAAATTTGTTTCTAAAATCGATTCGTTTTTTGGGGGTTTTTGCGTTTCGATATTTAAAAGAATTCCGAATTTTTTCTTTTAAAAAGTTCGATATTTACGAAATTTCGTAAATGTGAAAAAAATTACGAAACAAAACGAAACAATAACGAATCGATTCGTTAATGGCGGACGCGACTGCGCAATACGCTAAAAAACCTCCAAATGGGACGGGGGAACTTCTGAAGCTTCCCTCTCCCTCTGTTGTTGACTGTCGGTGTGATACTATAATTTTTTTTCACTAATTAAACAAAAAAAACTATAAAACTTGCCCCAGACATGCGGAAATAATAACGAAACGACCTCAAACCGATAACGAAACGAATACATAACGAATCCGAAGCATTTACGAAACGAATTTAAAAATTCGTTTCGTTTTTAAGTTGCTCCAGAATGGTTCGTTATCGCTTCGTTATAAAAAAAATAACGAATTTTTAACGAATTACGAATTAACGAAATGAAACCGCCCAGCCCTAGTAATCATCCTGGGCTAGATGGCGAATTCAATCTGAGCCCAGTCTGAAAACACCAACCTTAAGACAATATTTCAGGGCCCACCACCAAGCTCTTGTTGACAGGGGGATTTCCCCAGATTCTAACAGTATTGGCACACACTGGGGGAATCGGAAAATGGCCCTAAAGAACTGTGATTGGTATTTCTCTATCTTAAGTGTTAAGCTACCACTCCAGATGCTGAATGCATACAGTAACTGGGTAGCTATCTTGGTGTTAAAACTTTAACAGTTGACTGTATATACCGACCTCCTTTGGTAATGCTAAAATGTAAAATGGCGGATCTGCTTGCTTGTGCTTTCAGGGAAGGTGTGTGAGTGGACCAGGACAGAGTTTGATGGAAAAGCAGCCCCAGATATTGAAAGCATCTAACCTGTTCTAAAGTATGCCCATCAAGGGGCCATCAGCATGGGGGATTTTTCCCCCCTCAAAAGCCATAATTGTAGACTTCCTGTGATTGAGGTATAGGTCATTCTGTGAGCAATAATTTAAGAATTTCCTTAAAAGGTAATTACTAATCCTGCCCTAGAGCATGAGATGATAGCAGAAGCAGAAGCAGCAGCATAGAGCAATAAGGTGATTTTCCTTGTTCTGAGCTTTGGCAAAGGTCTGAAAATTTCTTCTAAATAATTGATAAATAGGTTAAACAAGGTAGGGGCAAGGATGCAGCCTTGTCTGACTCTTTTGGACATGGATATTTCTCCAGAAAGTTGTCCCAGGTTGCCACATCTGATCTGTAGCTTACTGTCACTATACAGGGCCTTAATAAGAAATGTTTTATCATTCAAGGTCTTGTCCATTTTTCCCCATAGCTTATTTCTAGAGATGGAGTCAGATGCTGACTTCAAGTCCATGAAAGAAACGAACAGCTTACCCTGTAGCAGTCAGACATGTTTCTTGGCAAGATGAGAGAGCACTAAGCATGCAATGATCAATAGTTGAATAGTTCTTTCTAAATGCTGCTTGTGCCTGAGATATTGTGTTGTTTGATTCCAAGAGGGAAGAAAGTCTCAAACACACATAGCATTCATAGAGGTTACCTATTAATGAAAGCAGGCTAATCAGTCTGTAGCTCTCTAGATCTCTGGGTGGCCCTTTCTTATAAATAGGAGGAACCAAAATGGCTTGCTTCCAGCTAACAGAAATTTTGCCTCAATTATTGATATTAGTAAATAAGATGTCTAGTAAATAGGCCTGGGCGGTTTTGTTTCGTTAATTCGTAATTCGTTAATAATTTGTTAATTTTTCCAATTACAAAACGATAATGAACCATTCTGGAGCAATTATTTAAAAAAACGAATTTTTAAATACGTTTTGTAAATGCTTCGTATTTCGTTATTGTATTCGTTTCGTTATTGTTCCGAGATCGTTTCGTTATTATTTCCGCATGTCTGGGCCAGTTTTATGGTTTAATTAGTGAAAAAAAATTATAATATCACACCAACAGTCAAGAACAGAGGGAGAGGGAAGCTTCAGAAGTTTTTGGAGGTTTTTTAGCGTATTTCGCGGTCGCGTCCGCCATTAACGAATCGATTCGTTATTGTTTCGGAAATCGATTCGTTAATTTTTTACCATTTACGAAATTTCGTAAATATCGAACTTTTTAAAAGGAAAATTTTGTAATTATTTTAAATATCGAAACAAAAAAACCCCCTAAATACAAATCGATTTTAGAAACAAATTTTTGCGTTGTTACCCAGGCCTACTAGTAAAGGTACCCACCAGTGTTGATTAGTTTTAATGAGTTCAGCGGGGACTTGAATAGTCTTTAATCAAAGTTCTTGCGAGACTACTTTTTTGGCCTTTTACAATAAATAATAGGCAGATGAGAAGGCAGTATTTAGTTAGTTATTACTGTATTTATAAATTACTTTCCCACTCAACAGTGTTCTCAAAGTGCTATCAAATAATTTCACAAAGCAAAACTAGAATAAAAACAAAACATTATTTTAAAAATAGACTAAAAACCATGTTAACATCCAAAGATCAGAGCAAATAATACATTTTGACTCTTTATCATAACATTACCAATCTAACTGTTCAGCATTATGAAACAAAGAAAAGGACATCCAATGAAGAACTCATATTCAAGGCAGACTAATGGAGGAAGGTTATTTATTTATTTATCGTGTCATCAGCAACCATTGTTTTACAATTCTAACAGAGCAAAACAAACACAGAGATTAAAATGAAAAAGAAAAAAAAGAAAAAAAAACCACACAGATTTTGTAAATTTGGTATTTGGTTAAATGTCCTTTGACCAGTATCTGGCCACTTGGAGTGCCTCTGGGGTTGCCGCAAGAAGGTCCTCCATCGTGCATGTGGCAGGGCTCAGGGTGCATTGCAGCAGGTGGTCAGTGGTTTGTTCTTCTCCGCACTCGCATGCCGAGGATTCCACCCTGTAGCCCCATTTCTTAAGATTGGCTCTGCATCTCGTGGTGCCAGAGCGCAATCTGTTCAGCGCCTTCCAAGTCGCCCAGTCTTCTGAGTGCCCAGGGGGGAGTCTCTCATCTGGTATCACCCATGAATTGAGGTGCTGGGTTTGGGCCTGCCACTTTTGGACTCTCGCTTGCTGGGGTGTTCCAGCGAGTGTCTCTGTAGTTCTAAGAAAGCTATGTCTTGATTTAAGTCGTTGACGTGCTGGCTGATACCCAAACAGGGGATGAGCTGGAGATGTCTCTGCCTTGGTCCTTTCACTATTGGCTGCTACTTCCCGGCGGATGTCAGGTGGTGCAATACCGGCTAAGCAGTGTAATTTCTCCAGTGGTGTGGGTCGCAGACACCCCGTGATAATGCGGCATGTCTCATTAAGAGCCACATCCACTGTTTTAGTGTGATGAGATGTGTTCCACACTGGGCATGCATACTCAGCAGCAGAGTAGCATAGCGCAAGGGCAGATGTCTTCACTGTGACTGGTTGTGATCCCCAGGTTGTGCCAGTCAGCTTTCGTATGATGTTGTTTCTAGCGCCCACTTTTTGTTTGATGTTCAGGCAGTGCTTCTTGTAGGTCAGAGCACGGTCCAAAGTGACTCCCAGGTATTTGGGTGCGCTGCAATGCTCCAGTGGGATTCCTTCCCAGGTAATCCTCAGAGCTCGGGATGCTTGTCTGTTCTTAAGGTGAAAGGCACATGTCTGTGTTTTAGATGGATTAGGGATCAGCTGGTTTTCCCTGTAATAGGCAGTAAGAGCACCTAGAGCTTCGGAGAGCTTCTGTTCTACCATCTCAAAGCTCCCTGCTTGAGCAGTAATGGCACGATCGTCAGCATAGATGAAACTCTCTGTCCCTTCTGGCAGTGGCTGGTCATTTGTGTAGATGTTGAACATGGATGGAGCAAGCACGCTCCCCTGAGGCAGGCCGTTCTTCTGTTTCCGCCATCTGCTTCTCTGGCCCTGGAACTCAACAAAAAAGCTCCTGTTTTGTAGCAGGTTTCCTATCAGGCGGGTGAGGTGGTAGTCCTTTGTGATATTATACATTTTTCTCAGGAGGAGGCGGTGGTTCACAGTATCATAGGCTGCTGACAAGTCTATGAAGACAGCTCCTGTGATCTGCTGCCTTTCAAAGCCATCTTCTATGTGCTGGGTCAGGTTCAGCACTTGCGATGTGCAGCTTTTGCCTTTTCTGAAGCCAGCTTGCTGTGGGATCAGACAGGGGTCTATATTTTCCATAATTCTATGCAAAATAAGTCTCTCCAGAACTTTGTAGAGGTGGCACAACAGGGAGATTGGTCTGTAGCTTTTTGGGTCATTACGGTCTTTGCCTGGCTTCAAGATGGCGATGACTCTTGCTTTCCTCCAGATTTTGGGGATCTGACAGGATGCAGTGCAGTTGTTCATCAGCTCCAGCAGCCAGCGCCTTGCTTTTGGACCAAAGTTCTTGATTTGTTCCATCCGTAGATCATCCAAGCCAGCTGCTTTGCCATTCTTACATTTGTTGAGAGCCATGTCCAATTCAGTAGATGTAAAGGGTTCATGGAGGTTGTTGTTCTCAATCTCTGGTTGTCTGGCTATTGGTTTCTTTCCTACTTTGGTGGCAAGGTTGGGTTTCCCATTCTTCAGGAGTTGGTGTGCTATCTGATCTGCCTTTATGTTGGCATGGGTATTAGTTTGTGAGGGATCGTTGCTCAGCCGTCTCAGCAGCCTCCACGCCTTCTGGCTGCTCCTGCCCATGTCGACCTCTGTGATCAACTTGATCCACTGTTCTTTCTTGGCTTCAGAGATGGAGGACACAATGCTCTGCGCTGCCTGAAGGGTCTGCTCACTGAATGGGTCTTCGTTGTGGAGCCTGTAATAGTTTTCCAACAAGGCAGCTGTTTCAGGAGTAATGCCCTGGAGGTAGTGGGTTCTGCAGCCTCTCGGTATGGAGGCCCGTGAGCAGGTTTTCACTATTTCAATCTTAAAACCAAACTGATTGCCACAAAACAGTCTTCCCAACACATTTTCCTCTAGCTACAACTGAAGGAGTATAAAGCCACAGAGAACAGTTATATTTTATGTTTGCTGTTGACCAAAATCTTCTGTTTCCTCTGGATTAAGGTACAATTTATTCACTAACTTCCAATCCTTCACTGTATCCAGATCATGACTGGGAGTCATGGTCTGGCTCCTTGGCATCAATTGGCAAATATAGATAGAGCATAGGGTGAGGCCCAACTCAAAAATTCTGGATGAGCTTCTCAATTCACTTCATATGAATGTTAAAAAACCACGAGGCATCCTATAAGCTACTGGATATAAGATCAAGAAACAGTTTTTCAGCACTCAGCTTCTGGGAGTTTTAATCCAAATGGAACAGGAACCTATTTCCTCATTAATTTGCAAGTTTCTATTTGACTGCATTGTTTGAATGTAGTTTCACACAATATATATATATATATATATATATATATATATATATATATATATACATACATACATACATACATACACACACACACACACACACATACAACCTATGAATTTCTAGAGACAAATTTCTTTTTAGTGTTGCTGAAACCATCTGCCCTCACACATTAGATCCCATCACATATTAGGGATGGGATCTAAAGTTTTCCAAAGAGCAAAGGCCCAGAATGAATTACCAAGGTGCACTTCCCTACACATGAACTCTCCACACTACTCTGACCAGCAGCAGCTCACACTCCATGACCCCCAAGTCCCCACATACATACACACACACACACACACACACACACACGGTTCAGCTGTTCAGCCAGAGTCAGTTTTCAGCAGTGAATCTCGAGGGCTTCCATGGTCTTTCCCCTTTCTCTCTCTCTCTCTTCACTAAAATGCTACATTGTGTCCCCAGCACCTCAATTTCCCAAACCGCAGCAACTATGGATGCCGTTCTCCTTTCCTGCTATTATTGTTAGTATTTTTCCTTCTGCGGGCATGCACTCGTGCAGAGGAGGTAAAATATAAAAGAACAAGGTGAATAACAATTTCCGTCTCATACTCTGCCATTGCAAGACTCTCTCCCCTTCATCTCTTTTTCTGTTCTTTCTCTATAAACCTCCACCAAGCAACACATCTTTGTGTGTGTGTGTGTGTGTGTGTGTGTGTATGCACACCCCTCTGGTGGCACAGCAGATTAAACTGCTGAGCTGCTGAACTTGCTGACCGAGGGCCCTTCCACACAGCCCTATATCCCAGAATATCAAAGCAGTAAATCCCACATTACCTGAGTGTGGACTCAGATAACCCAGTTCAAAGCAGATATTGTGGGATTTTCTGCCTTTATATTCTGGGATATAGGGTTGTATGGAAGGGCCCCAAAAGGTTGGCAGTTCGAATCCGGGGAGTGGGGTGAGATCCCGTTGATAGCCCAAGCTTCTGCCAACCTAGCATTTTGAAAACATGCAAATGTGAGTAAATCAATAGGTACCGCTTCTTTGGGAAGGTAACAATGCTCCATGCAGTCATGCTGGTCACATGATCTTGGAGGTGTCTCCAGACAACGTCAGCAGTTTTGGCTTAGAAATGGAAATGGGCACCACCCCCCAGAGTCAGACACAACAAGACTTAATGCCAGTGGAAACCTTTACCATAGATATAGACATAGATAATTATTCTACTCTATAAAATGAAGGCAAATGTACTTGAAACTATAAAATCCAATAACCAGAGTTGGGACATAATCTGTGGGACAGAAGTCCATCCTGGATCTTAGCGGGAGTCCAGCTGCCAGCTGTCCATCAGTTCCTCTTCAGGGAACTCAGCTATCTGTGAGACAAAGATCCAGGATAAAATTTTGATTACAATCCCATCAATCCTAACCCAGTTTCAAATTGGCCAGCCAGGGTATGGTTTTTATGATGTTAATTGATTTTAATGTTTTATTATTTGTTGTTATTTTTTTTACTGTGTCTGTTTTATTTGTAATCCTTGGGCTTGTCCCTCTGTAAGCCACCCCGAGGCCCTTCGAGGAGATGGAGGTGGGGTATAAAAATAAAATTATTATTATTATTATTATTATTATTATTATTATTATTAACAAATATACATCTTTGAGACTCTTCCTTTGTTGCCTGGCATGGGGACAACAACTCCCATTTTGTTCTTCAGCAGGGTCCAATATTTGCATAACCCTGTCAGATCACCTTTTGGACTCATCATTGTTTCCTACATTCCAACACTACCCACCCAGCTTCTGTTGTTTGGCTTCAACCTGTTGAGATTCTTGGTTCTTGATTCATCATCCTCAGTTAGCAGGTTGTAAGGCGTCCCTCAGCTATCCACTGGATTTAGAAAACTACAAGTACAAATTTTGGCGTCACTAGAAAAGTTGGATTGGCTCCTTTCTTGTCATTTCATCAATACATGGACTCCTTTTTCTTCCAAAAGGCCTTTGAAATGGCCTTTTAAAAAGAAAAAGCCTTTTAGCATGTCACAGTATTTCTGTCCTTTTCATTTAAAGGGAGATGTTTAAAATGGTTTTAATCCTACAGACAGTGTAATACCATTTTATAATACTTTTTGTATGGTTTTATCTAAATGTGTTTATACTTGTATTTATTTTTATCTTCTAAGCTACCTTGAGTCCCAGCTTTGGGGAAAAGGCAGGATATAAATACAATAATATAACACTAATGGCTTGTATTAATGTTCAGAGATGTTAAAATATCTAAATGATGCCCTACCATAGTGGTAAGTGTATTGTGTATTGTCTAAATCTAAATGATTGGTGGTTGCCTACCTTCTGAAAAATAAACAATGTGAGTTTGGCTACCTTCATAATTTTTGGGTTAGCCTGCATTTAAACGACTTTCAGATGCATTTCAGCTTCTCAGAAGTGGTGGAAATTCCATGTTGAAATATTGCTTCCTGTCAACACAAGTTTCAGTCCTCTGTATTTCTGCTTCTTGTCACTACTTTTCCAATCTTGAAGTCTTTGGCTGATGGCTATAGCCACACACACACACACAAACATCTTGACAAAGCAGTAACTGATTGTATAGCCTTAAGTGCGGTTAAAAGTTTATTGAAAAACAAATGTGTGAGGGTTTCTTTGCAGTTTCATTTCCCTGAAGCAACCGACAGAGCAAACATATCTTGATCTCTGCGAAGTAATTAAGTCTAGAAAGGAAAACAAAATGATAGTGTTTGCTTTCTAATGTAACCAGGCTAAACACATATTTTATGAGCAGAGACATAAATCTTTGCATGTGGGGGATAAAGGCAGAACAGACATCAATGAACGACATGTTAAATCATGCCTTTAATAATAATCTTTTTCATGGATGTATGATAGGCAGACTCACTCCCTTCTAGCACAAAGCATGGTGGCAATGATAGAAATGCATTATGACATTTATTTGACGGCTGAGAAAGACCAAACGGATCACTTACAGTACTGACATGTGGGGAGAAGGCTCCCGTGAGGAAGAGATTGAAAAAGAAATCTCATTCTAGCAAAAATGCTTCAGTTCACTTTGAAACTATTCTCACTATATCACAGAGCCATGGCAAATCTGTAACAAAATTTGAAATGAAATGTACATTTACTAAATTTTCCTTTTTTTTCCTATGTTTTTATTGCCCTTTGCTGCTGCACTGGGCATTGCTTATACAGTTGATTAAAATACTATCTTAATCTAATCAGTTGATTATTGTTCATTGACGTTATTCAATTCAAACTACAACTTGCTTATTCAGATTGTAGAAAACTACAATCTAGTTGCACCAAACTATTTCAGATCATGCACACTTACAAATATTTTTAAGGATATTTCTAGAAGGTAGTTATATCCGTCTGTTGCAGAAAAAGTTCCGTAGTACCTTAGAAGTTGACAAATTTTATTTGATATAAACATTCATGGACTCCAGACTACTTCTCCAATTGTACAGAGTATAATCTCAGTGAGAGAAGAAAGATATATAATGCACAGTGATAATTATTAACAGGTCTGTTTTAGGTTCATTTAGAGCTTTTTGTTTTTTCATGTCAGAAGCGACTTGATAAACTGCAAGTTGCTTCTGGTGTGAGAAAATTGGCTGTCTGCAAGGACGTTGCCCAGGAGATGCCCACTGTCTGCAAGGACATTGCTCAGGGGATGCCCTGATGTTTTCGATTTTTATTTAATTAGAATTTTATTAATTTTTATATAGATTACAACGAAAGAGTGAGAACAATAAAGTATAGGAAAGTGAGAAAATAAAGAAAAAAAGAGAAAAAAGAAGAAACAAAAAAGTATACTAAAATCCCAAATAACCCCTAAAAAAAATTCTACAAAAATACACAAAAAACACCACCCCCCCCCCAAAAAAAAAACAAAAAAAAATGACTTCCATTCCATCTTCTTGGGTCATATCGTCTTATTATTCAAAAATATAAAATAAGTTTAAAAAGAAATTGTCTCTCTTGTTTCTTATTTTCCCAAATTGTCCAGATATTCATGGAGATTATCCCAATTCGTTCTTCTTAGTATCATACCTGTATTTTTCTTCAACAAAAACATCAATTCATCCATGTCCTTTATTTCTCTGATTTTTTTCCACCCATTCCTGTACGGGTGGTACTGAGTCTTTCTTCCATTCTCTAGCAAAAACAATTCTAGTGGCAGTCGTCATATATGTAAAAAGTTTATCCTCTTGTTCCGTCAGTTGTAGATCTAAATCTGTAAAACCTAACAAATAATACTCCGGTTTTCTTATAAATGTTCTTTTTAAAATCTTTTGTATCTCTTCATGAATTACCCTCCAAAACTTTACTGCCTCTTTGCAAGTCCACCACATATGGTAGAAGGAGCCAACCTGTTCCAGGCATTTCCAGCACTTATCAGAAACTGTTTTATACATTTTAGCCAATTGTTTCAGTGTGGTGTACCATCTGTGGAACATTTTTATCCAATTTTCTTTTAAATCCATTGCATATGTATATTTTAATTTTTTGTTCCACATCTGTTCCCACTCTCTCATTTGAATTGGTCTTCTTAAATTTTGAGCCCACTTTATCATACAGTTTTTAACCTGTTCTTTTTCAGTCAGCCAGGTAAGTAATATGTTATAAATATTCGATATTACTTTCTTTTCTAATTTTAAATTTTTATCCCATGCTTTTTCCTCCCAAGAGAAGCCAAATTTTTTATCTTGATTGTAATATTCTTTAATTTGCATATAATGTAACCAAGTAATATTAGAAAATTTTTGTTTTAATTCCTCATAAGTCTTAACATTGTTTGTATCTTTATTTAACAAATCTTTGTAGGTTGGCCATTTTCTCCATCCTAAAAGTCTTCGCTGATTTGCCTCCATAGGAGAGACCCATAAAGGTGTTTTAGAATAAAAATATCTTTTATATTTTTGCCATACTCTTAATAGGGATGCTCTCACAAAGTGGTTACCAAAACTCTTTTCTTTCTTTTCCCTTTCGTACCATAAATAAGCATGCCATCCTACTCTTAAGTCATTTCCTTCTATAGTTAAAAAGTCTTCTTTGTTCAACAATATCCAATCCTTTATCCATATCAACGCACATGCGTCATGATATGCTTTAAAATCTGGGAGGCCCAGCCCTCCTCTATTCTTCTTATCAATCAAATTATCATACTTTATTCTTGGTCTTCCTCCGGCCCATATAAATTTCAATATTTCTTTTTTCCATTTTATAAAAAGTGTTTGGCTTCTAATTATCGGGAGGTTTTGAAAAAGGAACATCAGTTTCGGTAATACATTCATCTTAATCAAAGATATACGGCCTTCAGATGTATCCACTTTTGTAAGTCCTTTTGTATTTTTTCCCAGACTTCTTCATAGTTATTCTTTAGTAATTGTCCATTTTTTGTCGTGATCCATATGCCTAAATATTTAAATTTCTTGACTATTTCCAGACCTGTTTGCTCTTTAATCATATCTTGTTTTTTCTTTTCTACATTTTTCGTTAATAACTTTGTTTTTGACATATTGATTTTAAATCCTGCAACTGACCCAAACTCTTTTATCTTCTGCATCCATCTTAATATATTTTTACTTGGTTCTTCCATTATCCTAAGTACATCATCCGCAAAGGCTCTTATTTTGTATTCATATTTACCAACTTTGGATCCCTGTATCATTTGGTCTTCTCTTATTGCCTTCATTAATGGTTCTAATGCCATTATAAATATAAGTGGGAACAGGGGACATCCCTGTCTAGTTCCCTTCAGTATATCAAACTCTTCTGTTGTTTGAACATTTCTTCTTAGTTTAGCCTTTTGTAAATCATATATTGCTTTTATTGCATTAGTAAATTTATCTCCCATGTCCAGTTCTTGTATTAATATCTTAAAGAAATCCCAATTTAGGTTATCAAAAGCCTTCTCTGCGTCCAAGGCTAGTATGGCAAATTCTTTTTGATGATTCTGTTCATAATATTCTATTAGATCCAATACTAGCCTTATGTTATCCTTCATAAATCTATTTGGTAGAAATCCTGTTTGGTCTTCTTCAATCCAGTTTCTTAAGAATTTTTTTACTCTCTCTGCCAATATGTTCACCAAAATCTTATAGTCCGTATTTAAGAAAGAAATTGGTCTGTAATTTTTAATCTCCGTCTCACAGGTTCCTTCCTTATGAATCAGTACTATTTCTGCCTTCGTCCAAGTTTCCAGAATTTTCTGTTCAGTCATCACTTCATTTAATACCTTTTTTAATAAAGGTATCAATTCTTGTTTAAATGTTCTATAAAATCCAGCTGTATATCCATCTGGACCCGGAGCTTTGTCTGGGTCCATCTTTTGAATTGCCTTCTCAATTTCCTCCTCTGATATCTCTTTATTCAATTGATCCCTTGTTTCCTCATCCTCTTTCTGAAACTTAAATTTATTTATATAGGCCATTATTTCTTCTTTATCTATACAATCTTTTGACTATAATTGTTTGTAATATTTCCTGAACTCCTCCATTATTTCTTTATCTGTTGAGATGATTTTATTTTCCACTTTAATCTTCATGATTTGTCTAGATTCATGAATGATTGTTGTTTTTTTTCGCACTTGCCTGGCTAGCCATTTTCCAGGTTTATTCGCATTTTCAAACGTTTGTTGTTTCAAAAATTTAATTTGATTAGCTTGAAATTTCAATTCCAAATGATTCTTCTTTTGTTTTAATATCTTCAGTTTCTTTTCCAGTTGTGCCTTCTCAGGCTTCTTTTTTAATTCCTTCTCCATATTCATTATATCATTTGTTAAGTCTTTAATTTCTTTATTCCTTTCCCTATTCTTTTTGGAGTTATGTTGAATAAAATGTCCTCTCAGGACTGCTTTCATTGCATCCCATGTTATTTGTGCATTTGTCAGCTTCGTATCATTAATTTCCAAGTAATTTTGAATTATTCTTTTGTAATTAGATCTATCCACTTCTGTTTTTATCAGGTTTTCATTCAGTCTCCATCTTCTCACTCCCTCTCTTTGAAATATAATTAACTCCATTGGGCAATGGTCCGATAGATCTCTAGGGAGGATGAGAGCATCCTGCACTTTTGTCATTAATTTTTTTGTAATCCATATCATGTCAGTTCTCCACCAAGACTGATGCCTGTGAGAATAAAATATATAATCCTTCTTTTCCGCATTTCTTATCCTCCAAATATCTTCCAAGTCCAGCTCTTTTTTTAAGTCCAAAATTTTTTGGTGTAGGGTACTTGTTTCTATTCCCCCCTTTTTCTTTACTTTCGTCTTATCCAATTGAGGTTGCACCACTCCATTAAAGTCTCCAAGCAATAAAAGTTCATCATACTCAGCCTGTTCTAGGTTGTTTTGCAAAAATTCAAGGAAGGATGACTTAGGTCCATTTGGTGCATATATATTACATATCAATAGTTTTGTGTTTCCAATAAGAATTTTAACTGCGAAGCATCTGCCTTCTTGATCCTTGAATAGTAATTCCGATACCAAGTTATCTTTTATATATAATACTACTCCTTCTTTTTTCTTTTCAAATGAAGAGTGATACATTTTCCCTAATTTTTTCTCAGCGAGATGGGATATATGCTTATGACATATATGTGTTTCCTGGAGAGCTATTATGTCGTATTTCTGCCTTTTCAACTTGTTAAAGATTTTTGTCCTTTTCTGGGGTGAGTTCAAGCCATTAATGTTGTTCGAAAAACATTTTATTTGCCGCTCCATCATGCTACTCATTATTATCTAAGTCCAAACCGCCTATACCAAGATCCATTTCCGAAATCGCTGTTGCCGTTGCCTCAATTCCAGCTAAATCTCTTTCCGATGCTCTAATTGCCGCAAATTTTCTTTCTCTACACGACAGTAATTTATATTCTTCTGGTGAGACATATCTTGCCTTCTTACTTCAATTTCCATTTCGATTTCTCGGTGATGATTGTTTCTTCTCTCCTTTCTCCCCCTTCTCACTTTTTTCTCCATTGCCTCCTTCCTCCTCTTCTCTCATCAATGTATCGTAGAAGACTTTTGCTTTCTGTTCCGTTGTTAACCAGTAACGCTCCTCCTTATATGTCACCATTATACCCTCGTGTCTCTCCCATCTATATCTGACTCCTCTCTTCTTCAATTCATCTGTTAGAAAGTAGTATTTCTTCCTTCTATTAAGTGTCATTTGTGGATATACTTTAAGAACTGGAATTTTCACTCCTTTATATTGTAATGGATCTTTATTTGTCTTCCACAATATCTCATCCCGTAATTTCTTCTTTGTAAATTGGACTATCACGTCTCTTGGTGTTTTGTGTTTCCTAGAGTAGAATGAGGAAACTCGGTATATTTGATCCACCTCTTGTTTTTGATTTTTTACCATCCTTGTGGGAGGCTTCTCTCATGTCCCTGCATGGGGAGCAGGAGCTGACAGAGGGAGCTCATCCGAGCTCTCCCGGATTCAAACCTCCAAGATGTAGGTCTTCAGTCCTGCTGGCACATGGGTTTAACCCATTGCACCACTGGGGACTTCTGTTGAGAGTTGATAAGTACAGATCTCGATTGAGGTCAGCAAGAGTCTTTGTTGGTCCTTAGTAGGCATCCAAACATAGTTGTTTGCATAGTAGAGGTGAAAATAAATTCACATTCCTTGTGGAAGAAGGGCGGAGTAGAAATGAAGGAAAAATTATTATTATTATTATTATTATTATTATTCTGAATATGGTAGAGAAAAGGTTTTGCCTAGGCCTAGTAATATGAGCAGTAAACCCTGCTCATATTACTAGGCTTGGGCAAAACCTTTTAAACCACCTGCAGTATAACACAACTGAAGAAGGATTTACATCAAGAGTGTTGGATGGTAGAACAATTGTATCCTAAAACATACAAAAGTGGTGGCAACACAGAGAAGTTGGTGACAAAAAGTCTTTGTTCCTGTACAAGTCAAGGGAGACAAATTTAAACTGCTTGACATATTATTTTCTTTTTATCAATAAATTTTTATAGTATTTAACAGGGAAAAACATGTAGAGAAATATCTAAATCATCTGAAGATCAAAATCAAACACACTGTTAAATTAAGCAAACTAAACACATTGAAATTAAACACATGACAACACATTACTCTATAAACCCATATCATCCTTTTTCTGCTGTTTCCCTTTAAGATCTTTATTTACAGTTCTTGTGTTCAAGGATATCCCTCGAGGTGCGAGACAGTATGTCCTGGAACACTCATGCATTGTCCTACCAGGTTTTGAATACTGAATATGCCTCGAAAGAATGGTTGTTTGTTCTATGTAAAATACTGTTAGCAAAAATAAATGGCATAAGTAGCATTAGAGGAGGAGTAGGTGCATATACACTTTATGGATTTTGTTGGACTGTATCCATTATTATGCAACTTTCCTTCTATTTTCTCTTGATTCGCATCCATTACTGCTCTAGTATCTTCATCACTATACCCTTTCCTACTGTTTGCAATTTGGTTAGACACAAATGAGTGGAACTTGCTAATTATAACTAGCTTAAGCCTCATTGATTTCATTGGGTCCACTCTAGATAACACTAACATTGAGAGAAAAGCAATTACTTTAGCCTTTATCTCTTGTATTGATGATGGTGCGATTCTGATCTTTGTGGGGTTTACTCAAGTGTATTGTGTTATTACCAACGTTTTCTGACTGCTGCACACATACTATTTGAAACAACTTGTTCATGCTTTCATTCATATATCTTATTCTGAATTAATTATAGTATAGACCTCCTTTGAGTGGCTGTGCTTGACCCTAAAACCTAATTCTGCACTTGTTCTTCTGGTAAACTGTAATGTCAGATTATGTTAAACCACTTCACACTGCAGGTTAAGTGTTCTGCACTCTGTGGTGCTGTTTAAGAGATTGTTTCAAGCAGTATTAATTTCCTCTTATTTTTAGAGACACATTTGCCAAATGATTTTTCACTTTACATTTGAGTGTACATATTTTAATGATTTCAGTGTACCTTTCAATGTACCTATATTTTGTTGATAGAAATGAACAAGAAGAGATGTTATCTGATTTGGCAGTCTTTGTTCTTGCTGTGGAGCTGCTTATCTTACACAGTAAAAACTGATATTAAGAAGGGAACTCTCCCAGCTTTCTGATATCAATGGTTTTGACTTCAATTAAATGACACACCAGAGTGTGCTGTCATGTTGGAGCCATACAGAACTGTACCCAATTGTTCAGGCCTCCTTCTACACTGCCATATAAAATCCAGATTATCTGCTTTGAACTGTAGAAGGGGCTTTAGGCAGCACTGCCCTGATTCAGGCATTTCCCCCATTACGGCTCCCTACGTGCTCACCAGGGATGTGAAAAATAGCAGAAATTGGTTTCATTTGCGGTTCCAATTTTAGATCGCCCACATTCTGTTTATGGGGAAATTTTGAAGATTTGTGAAAGGGGGAGTCGATCAGTAATTTGAAATATGGAGTTCTGTTTTCTTCCAGGAAGATTTGGTCCAATGGTGCCAATAGGAACTGGCAAGGCTCATCTTTCCATCATTTTTTAGGCTACCGGGATGAAACTTATCACACTTGTAGGCCACATTTATAACTGCAAGCCTGCCAAGTTGCAGAATGAAACAACAAGATATAACTCAGAATAAAACAGTGTGCATACCTTCAATTGTCTCCCTTTTAAGGCTTTTGGTTGCACTGAAAGGTGACAGAATTCACTCATTTCCTTATCATTGCCAAACCACTTGAGTGGAGATATTTTATTTGTCCCCAAACTGCATAACAAGGAGCACGGATTCGAGGTAATTGATTAAATGGAATGCTCTGTTTTCATTTTGGACAATGGGCTCTGATTCCTGCAGGAATTCCTGACTGCTACTTCCAGAGGCCTCTTGCTCTAACAGTTCTGAAATCACTAGATAGGTTTGCCCAGATACCTTTAAGCTAAAGACTCTCTTTCTCTCTCAAAACTTTGCCCCTGGCCCCAGCTGAGATTCATCCAGAGAATCCTGTTAGCTTATTCTTTTTCTTAAAGTTTTGTTCCAGCTCAAAAGACTTCTTATTTTCAGTTCTTCAGCCCGAAGTACAATACTCTCTAGCTTCTCCTAAAGAAAATCTAATGAGACAAGAAACATAATCTCTGTCACCCATGAAATAACTCATTTTCCTTCAAGGTGTGTTTCTTTCTCAGGGAAAGATCTTATTGTTCCCATTTTTGAACCTCCCTGCTCTTCCTCTTCTATTCTTAACACACTCCAAATCCCAGATTGCTTGGCCCCAGATCAATGTCACCATCTACAGTCTGAATCTGGCAGTCTGTATCATACCCAGTAACACCCTGAAGTTGCAATCCTTTTAGCCCATGAATTTGTGTTTTTGAGTTCAGATATTCCCATTTCGAAGCAACTGTATTGTATTAACTAGCTATCTGTGTTAGCCATTCATTGCTTGCCATTTATGGAGCTCTACCATTGTATCTGCTATTTCTAAATGTAACAATTGTGAAAATTCCAATTCTTGTGCATTCAATATATTTCCAGATTCGGTGGCTGTTGGCTCCAACCTACTGAATAATATGTGCTAGTGCTAAAGTCCATTACACAATAGGTATCCCTTAAACTTTTTTGTTCCACGCACCCCTTTGCCAGTCAGGTGAAAAACACAGATCCCTTCTCGGAATGTAGCAGCAGATAGTTTTATGACACTCAGCATTGGCATGTCTTTAAATTTTTATGAGTAATGTAGATCAGATCTATCACTTATTATAATTTCAAAGTATGGATTAGTGTAAGTGATTTTCCAAAATATACAATTGTAATGTAAAAAGTAATGAATACTACTGTAACTTATTGCATACATTCATAAGTGAAGGAAATTCTAGATTTTAGTTAGAGATCAGAGAAAATAAAGATATTAAGTTGATCTTTTTTTCAGTTCAAGCTCACCGATCCCTGAAACCTTGGGGGTCCCTGGACCCTTGGTTAAGAACTCCTGCCTTAAAGGCATATATACTCAGAAAATGTGGGACCTCTTGCATGTGTTTTGAAAGTATACTTGAAAATAGCACATTTAAAATAAGTTTATCACTTTAGAAAATTATTATACCTTATTTGGTCATTACATAGGATGTAATACAAGAGACATGAGCACAGGCCATCCCCGAGTTACAAACGTCTGACTTACAAATAACTCGTAGTTAAGAATGGGGGTGAGACAACCAGAAGTGAGAGAAATCTGCCCCTCAGAAGAGAAATTCACTCCTGGAAGAGTTATCATGGGGAAAAGGTGCCTCTACTAAAGCTTTCTCGCCAATCTTTCTTTCCACAACAAACCACATATTTCAAAATCCAATGATCATAAGGACAGAAAGTGATGTGAAATCATCTGAACAGGGGGACAGACAGGGCTGTTCACCATTCTCTATGCTTTCCAGAGCATGCATGCAATATGTATGTATGTGTGTGTGTAAAGAGAGAGGAAGAGAGAGAGAGATGGAGTTACATTTTAAAAAGGTAACTGTTCTGACTTACAAACCCATTCATCTTAAGAACAAACCTACAGAATCTATCTTGTTCATAACTTGGGAACTGCCTTGGGAAAGGCACTGAATGAACTTCGAAAAACAAAATAAATAATAGTACAATGCATCTGAAACACACCATTCCTTCTTAACTGGTATAATTCATTGAAATTTGCAGAACTGATGCCTCTTCTGAGAAGATGACTTCTTTGGATTCATTCAATAGACTTCAGACTATAGGATGTCATATTAAAGATGGAATAAGCTTGTTTTCTGCTGCTCCAGGGACTTAAGATATGGAGCAATGGATTCAAACTCTAGAAAACATTTTGAAGCACCTGATGTGCTTCAAAACTTTTATCTAAACTTTCGAAAAAACTTTCTGATGACAAGAGACATTTGATTGTAGAATATGCTGCTTAAAATTTAATGGAGTCTTCTTATATGGTGGGATTTAAACAGAGGTTGATAGCCATCTGTGGGAGTGCTTTGATTGTGTATTTCTCCACGACAGGGGATTTAACTGTATGGTCTTTTCCAGTTCTATGAGTCTATGAAAGATATACCTAACAAATGAAGGAGGAAACATGTGGCACAGGGTACATAATAGCACATGCGAGTGTTTTGTTTTTGGTGATTTAAATTGTTTGACTTGTTATGTGTTTTTTTATAATTTATGTTATTGTTTTGTTATAAGCTGCTCCAAGCCTGTTTTGGAGATGGGGTGGGATATAAATAAAGCTTCATTCATTCCAGTATTTCTCGATTTTGGAAACAAGTGGCTTTTTAACTAATAGATAATCTTACAAATCAAACACTTCCTAATAATCCAAAAAAAGGGATTCCTCTCCATATTTTATGATCTCATTACATAATGACCTAATTACACATCTGTGTATGTGTGTGTGCTGCAAGTTCAGAAATGAGGAAAAAAGTGGGAGCACCTCCTGACTGAAATAATAATAATAATAATAATAATAATAATAATAGTTTTATTTCTTGCCCACCTCTCCTCATGGCTTGAGGCAGGTTACAGTATTACTAAAACATAAACACATAGTCATTTTAAAACACTCCATAAATTACATATATCAAAACATATTTCCATAAAATAACTATTAAAATACACAAAACAAAAATTAGCAATATAGTAAAATTCATCATTAAAACTATCTGGGTAGACCTGCTGTAAAAGAGCTCTACTGGCAGGTCATTCCACAGTCATGGAGCGGCCTATGTAAAGGTCCTCTGGATGGTGGTTGCCAGTTGGGATTTGGCTAGTTGGAGTAACTGCCCCCAGAGGACCTAAGTATGTGAAGCAGATTGTATGGGAGAAGGCAATCCTTTAGGTAACCTGGACTCAGGCCATGTAATACTGAAGCCTCGTATAAAAGAATTGTAATAGCACTCATGAAAAAACTGACGTATACTTTACAACGTAAAATAAATGGCTATCCAAAATTAAAGTTTATTTCAATATGGTTTCCTCTTCTTAAGATAATCAATGACAATTGATATTTTGTACCTCTTCTGAAGGTATGGAGAAACTCTTTAGCTCAATGGTAATAATTACTCAAAGTGTTGTTAAAGGCTTTCATCACCAGAATTACCCAATTACTCAAAACTTTCATCATATTTGGGACATAAAACAATTTTTTTTATAAATCTATGACAAATAGTAACTGCGAGATTTTTCCATACAGAATGAGAACTGTCTTAGGATTTTAAATGTAGAGTTTGAATTCTTCTGTTTTCATCCATTATTTGGGATGAAATTTCTTTTTCTGAAAGCTTCTTATCTTTAGCCTATATGGCAGCTGAACACTAGGGATGTACTAATGGACAAATGGCATGTACAAAAGGACAACATTCAAGTCCTATTTGTTTTTGAGGGATTTACCAAGAGTTACACATTTATTTTTATAGCAGACTGACATGCTGAAGAAAATAGAACTTCAAATTCTTCCACATCTAGTTTTAATTGAGCCTCCATTTCCTGAAAAATCTGAGATGACAGTTAAGAAAGATTTTTATTTATTAAATGGCCACAGCAGTTATCAATGCCAGTGGACTTCTGACATCTTAAAAGAAGCTGTTAACAGACTTTAAAGACCATTCCTCCAATTTTCCATTCACATTTTTTTCTCCTGATCTCCCAGCTTCAGCTGGGTGTCTTCCCTTCAAAAGACCAAGTAGAAACCAGTCTTTGCAATGTATATAATGCACTATGAGACATTCAGCATCTTGGTACATCTCATTTTAACACCACCTGATGTGCTTCAAAATTTTGAACATCTGTGGGAGGTTTATGGTATCTCACCCACAATTAAACCAAGCAGAAGAGATCTGGAGGCAGCTGGCTCACAAATTTACTACATGCAGAGATGCCAGGAGTGAGGAAATAGCTAATTATGTTGAAATCAGAACAAAACTACAGTTTCAATATAGTTAACTGGGTCACCAGGACTGTCATTCAACAGATGAAATTTGGAAAGCTAAACATGAGATTTATGTTACAGCCATTCCTAAATAGTGTTATCTTTTATATGAGTTTCATTCTCCTGCAGATATAAATTCAACAGCTCTGCCATTCAGTAGATTAAGCCACAGGCAAACATTTATAAATCTGTTTGGTTTGTTGAACTATGAAATATACCTACATTTAATCTGATAGTCCTGAAGTCAATACGGACTTTAGGAGGGTCTCCCCAGTAAGAGAGAGACACCTAGGACCGCACCAAAGAGGGTCCGCAAGCTTGGTGAGGACAGTGAAGACAAATTCCGGCGATAAAAATATTAAAAATAATATAAATCTCACCAAAGCAGAAGAAGATGGTGACCGAGGCTTTTTATTGAGCGATTCAGCTGAGTCAGATGCAACTGTAGGGATAGCTCACCCACAAGCATGTTGCTACAAAGATTGCAAGCATTTTTATAGACAAAACATGTACAGAGATTTCAAATTTCCCGCCCGCCCTTCCCTGCCCGGATCGTCGGTGATTGGCTGGTGGCTTGAACAGCTGGGAGGAGGCTTGGCGGCCCGCCCTCAGCCTAAGCCAATCACAAGGCTTCCCTGCTTCTGGGGAGCCTATCAGGATGCTTTCCCCGCTTCTGGGGATTGACGAATCAGAGAAGAGGAGGCGGGACGATCAGGGACAATGGAAGGTAATGGGATTATGACACATTGAAACCTACATGTCCCTGCGTCCGGGGGGAATCGGCCAGCTGAGGCACGGAGTTATTGTTTTGTAGATGAAGAGTTGATTGATTTAAGAAGAGTTTTCCTGTCCCTGATCTGATAAGAGAAGTTTGCTTTGTGTACTGGATAAAGAAAGACGGAGCGGGGCAGAAGGCTCCCCTGCTGGGAAGTCTGGCCCGCTTTGTTTGAAATAATCAAAACTAGTCCTTGGAAAGTGTCCATTGACCAGACCAAGGATGCGATAGGGCAAGATGGAGTGGGTGAGGGATTAGAGGACATCCAACCCCAAATTGGGAAACAAGTTGTACAGGAATACCTGGCCACTCTAAATGAGTTCAAGTCCCCAGGGCCAGATCAACTCCACCCAAGAGTATTGAAGGAAATAGGGGAAGTCATTTTGGAACCATTGGCAACCATCTTTGAGAGTTCTTGGAGAATGGGAGAAGTTCCAGCAGATTGGAGGAGGGCCAATGTGGTCCCAATATTCAAGAAGGGAAAAAAGGATGACCCAAACAACTACCGTCCGGTCAGCTTCACGTCGATACCAGGCAAGATTCTGGAAAAGATTGTTAAGGAAGTGGTCTGCAAACACTTAGAAACAAATGCAGTCATCGCTAATAGTCAACATGGATTTATCAAAAACAAGTCATGCCAGACTAATCTGAACTCTTTTTTCGATAGAGTTACAAGCTGGATAAATGCGGGGAATGCCTGGATGTAGCGTACCTGGATCTCAGTAAGGCCTTCGACAAGGTCCCCCATGACCTTCTGGCAAGGAAACTAGTCCAATGTGGGCTAGGCAAAACTAAGGTGAGGTGGACCTGTAATTGGTTAAAAGGACAAACCCAGAGGGTGGTCACCAATGCTTCCTCTTCATCCTGGAAAGAAGTGACAAGTGGAGTGCCGCAGGGTTCCGTCCTGGGCCCGGTCCTGTTCAACATCTTTATTAATGACTTAGATGAAGGGTTAGAAGGCAGGATCAAGTTTGCAGACGACACCAAATTGGGAGGGATAGCCAATACTCCAGAGGACAGGAGCAGGATTCAAAATGATCTTGACAAATTAGAGAGATGGACCAAAACTAACAAAATGAAGTTTAACAGTGACAAATGCAAGATACTCCACTTTGGCAGGAAAAACGAAATGCAAAGATATAGAATGGGGGACGCCTGGCTCAAGAGCAGTACGAGTGAAAAAGATCTTTGAGTCCTCGTGGACAACAAGTTAAACATGAGCCAACAATGTGATGTGGCGGCAAAAAAAGCCAATGGGATTTTGGCCTGCATTAATAGGAGCATAGTGTCTAGATCTAGGGAAGTAATGCTACCCCTCTATTCTGCTCTGGTTAGACCACACCTGGAATATTGTGTCCAACTCTGGGCACCATAATTCAAGAGAAATATTGACAAACTGGAATGTGTCCAGAGGAGGGCGACTAAAATGATCAAGGGTCTGGAGAACAAGCCCTATGAGGAGCGGCTTAAGGAGCTGGGCATGTTTAGCCTGAAGAAGAAAAGGCTGAGAGGAGATATGATAACCATGTATAAATATGTGAGAGGAAGCCACAGGGAGGAGGGAGCAAGCTTGTTTTCTGCTTCCTTGGAGACTAGGACGCGGAACAATGGCTTCAAACTACAAGAGAGGAGATTCCATCTGAACATGAGGAAGAACTTCCTGACTGTGAGAGCCGTTCAGCAGTGGAACTCTCTGCCCGGAGTGTGGTGGAGGCTCCTTCTTTGGAAGCTTTTAAACAGGGGCTGGATGGCCATCTGTCAGGGGTGATTTGAATGCAATATTCCTGCTTCTTGGCAGGGGGTTGGACTGGATGGCCCATGAGGTCTCTTCCAACTCTTTGATTCTATGATTCTATGATTCTATGTTCAACTCAGAAATCAAATCATAAGCATTTCATAGCAACAAAAACCGCATCCTTGTCCCACATCCCAAGTATATTTAATAAAAGAATTAATTTTATTTGGAGGCTTAGAGTCCAGTGTTTCTGAAGAAAGTTCACGGAAGAGAGTATTTCCTGAAGTTTCAAACAGGCAACAGAAAGTCCTTGATCTTTGTAAAGGCTGGCTGATGGAACTCCGGCCGTGCTGCAATGGATCGACATTTTGGTCCTTGGAAAACTAGAATCTCTTCCCAAGGTCTGGGGCCCCCTGGCCAGGCCCCTCTCCGAAGTCCCATGGGGGAACCACATCAAGTCCCCGGGTCCGGGGCTTGGCAGGGGCGAGCAGCAGCGAGGAACAGTCGAACGGTTACCATGATACCAGCGTTTTTGACAATCAGCTGTTTCTAATAAAATATATTCTCAAAAATCAAGAGGTTATTTCCCGGGCGTAGGGATCCAAAATAAGAAAAGCGAGATAGCAGATAGGTTTAGAATTTAGTACAGAAAAATATGACATTAAAATGGAGCCTATCCGCCATTTTATGATTTTGTGGATACCGAGATCCGAAAGGAGAAACTCCGTATTCGCGGTTTCAAACAACGCAAATTCGATGTCCCCGGAACGCCAGGGAAGCATTCTGGGCAGGCCCGCGGTTCCCTGGAGCCTGGAAAAGGTTATTTTCATTCAAGTTGATAGTTCAGGCAGGGAGAGACACAAAGTATCAAGCGGAAAAGCTAAAAGTTGCCATTTCAAGTACCTTTATTAGGGGAATAGCTACAATGTTAGGGCTTGGGGGAAAGTGATAGAAAGGCATAGAGGCTGAGTGCAGTCCTAGTCTGAGCTGACTGTTGGGGCACATTTCATCAGTTTGTCCCAATTGTGAATTCTAGGAACTGCAGAACTCTCCACTGCGGGTTAAACCAACTTGAAGGCGGGGGCCTCCGCTGCCCTCAATGACAGTCCTGCTTTAATGGCAAAGAGTTTCACTTTTGTTGTTCTGTAGTCTGTGCCATCTGTAGGACCCAAGGACAATCACCCCACCCAGAGCAATGTTGGGCCCTTTCACACTGCCAGATAATCCAGGTTAGAAAATCCGAAAATCCATGTCATCTTATTTTAAGTGATTTATCTTAGGTCCTTTCTACAAAGCTGTATAAAATCCACATTATCTGCTTTGAAGTGGATTATATGGCAGTGTGGACTCAGATAACCCAGTTCGAAGCAGATATTGTGGATTATCTATCTTGATATTCTGGGTTATATGGCTGTGTGGAAGGGCCCTTAGCCCTTCTCCCCCCCCCCCCCTTTTAAAGATCTGCTTGAGTCAAACATGTGGAAAAATATTTTTCTCTGCGGGGCAGGGAGCATTTCAGTTTATAATCATCATCGTCATCAACAACAACACCATCATCAGGGCATAGGGTTATGGTCTTCTAAGCTACTGCAAGGTCCAGTTTGGCTTCAATTCCCTAGGAGTTGCTACCCTGTTTTAAATAATATTCTAGGTGCAATATCACTTACGGGTGTTTCTGGGTTTTGTCTGTTTTTTTTTGTTTTTTTTTTTTTACAATATCCAGTAAATCTGAACAACACTTCATGGTTTACTTTGAATGGGAATAAAAGTATTTTTCTATCCATGGTGATGAAATTTCAACTGTCTGCAATCTGAATTGATATTGTTTATCCTTTTTCATATATTCACACCAGTAATTCTGATTGGCTGGACAGCTTGTGGCATTGATATATTCTTCACACTATCCCTTCCACACTATCCCTTCCACATGACCCTATATTCCAGAATATCAAGGCAAAAAATCCCACATTATCTGAATGTGAACTCAACTCAGTACAAAGCAGATATTGTGGGATTTTCTGCCTTGATATATAGGGCTGTGTGGAAGGAGCCGCCGAGCCGGGCCGCCGCCGCCGGGCTGCTGCCTGCCGTGCTGCTGGGCCGCTGCTGTCATCAGGCCGTAGTCGCTGTTGGGCCGCTGCCGCCAGGCCGCCAGGCCGCCATCGGGCCGTTGTCAAACCGCTCCGCTGCCGGACGCTGCCGGACGAGTCCTCGGCCGCCCGCTGCAGGAGAAGGTCCATTGCTGGGCCGCTGCCGCTGCGGCGGCCGTCCTGCTGAGCCATCGCCGCTGAGGCCCGCCTCCACCGTCGGGCCACGGCTGGACCGCAACGACGCTGCACCGCCTGGACGGACCCGTTGCCGCCCCGCTGTAGGGGCCGGGCTACTGCCAGGCCGCCGCCGCCGGGCTGCCGCCGCCATTTTGCACCAGGCCGCGGCCGCTACCTCCACTGGGCCGCTGTAGAGCTGCGGAGCTGCGGCCTCTTCTGCTGGTGAGTCATCGCCGCCTGGATTAGACCAACGCAGCCCTCCGCAGGGCCGAGCTACGGCCGGGCCGCCACCGCTGCCACCGCCGGGGGACCACTACCATGGCCCCACTAGGCCACAGACACCGCCAGCAGGGCCGCGCCTTCCACCAGGCCAGACCATTGCTGCGGCCGCTATCACCACCAGCTTGTAGCTGGGCTGCGGACTACGGAGGGTCTGGCTGTCCCTGTGCGGACCCCTGAGTAGACATTTGTGCTGACCTTTTTGTGTAGACCTTGATATTGTGTTGGCCTCCTCTGTGCAGTCCTCTGTGTAAACCTTTTGTGTAGACCTTTGTGTAGACCTTTGTGCTGGCCTTTGTGTAGACCTTTGGGCCGGCCCTCTCTGCGTTAGTACAGAGTGTGTAGTACTGTGGTCGACCAACCGTGCTGTCCCTTGCCGAGTTACCATCTCCGGAAGCCCCCATCCGCTTCATTCCAACCGTCCAGAGATTCCATCTGGGTCATAATAGCATTAACTGGTCATCATCTCAGCCCCATAGGAGGGTGATACCATCAGTTTGCACATTCCTGGGCTTATATCGGTTGATTATGTGATATAAACACGAAATATTACACTTGATGTAAGAGAGCACTTTAAGGCACCTGCCTTTGCCGCCAACCGCATTAGCACTTTCGCCCCTTTCTATCCCTCCGTGCCGCACTTTAGCTACTGCACTTTAGCTACTGCACTTTAACTACTGTAGCTACTGCACTTTAGACCTAGCACTTTATTTGTGCACTTTATGAACTATTCTAGTGGTGTGGCCAGAACATCTAACACCGCCTTGTATTGTTGTTATCCATGTGGTCCCCCATCCCCCTCTGTGTACTATCCTTGTTACTATTGTATAGTGTAAGGGACAGGGGAGGAGGTGGGTTGGACCCTGTAAATGAAAATGAGGTGGGGAGGGGGGTAGAGGGGAAGAAAGGAGATTGGCAAAGACCGGAAAGTCAAACAACGAACAAAGCAGAAAGCAAGATCTTGGCTTTAGACTGCGGCATGGAGGGGGGGAGGTGTTCCATGAGCCGAGGGGCCCCCATAGAGGTCGTGGTGGGAAGGAGGAGATGCGGGAAAAGGAGACCTCGAATTCGGCCTAATTCGGACCGCTTATCCATATTAACAACCCCTAACCGGTCTCCTAAGGTAAATTGGTGTAACCAGGTGAGCGGGCCCTCTGGTTTGAAGGTGGTGTTGTTGAACGCCAGATCTGTCAACGGAAAAACGACCTGGATCCAGGACTTAATCCTGGAGGAGCGGGCAGATCTGGCGTGCATCACGGAGACCTGGCTGGATGAAGCGGGGGGCGTAAACCTCTCCCAGCTTTGTCCTCCAGGCTTCTCCGTGCAACACCAACCAAGAGCCAGAGGACGGGGAGGCGGGGTCGCAGTGGTCTATAGAGATTCCATCCATCTGACCAGGAGTCCCATCCCGCAGACCACAAATTTTGAATGCGTCCACCTGAGGGTGGGTGACCGGGACAGAACAGGGATTCTTGTAGTGTTCCGTCCACCTCGCTGCACTACAGTCTCCCTACCTGAGCTAGCGGGGGTGGTCTCGAGCCTGGTGGTGGAGTCCCAACGGCTCCTTGTGCTGGGGGACTTCAACATCCATGCCGAGGCGACCCTCACAGGAGCGGCTCAGGACTTCATGTCCGCCATGGCAACCATGGGGCTGTCCCAACAAATAACTGGCCCCACCCACTGTGCTGGACACACATTGGACTTGGTTTTCTGTCAGGGATGGGAGCAGGGTGGCGGTGTGGAGGAGTTGTCTATCTCTCCGTTGCCATGGACCGACCACTTCCTGATCAGATTCAGGCTCACTGTGCCCCCTAACCTCCGCAAAGGTGGAGGACCCATTAAGATGGTCCGCCCCAGGAGGCTTATGGATCCGAACGGATTCCTGACGGCTCTTGGGGATTTTCCCGCCACCTCGGTAGGTGACCATGTCGAGGCCTTGGTCGCTCTCTGGAATGGGGAGATGACCAGGGCAATTGACAGGATCGCTCCGGAACGTCCCCTCTCAAGTAACCGAGCTAAACCAGCTCCTTGGTTCACTGAGGAGCTGGCAGCGATGAAGCGAAGGAAGAGGGAACTAGAGAGCGTGTGGCGCTCGGACCCAAGCGAGCCAAATCGAGCACGGTTTGTGTCCTTTCTAAGGGCATATGCCGCGGCAATAAAAGCCGCAAAGAAAACTTTCTTTGCGGCTACTATTGCGTCTGCAAAAAACCGTCCGGCGGAGTTGTTTCGGATTGTCAGAGGTCTTTTAACTCCCCCTACCTCAGGTGGGAGCCCTGACAACTCGGCCACGCGCTGTGAAGCATTTGCTCGGTTCTTTGCAGACAAAGTCGCTTTGATCCGTTCTGGGCTGGACGCCACATTAAATGCAGTCTCTGTGGATGTGACTCAAGCACCTGCTTGTCCTATTTTGATGGATTCTTTTCAGTTTGTGAAACCCGAGGATGTGGACAAGATACTTGGAGGAATGAGGCCCACCACGTCCATCCTAGACCCCTGCCCATCCTGGCTTCTGAAAGAGGCCAGAGGGGGATTGGCTGAGTGGGTAACGGTGGTGGTTAATGCCTCCCTTCGGGAAGGCACGATTCCAGCGAGCCTAAAACAGGCTATTATAAAGCCGCTGTTGAAGAAACCATCACTGGACCCCACTAAATTTGACAACTTTCGGCCTGTTTCCAATCTTCCCTTCTTGGGCAAAGTCATGGAAAGCGTGGTGGCCTCACAACTCCAGGTATTCTTGAGAGACACGGATTATCTGGATCCGGCACAGTCTGGTTTCAGACCGGGACACGGTACTGAGACGGTCTTGGTCGCCTTAGTGGATGATCTCCGCCGGGAGCTAGACAGGGGGAGTGTGTCCCTGTTGGTGCTTCTGGACCTCTCAGCGGCCTTCGATACCGTCGACCACGGTATTCTTCTGGGACGCCTTGCAGAGATGGGCCTTGGGGGCACCGCTTTGCGGTGGCTCCAGTCATTTCTGGAGGGTCGTACCCAGAAGGTGTTACTGGGGGACTCCTGTTCAACACCACAGCCTTTGACCTGTGGTGTTCCTCAGGGTTCCATACTGTCCCCCATGCTGTTTAACATCTACATGAAGCCGCTGGGTGAGATCATCCGGAGTTTCGGTGTGCGGTGTCACCTGTACGCAGATGACGTCCAACTCTGTCACTCCTTCCCACCTGCTACTAAGGAGGCTGTCGAAGTCCTGAACCGGTGCCTGGCCGCTGTGACGGTCTGGATGAGGGCGAACAAACTGAAATTAAATCCAGACAAGACAGAGGTACTCCTGGTCAGTCGCAAGGCCGAACAGGGTATAGGGTTACAGCCTGTGCTGGACGGGGTCGCACTCCCCTTGAAGGCGCAGGTTCGCAGCTTGGGTGTGACCCTGGACTCATCGCTGAGCCTGGATCCCCAGGTTTCAGCGGTGACCAGGAGAGCATTTGCACAGCTTCGGCTCGTGCGCCAGCTGCGCCCGTATCTTGGGAAGTCTGACTTGGCCACGGTGGTACACGCTTTGGTCACATCCCGCCTCGACTACTGCAACGCTCTCTACGTGGGGCTGCCCTTGAAGACGGCCCGGAAGCTCCAGCTAGTCCAGCGCGCGGCAGCCATGTTGTTAACTGGAGCGGGACGCAGGGAGCGCACAACGCCCTTGCTGTCCCAGCTCCACTGGCTGCCGATCAGCTACCGGGCCCAATTTAAGGTGCTGGTGCTAACCTACAAAGCCCTAAACGGTTCCGGCCCAAAATACCTTGAGTACCGCATCTCGGCCTACGAGCCCACGAGGACCTTGAGATCATCCGGGGAGGCCCTTCTCTCGGTCCCGCCTGCCTCACAGGCATGCCTGGCGGGGACTAGAGAGCGGGCCTTCTCGGTGGTGGCCCCCCGGCTGTGGAACTCCCTCCCTGCTGAAATCAGACAGGCGCCTTCCCTCATGGCCTTCCGCAGGGGCCTGAAAACCTGGCTCTTCGAAAAGGCCTTCAACTAAGTGCTATGTTTTTGGAATGACCACCGGAATGGACTATGACGACGAGATTGATTATGACCCAAACAAGACGAAGCGGATTTTTAGTTTAATTAGCTGTGTGTTAGTAAGATGTGTGTTATGGTCCTGATCTATTGTTACTGTTGTCTTTATGTTCTATGTTCTGTACACCGCCACGAGTCGCCTTCGGGCTGAGAGTGGCGGTTAACAAGTGCAAATAATAAATAAATAAATAAATAAATAATAAATAAATAAATAAGGACCCTCAGGGTATCAGAAAATCCCACAATATCTGCTTTGAATTGGGTTATCTGAGTCCACACTGCCATATATTCCAGTTCAAAGCAGAAAATGTGGAATTGTATTCAGCTGTGTGGAAGGGGCCTAGGGGTCATTCCAGGCAGGCACTATGTCCCAGAATCTGATCCCAGGTTTTTTGTTTATCCCAGATTATCTGGCAGTGTGGAATCATATAATCTAGTTTAACGCAGAAAACCTGGGATCAAATCCTGGGATATAGGGCCTATCTGGAAGGGCCCTAGGATTATTCAAGGAGAAATGGGGGAGCTGATCATGATGCAGCAGGAGCAAAACAGAAGAAACATTACTTATGAACAATCATGAAAGAGGTGGATTTTTAAAACATTAAATCACACAAAAGCATCATTTTTCCTTGAAAAATTAAACAGCGAGCTTTCAGCTGAACCTTGGTTTTTAGATACAGAACAGAATCATATCTACATGTCCTTGGAAGTGAATGTAAGTACAATTTTCATTTGTTTTTGCTGCTCCCAATTTTTCAGTGAGATATCTTCATTCTTATTAACAAGTCTCCTGATACTCTGGTGAATCTTTTCCTTGTCGCTCCTAATTTAAACTATTTTTTACTGTTTTGTGTCACGCATGTTGCATTTGCTTGGAAATTCCCCTGTTACTCTGTGACCTTGTTCAAAGGGACATTCTGTTGGCAAATAATAATGCCCCTGTCCCAGCTGGAATCTGAAAAATACAGTACCATCACTACATGTCTAATCTGAGAGTAGGAAAGAAACATGGAAACCACAAGTGTAGTTTATGATTTATCGGCAAATAACAGTCACTAATGAATCATTCCATACACATTTATAGCCCATGGGATTTCTTCTCCAGTCTCAATAGCACAGGCTTTGTTAGATAACACTTCATTTGTAACAATCATAGATGTGATGGAAAATAGAGCAGTATGCCTTTCAACAAAAGGATATAGGAAGGTATTGAAAAATGAACTTTTCAGTAGGACCTGTTAATTTTGAATTACACAATTTTAGTGATTTTTCCCCCTCATAGGTGTTATGATTGTTCTTTATTATTGCTTCATTGCAGCTTCTTCAAAAGATAGTCATATAATCATAAAATTATAGAGTTGGAAGCGGCCAAAAGGGCCATCCTATCCAACACCCTGCCATGCAGGAACATACAATCAAAATAACCTCAACAGATGACCATCTAGTCTCTGCTCCAGAGAAAGAAACTCCACCACACTCTGAGGCAGTATATTCCTCTGCTGAACAGCTCTTAGTGTCAGGAAGTTCTTTCTAATTTTTAAGTGAAACCATTTTTGTTACTGACTTAGAAAAACTGACTTAGAAACTAACTTTTCCAAGTTCTACGGAATGTTTGTTGAAGAAAAGATTTCTTAAGCTAAAGAATCACCAACGTCAGCAACATTAATTTGTAAAATCAGACCTGTACTCACTGTATCAGACCTGTACTCACTGTATTCACAATTAGGTTAGACCTTCATTTAAACCAAAAGGTCTGGAGCTATTTTGCAGTGTTTGAGCTTGGAATGGTAACAGCATAAAAAGCTAGTAACATACAATCCGATGAGCAAGCACAAGTGCCAACCACTCTGAATGCTGTGGTCATCAAATCCAAACTGCTGCTAGCAATTAAAAAAATAACAGTTTTCAGCCAGAGTGGTGTCACTTCCTATGTAACTTCTCTTTTGCTTGACAATGCCTCAATGAAATGCCTCCTTTCAGCAAGACAAGGCAGTCAAATAAAATGAACTATTATGTATAAAGGTACTTGTTTAAGTTACCAATCAGCAAAAAAGAAAGGAGGAGGAAGGGAAAGAAGGAAAGGAGATATTTTTGGTATGTCAATGTATTCAGTCAAAGACACCTGTTTAATGTTCTTTAGAGCTTTTTTCCTAAAAAGCCAGGTTTGGTTCTTTGCACCTGCAAAAAGCCACGTGAATTATAATCATACTTTTAGGGAAGTACTGTTATATTCTTTTCAGTGGAGAAACAGTCAAACCCTGAAGAGTGTGAAATAGTAGTCTATGGTTTGGCTGGCCTTTCTGAATGCCAAAGTATATACAGGCAGTCCCTGAGTTAAAAACATCTGACTTACAAATGACTCATAGATAAGAACGGGGGGTAAGACAACAGGAAGTGAGAGAAATATACCCCGAGGAAGGCAAATTCACCTCTGAAAGAGTTATCACAGGGAAAAGTGTCTCCACTGAACCTTTCTCATCAATCTTTGTTTTTCCACAACAAGCCATAGTTTTTTAAATATATATATTCTGGAGTTACACTTAAAATGTACTTGTTTTTACTTACATACAATTTCAACAAGAGCAAACCTACAGAACCTTCAACTTAAGAGCAAACTTTTTTGTTCATAATTTGAGGATACACACACACACACAAATCTGATGGCTTTACCCTGAATATCCTTCCATACATGAACATCTCTTTCCAGAATAATTAGCAACATCCATTGGCAAAAATCAGACCTGCAGCAACCTAGCTGTGATATCTTGCCAATGCCAGCTGTGCTTCAGTATTTATTTACTATGGGAAGACAATATTTACACAGGATATGCTTGCTGAGATGGCAAAGGGCTGAACTGAGACCCAGCTTCATTTCTGAAAGGCAAAGCAACATTAACATTTCTCTTAGGGAGGAACATTCAGATGAACTGGACTTTAAATTATATTGCTGTTTATTTTGTGTTATATAGAGTTGCCAAAACCCAATTAGAGATATGCCTTGTGCTATTTACTCCCATGGTACCTTGAGAAATGGGACTGACAGAACTTCTTCTTACAGATCTCTTTCTTTCTCAATCCTCCAGCCACTTCTCTTCTTATATATGATAACAAGCAGAATTCCAGTTATACCTGAAAGCTGGAAGTCATCTGGGGGGGGGGGGGGGGGGGAGGAGTCAGGATTCTTTGTCTTTTGATGCATCAGATTTTTATATAAACCAACTACCTTATTATCTCAATTTTCTATTTATAAGCCAATTCAGGAGGGAAAGAAGCTTTGTAGCAATTGGAATAGTCAAACTCTGTCCAAAGATTGTCATATTGTTCCAATGTCCTAATTTATGCAACTTTATGTATTATGGCATTTTTATAGTGTAAAATTATAACATTTACTAATATACCATGGAGTGTCAGCAAACCATAAAGAACAAGGCCACTACAATATTATTGATTTTTTAAAAAAAGGATTAAGGATAGTTCTGTGCAAAGGAGCAACTGAAAGCTCATCCAGGTGTGAGGCACATCATTTGGTCTTTTATTAAGTTTAAAGTTAGGTCATTTTTGTATTGCTTAATGTGTTTTGTCTTGTAATTTGTTTTGTATGCTTTTTCCTTCCCTTTTGGCATTGAATGTTTGCCATATATGTTGGAAACTGCTCTGAATCACTTATTATTATCACCATTAGTAGTTCTTGAAAAGCAAACAAACAAGTTGCTTGGGAACTTGCTGTGGAAAACAAGGGACCTCTTCACATGGGGTTTTCCAAGTTCAGCCACAGAGCCCGATGGCTCCCATCACATCCATTACAAGTACTTCCAGGACAGCTTCATGACTGAACCGGGGGGAAAAACCCTATCGCCACCAAAAAGAAGCTGGCAAGGCACAACAGGAGGCTGGGGGTGAGGAGCTGTCATCTGCACAGGGCACCAAGGCTAAAGCATTGTGAGGCACCTCCTGGCTCTCCTTCTTTCCCCATGTGATGAGGGGAAGCTGAGACTGAGTGGGGCATCGGGTGCCCCCACTCTCTTGGCAGGCTCCACTGAAATGTGGCAACACTGGCTTATTTCAGTGGCATGTGTGACAAGGTCCAAGGAGCTTTACATGTTTGTCTCAGCCATATTGTAATCTGAATTTGAATTTTGGGATTAGGGCCACACCTGCTATTTGCTTGGAGATTACATTTTCCTAGTGATATGAATTAGTGAGTTCCTTCCTACTAGGGTTTTGCATCTGCTGAATTTTAGTCTAAATGTTGAGAGAGCAATACAAGGTATTAAACCCTTCATCCCACTTCCCTGTAATTTCACACAGGTTCCAATAGAGGTGCTCTTCTTGAGACAAATAATATTTTGCATTGATATCATGCAAAGGACTGAAGACCTGCAACACATCCCATCTCCTGGTCCCAAATCACCATCCACCATCATTGCTATTTATTTTTTAATCGCACACACACACACATGTAGTGAAATTTAAGTTTGCTTTAAATAAATGTTTTGTATGGGCTAAAATTTGTATTGTTAATAGGTAAGAATTGCATATTAAAGGGAAAAAATAAACCGACGTCACTCAGTTAATTTAAATTTCTCCAAAATATACACACTAACCTGATAGACGTAGTACCTATTCCAAACTTCTCCATTTGGAAGAAAACATCTTGATTTTATTATGCACTGTATTTACTAGAACTGTAGTGATTCAGCCATCTGCCTTCACTGCTCAGGTGCTCCCATGTGGGTATAGTGACAGAAAAATCTTGTGCACTGATGTTTCTCTTATTATTCCTTGGAACATTTCAGATATGGGCTAAACTACTTCTGTCAGAAATACTGGCAAACAGTTCTATTTAACAGCCACATTCTCATTCTTCCTACCTCAAATAACAAGAGCTGCTCTGATATTGTTCAGAATCAGATTTATTATATGAAATACCCAGAAAGGGTGCACATATTTGATTGGGGATCCACTTGATCAGTTGGTAAATGAACTCTGAATGGTATGAATCAGGCACATACATACTCCCTTCTCCTACCAAGAGACAAAAATGTCTTGTAGACTGTAGCTTGGAAAGGCTTCTTGTTGAATAGTGTTTCAGACTGATGTATGAATGATCCCAATTAGACATAGTGAAAGAAGATATAATGCCTCATTGCCATTGTAACTTGTATAATCTATATATTTTAGGTCACAATTATTTGAAGGGTCATATCTCCTTGAATGAGCTTAGTAACTTCATCTGAAGAAACCATCATCTGGAGAAGGTGGTAACCTTCCCGGTCTCAGTTGGGAAGGGAGGGGGTTGTCTTGGTGGCTGCTCTCAGACTTTGGAACTCCTTCCCTACAAAAACCAAGATGGTCCCAACTTTGCTGTCCTTCAGGTAGCATGTAAAAATACTTTTGTGCCACTAGGCTTTTGCGTACTGACAAAGACTGGACTTTTAATGTTGCACAGTACTAGTATTAAATATTTTAAGGGTTTGTATAAAGCTAATTTTGATGTATATCATTTTAAAATGTTTACTGTTTTAGCTTATAAGTGTTCAATTATTTAAAAACCTTATTTTTATATGTTTATTGATTTTGTGTTGTTTTTAGCTTGCATTGTTTTAATGTGTTGTAAACCACCTTGAGTCCAATTGTCAGGAGAAAGGCAGGCTATAAATGAATAAAATGAATGCATAAATAAATCATTGAACAAGCAGAAAACATAAACATTTGTAAAAGATGTCACCTGTCTCTCAATCTTCCCACCACCTCTCTTCTTACATATGATAACAAGATGAATTCCAGCTATGTCTGAAAACTGGCACTGAGTTTTTGAAATGGACAACATGGTGTTTTGTGCATCCTTAGTAGTGAGAAGTTGGAACTCTCGGTCAACTGCACACTCATTCCTATAAGCTAATATAATACTTTCAAATGTGGGAGAAGTGCCCAGATTTAAAATAAAATGAAACTGGTCAGTATGATCAGTTTCTGTATACCATTTTTCCATTGCCTGAGGCAGCACCACCTCTCTTGGCAGAATTAGAGTTAAAAAAACAAAAGACTGTTTTCACTATAAGGTCTCTTCCATGCTGCAGTTGCAACACTTTTATTTCACTTTAACTTCTGTAACACTATATTTTGTAGTAATGTTGTTGTCTGATAAGATGTTTTTATGATTATGATGAATTGTACACTGTTTTGCACTATGCTTTGTAGATTGCACTTGTTTTCTTCATGTTGTACACCGCAATGAGTCGCCCTTGGGGCTGAGAATTGCGGTATATAAGCGCAGTAAATAAATAAATAAATAAATAAATATATTTGAAATCCTGGGATTTATAATTTGGAGAGACATTTAGAGTTCTTTGGCAGAGAATACTAAATATCTTATGAAATTAGAATTCCCAGGATTCCACAGAATGAAGTTACACTGTTAAAGTAGGGTGTGATACTATAATTGTGTAGTGTGAGAAAGAATGCACTAAAAGCTTTTATTTTATTTTTTAAAAGTCATATTGTGAACTCACAGGTTTTTTTCAAGAGGCTCTTCCAAGCTCTCTAAAAGCTTTGAGATTTGGCCAGAATTATAGCTATAGTAATCTGGGGTGAGAGGAATACCACATACTTCTTAACTGAGTATTTACTGGTATTATAAACATCACATAATAATAATAAAGCTTTATTTGTACCCTGCTACCATCTCCCCAAGGGACTCGGTGTGGCTTACATGAAGCCAAGCCCACAATACATCAATAAACAAAACATCAATAAAACAATCAATACAATACAATTCATATAAATCACATAAACAAAAATAGGCAATAAACAATCAACAGTGACATACAAGCATTTAAAAACCAATAGCCGGGCCAAATGTAATAGATTAAAATTAAAAAATAATGCTGAGGTGAACAAGGTAGGATATAACTGGGATAGGATATTCAGAGAGAAATTAAGGGAACTCAGTCGGTCCTAAATCTGGCTTACGATCGATCAGGAGGACCTCTGTCTTGTCGAGATTGATTTTCAGCTTATTCCTCCCCATCCAGACAGCTACAGCGGCCAGACATTCGTCCAGCACCCGAGGAGTTTCCTTGGAGTTAGGTGGAAAAGAGTAGTAGAGTTGCTTGTCATCTGCATAGAGGTGGCACCCAACTCCAAATCTCCGGATGACCTTTCCCAGCGGTTTCATTTAATGTTGAAAAGCATGGGGGACAGAATGGAACCTTGCGGAACCCCACAGGTCAAAGGCCAGGGGTCCAAGCTTCACCATCTGGGAACGACCCTCCAGGAAGGAGTGGAGCCATGACAGAGTCATGCCTCCAAGGCCCATCCTGGAGAGTCATCCCAGAAGGATACCATGATCGGTATTGAAAGCCTCTGAGATATCCAAGAGAACCAGCAGGGTCACGCTCCCCCTGTCCAGCTCCCTGCGGAGGTCACCCACCAAGGCGACCAAAGATGTCTCAATACCGTGACCAGGCCTGAAGCCAAACTGTGACTGGTCCAGATAGTTAATGTCATCAAGGAAACCCTAGAGCTGAGAGGTGACCACCCGCTCCAGCACCTTGCCTAAAAACGGGAGGTTGGAGATTGGTCTGTAGTTACTCACGACCATGGAGTCAAGAGAGGTTTTTTCAGGAGTGGTCTAACTACAGCCTGTTTCAGCCCAGATGGAAAATTCCCTTGCTCCAGTGATGCATTAATGATTAACACAAACCAATCAATCAATCCACCACTGGCTGATTTAATTAGCCAAGAAGGGCAAAGGTCCAGAGCCGACGTGGTCACCCTCACAGCCCCAAGGATCCCCTCCATGTCCTCAGGATAAACAAGCCAGAAGGAATCCCACAAAACCGGACATGCAGATGCCTTGGTCACCTCCTCTGGCACTGTGTTTAAGCTGGTGTCTAACTCAAGGCATATCTGAGCGACTTTATCTGCAAAATGGTGCGTGAACTTGCAGCACCGAGTTGTCGGGTTGTATGGGGCCTCCTCCACCCCAGGGGGGTGAAGGAGCTCCCCAACGACCCGGAACAGCTCTGAAGATCTATTAGATGCAGACGCTATGCGGGCAGTCAGGAAGGTCTCCCTGGCTACCCGTCTAGCTGCAGTATAGACCCTAAGTGAGGCTCTAGCCCGCATTCAGTCAGAGACAACCTGAGATTTCCTCCATATGCACTCAAGTCTCCTTCTTGTGCGCTTCATCACAGCCAACTCCCCAGTGAACCAAGGAGATGGCATGTCTCTGTGTAACGAGAGGGGACGTTCGGGAGTGATCGTATCTATCACCCTGGCCATCTCGCTATTATAAAACCCATAGCAGGGTTGTTTTTTTTTCTTGCCCTTGAGTTTCCAACACAGGCCAAAATAAATGTCACCTATTTGTATGCATGGTCTTGGTTCCTAATGCTGTATACTTGGACACTCCCACTGAAATTGTATTGAATGAGAGGGGAAGGATGACCTTTGCTGTGCAACTTCTCAATAGAGCTTTGTACCCTAATTACATTTCTAGTTACAGGACCAGACATTTCTCCTCCACTCTTCCCTCCAATTTAGAGTTAGAGTGCTAAAGTGGTATAGAACTTTATGATTATAACTTTTAAAAAAAACAAAAACATTTAAGATAGGGAAAAGCACTACTGGGATTGAGCATGGGCAAGTTATTGTATTCATCTATCAATCAGTTTGGCTGACCTGTTAATTAACTACATCACCTTAATCCATTCTATGCCATTGCATAAGTCTGGATTCTGTTCTGACCACACAATGACCATAACCTTCCTGCAATTCACCTTGTAAGCAGTGAAGCTTTCTGCCTTCCAACACTGCCATCTGCATGCCATCAGAGAGCAGGGACTGTGCTGCAAGAACCTCCTGAGGATTGCCAAAACTCTTTGTAGATGCCTGTTGCAACACATCCACCTACAGGAATTGGATGTATCCTCACTCATCTTCCCACTTTCTGACAAGGTAGAAATATCAGTGGGGTGGAAAACAGTACTGCTTACCAGCTGGGCTTGGAAAGTAGCATTGGAAGGCAAATACCAGGTCTACAAGATTAAAAATAACCATACTTACCCTAAATTCAGTGCTGGCAGACTTCCTAACCAGTATATATTTTTAGCTGTTACCCAGACTTTGCTCTGCACTAAATAAAGGTGGAGGATATGCTACAGTTTGCTGGAAACTCTGAAATATTTTGGAATCAGAACAGTTGGATTGGGTCCATTTTGGTCCTGAAGTGTAAAACTATATCATTGGAAACTAAAGTCATTAAAATTACGCCACTGGTTGCTAATTAGTTTCCAGGCAAACTAGAAAGTGTTGGTTCTGACCTTTAAAGCCGTACATAGTTTGGGTCCAAGTTACCTACAGGATCTCTTTCTCTTGCACAATCCACCATTTAGGACACTTAGGCTCTCTGGGGAATGTCTACTCCAACCAGCCAGAACTCAACTGGCAACTGGCAACCAGAGGACCATTTCATTGACTGCCCCATGACTATGGAATGACCTGCCAGAAAAGATCCAACAGCTAAATGAGCTGTCAGAATCTAAAACATCTCTTCCAAGAGGGCCTACCCCAGGCATGGGGAACCTTCGGCCCTCCAGGTGTGGTGGACTTCAACTCCCACAATTCCTTGAGGCTCGGCATTCGCCCCAAAGGCTTACCTTGGCCCAACGAGGTTTGTTTGGCTCTTTTTCATGGAGGACGGGCAGCAAAGGGGGAGAGACGAGCGTAACGTAGCTGTGCAGATGGCGAGGAAGGATGCGGAGCCCACAGACTGGCCTCGGAGGGAGAGAGCGGGCAGAAATCCCTGCGGGCAATGTGCCTCCTCGCCGCTTCGGCCCTTAGCAGGGGCGGTTGCTAAGGGCCGAAGCGGCGAGGAGGCGCGTTGCCCGCAGGGGTTTCCACCCGCTCTCTCCCTCCGGGGCCAGTCTGTGGGCTCCGCATCCTTCCTCGCCATCTGCACAGCTACGTTACGCTCGTCTCTCCCCCTTTGCTGCCCGTCCTCCATGAAAAAGAGCCAAACAAACCTCGTTGGGCCAAGGTAAGCCTTTGGGGCGAATGCCGAGCCTCAAGGAATTGTGGGAGTTGAAGTCCACCACACCTGGAGGGCCGAAGGTTCCCGACCCCTGGCCTACCCAGTCAACTTTCGACCCTTAGTTTTGATTGATATTCCATTACTACTATATGTTAATTCTGTATCTCTGTTTGGTGCAAGTTTTTATGTTTTGCGTTTTTATTTATGTAATTCATGTTACATTTTACTCTCATATGTTTTTTAATTTGTTGTAGTCTGCCTCAAGCCATTAGGATAGATTAGTAATAACTACAATTTGTTGTTGTTGTTAAATTTAGGATTATCAATGTTATCAAATTTCCCATTTCTATGAAAGCTGGACATTAAAGAAAGCTGATAGCAGGAAAACTGATTCGTTTGAGAGCGAAAGAGAAAAATGTGCCAAGAGGAAGGCGCGTCAAGCCAACCTCGACCGGGATCGCATTCCACCTGGAAACCAATGCCCTCACTGTGGGAGAAGATGCAGATCAAGAATAGGGCTCCACAGTCACCTACGGACCCACCGCCATGACACTGATCTTGGAGGACCATCATCCTCGGACAATGAGGGATTGCCTAAGTAAGGAAGTAAGTAATGTAGAAGAATTCTACAGATACTATGGACTGCTTAAAGCATCAAGCCTGAACTCTCCCTAGAGGCCAGAATAACTGGACTGAGACTGTTGTACTTTGGCAATATCATGAGAAGCCATTACTCACTAGATCAGTGGTTCTCAACCTGTGGGTCCCCAGATGTTTTGGCCTACAACTCCCAGAAATCCCAGCCAGTTTACTAGCTGTTAGGATTTCTGGGAGTTGGAGGCCAAAACATCTGGGGACCTACAGGTTGAGAACCACTGCACTAGATAAAGGAGAGGGAAACAGCAGGGAGAAAGCAGAGTTCGCTGGGAAAGTGACCGAGAAAGCACAGAATTCTGGGAACTGTAGTTTGGGATGGCAAGGAGCTTTATGCCAGAAAATTCAAAAGGCCCTACCCTAAACTACATTTCCCAGAATTCTGCTCAGCATCTGAAAGGTCCAATCAAGATAGGGGAAAGATTTATCCCTCCATAGCAGCAGCTAGCCGGAGTTCCAATACATTGTTGAATCTGGAATTAAGAAAATTCAAGGAGATAGCTCTTGTAGGTTTTTTTTTAAAAAAAATGTTTATTAAAAAGTTGAAAATTCCCCAAAACATGGATAAGTGAAATGTGGGGGCTGTGGAGAGATGGGTTCTTTGCACACCCCTGCTGAGAGCCCATGGATTTGCCACAATGCATGGCAAATTCATGGGCCTTTGTGATGAGGTCCTAAATCACAGATACAAATGACCTGGATCACTGCATATGCCTGCATCTCTTGGCTCAATGTTGTAGCATGACTTCACTTTTTAACATATTAGTATGCTACTGCATGCATGCTCTCTTCTGGTAAAGGATTGCTAATTAAGAAAGGGGTAGTGACAGTAAGGAACAGAAGTATTTCCTCTGAAGAATCATGTTAACAGAAGCCCTTTGTCCTGGCATACTAAAATGTATTATATACTATGTATGTATACTCATACCTTTTTTTAGTTACATGTGAAACTCTCCACAGATTTTTTCAATCAAAACTTGATTAAATTTTATAGAAAGAGCAAGGGGAAGATAAAGTTGCCCAGGACTTTAGAATAAGCCAGCATTGACAATTTACAGGTGGCTAGACATTTTATAAAAGATAGCATATGATCAAGTGATGAAATTTCATTTCTGTAAAGATTTATAAATCCCTCACACATGCACTATCTCAGATTTAACTTGCCCTGATTTATGGAAGTTTAGCTGAGGAATTGTAGCAATCTCTTAATACAGTTTTCCATCAGATATTGATTAAACAAAAAGTCCATCAAATACTGCAGACAATGATGACATAACTTGGGCAATGAGGCTTAAATTAACACAGACTCATCTCCAATTGCCTGTTTCAATTGCCCATTTCAATCTGCTCAGGATATATTCTGTGTTTTCACAGTGGGAAATGTCTCTGATTTTAATCAGTGTGGAGTGATTAGAGTTCTCCAAAATGAACGTGAGGAACATCCAAAGCATGAGTCATATGACTTATTGTATTGTGCCAAGGATGATAGTAGTTATCAAGTACAGTGGGGAGAAATACATATAGATTGCTTTGCCAAATATTTTTGTTTTACTAGAGTATTAAAACAGTTGTCAGTTACCAGAAGATCTGTCATGTTGAATGGGAATACCTAGACAATATATTGTGGTCCAGCAGAAAACTTTGCAATGTCAATATTGATCCAGTTCTATTAATCATCAGTATTTGGCAGGTAGTAATGACAGTATTAACTTATAATGGCCCTATCAATTTCATAGGATTCTCTTAGACAAATAATACTCAGTGGTGGTTACCATTGTCATTCTCAGAAATTCAGCCTACAAGACCTGACATTTCTTGTTGGCCTTTCTTTCTAGTACCAACAAGGCCTGATCCTGTTTCGCTCCAGGAAGATGATAATTTCTCTGTGTTAATGCAATGTATAATCCATGGGTAGGCATCTTGTGACCTTCCAGATGTTGGAAGACTGCAAATTATAGCAGATGGAGTTAGCATCAAGGATGGTGATGCATGATGGGGAGGCATGATGGAGAACTACAGTTCAATAATATTTGGATGACTACAATTTGACCACCCATAGTCTTACCATTCACAAGTACATTCCTTTGTTTCTCTATGAGATCCTGTTAGCCTATTTTTTTCCTACCTACATTGATTTCTGGGAAACACAATTTTAGTTGCAGGAGATCTGACACTTGTTTTTGACTAACTTTTGGCATCTGAATCTAAAAATGACCCCAGTTTTTTTTCTTTCACATCAACTTTTTAACATACAAGATACCCTCCCTTTGTCCCAACAAATCAAACAAAATTTACATACAAAGGAAAATAAAGTAATAATTACCTGAATATACTGTTTATTTAAAGTTATTTTACAAGTAGTAAAGTTCTGCTACTAAATATACATATTATTAAGGTTAAAAAAATACACTTATAGCTTACAGCAAGTTTTTCTAGTGCAGTTTTGGTGCTAGGAGTTCTGAAACCCTTTTGGAGAGTTCCAAATCTTGGCCAAATCATTCAGCTCATGCTAATGAAATCCGTTATGAACAGAGTCATCTTCAATTGCAGCATCTTCATTCTTGCTGTCATTTAGTTCTTCACCATGCTTCTGTTTTGTGAAAGAGGGTAGTTCAATGAAAACTAGCACTGGGATTTCAGCTGAATGAGGAACTGGGTGTATAGCTGATGGTAGACTAGGATATTCTATTTTACATTTATTTTTCTTGTTATATCCTGATTTACTTTCACTATGCAAAAGTAGCAGTCACTTGAATGATCTCTGGGCTCTTGCCAAACCATAGATATATCAGATGGCAATTTTTCATGTGTTCCTTTCATTCACATTCATTAAAAAAAATTGACACACTGCTTGCACATCTTGTGAGGGGCCCAAGACTCATCTTGATAATCAAAATTTACTTTAAATATGCAAAATAGGTTTGCCTGACAAATGTGCTGTCCTTTGACTGGGAATGGTGAAACTGCCACAGATATACCAAAATTTATCAGGGTTGTTTAGGCAGTTATGATGAGAAATAGCAAAGGTAGACATGATCTGAAGAAAAAGAAATAATTACGGGGTATGTAAATAAAAAAAAATTCTGCCAGCTTCTGGTATACAGACAAGAACTCAGACAACACTTCAGAATACTATTCACTATATAAAGTGGCACACAAGCTCTCATTACACTGCCTCATATGTTACTGAATAGCATAGACAAATACAAACCTTTCACTGGTTTCTAAGGTTGTCCCTGATCCTTCTCCACTTGAAGGAGAGTTGCCTCAGTCAATAGGAGAGAAAAAAAGTGCTTTCCTCTATCCAGCCTACAGTGATCATGTTAAGTTGTAGAGAAAACTTGACATGACAGAAGAAAACTAAGAGCAGTTTTGAAATCAGGATTCCTATTTAAGTCTAGAACAGCTAAAAAATTGAACACGCTGGTATCTAAGGGAAGATACTGAAAGTATGTTATAGAGATGTAGAATCTCTCATTGGGACATTTTTCCTAGATTTTCTACAGTGTACAACAGGGGCCCTCAAACTTTTTAGGCAGAAAGACAGTTCACAATCCCTCAGACTATTGGGTGACCGGACTATAGTTTGAAAAAAAAATGAACAAATTCCTATGCATACTGCACATATCCTATTTGTAGTGAGGAAAAATGAAGGAAAAATTCAATAAGTACAATATTTAAAATGAAGAACCATTTTAACCAACATAAACATACCAGTATTTCAATGGGAAGTGTGGTCCTGTTTTTGGCTGATGAGATAGTGAAGTTAATTAGAATGGTTGCTGTGTGCCTTCACGTTGTTTCAAACTTAGGGTGACCCTAAGTCTAAAATTTAGGGTGGAAGATAGGGCTGCATCTGGCCCATGGCCTTTCGTTCTTTTGGGGGAGGGGATGAGGGGGCTGGCTTCTGGCAAATTGTCACCCAAGTCTATTTTTAAAGGGAACTGGAAGAATATCATTTTTGTATCTATAGTGCTGGACTACAATGAGAGATAATCCCATGGATGAAGAGAAAAGAAAAGAAGCTGGGTGTGGGAGTAACAGGCTCTTTTCTCTTGATTTCCAAAACTATGTGTAGAGATAAGTTTGCCTTCTGAAGTATGTTTCCCAGGAGTCAGGAAAAACTTATTCTAAACATACCCCACCTCCAACACATTGGTAAATTCATCCCAAATTTGAGAGGATTATTACAATTGTTGTTGTTGTTGTTGTTGTTTTACCCTGTTGGACCTGGTGTACATACCACACTACTGTCACCATTGCCAACATCTACCAGATGTTGTTTGTAGTTGTTCTGCTTTGTTGCTCCAATGTATCAATAGAGCTTCTGTGTTTTGATGTCTCTCAAACCCTCACAGAACCTATCAGTTGTAACCCAGCTCACACCTACACTGAGCACTTAACTTGATATAGAGCCCGATCAGCTCCATGGTGGCCAAATGCCATATAAAGTTTGATCTAGGGTTATGTGAGGCAAGATCACCTTAATGTGACCTTGCCACTCATTACTCAAAGTCAGGAGAAAGTCTGAATTCTGGCCCAACCTTGGGCCTGTGGGAACAGTTGGAGTGGTTCGGAAACACCTCATGTTTCTTGAACTTGGGTAGCCTGGGAACATGGGAGAGCAGTCTGGCTGTGACAAAGGTCTTACCTGTAGGCCACTGTGTGTAGTGATGTAGACTAGGGCAATGAGGTGCTCTGGGAAGGGAGGTAAGAAAAAAGATGATTCTTGCTCCCCCCCCCCTCCCCGCCCCTGCCCATTCTCCTCGCTCATCACCTCATCATCCTGGCTGACATTACTGCAGGTGATGGCTGACGGATAGGATCCATGCCATGACCAAAACATTCCGTGACATGGAGGTATGTGGGATTGGAAGGGTAGCTGTCTGGAGTGCCTAACCAGTTCAGCAATGCTGGATGGTGCAGCAGCTGGGGGACTCCCTGTGAGGACCATACTCAGGGCCAACCTGCCATATGGCATGCCAGTTCAACCCCGGAATACTGATCAGTATAACTCTCCCCCTAGGTATATGGGGAATGTTTCAAACAAAAATAATAGCAAGTTTATAACCCACCCAGAAAGACAAATGAAGTAATGGAGGGGGGAAAACTTCCTCCATGTAAAGAACAATTTAGAATTTCTGTGATGGCAGAAATGTGCATGTGGGGGATGGTGGTAGTATTCATTTTTCTTCTTCCTTCATGTTTTTTTTTCTTGTGGGACAGACTACTATCATAGCTCCATAAGACTAAGTTTTATCTTTCAACACTGCAAGTCAAATCTGAAGTCTCACTTAACATGGACTGTGATGGAGCACAGGATAAGTGAGTCACATGAAACTGACTTGAGAGTAGTCAGCGGACTTAACCATTGATAGATTAGAGATTAATTTCTTGTAGGAAGTACATGTATTTCTTGTTAAAACGTTCCACACTACTTAAATAAATTCATGTCCGATAGGTGCACAGAGCAATGAGGTAACAATCACCTCGTATCTTACCTTTCAGCTCCTCATATGTAACTATTTTGTGGGCAACAATTGTGGACTATTGCTTTTTAAACATAGTAAAGGTAAAAGTGTCCCCTTGGCATTAAGTCTAGTTACTGTTTAAATACCCACACCAGAGCAGAAAGCATCAGCAGAAGAGATTGCATGAGGCAGAGCTTCCTATGTGATATTCCTCATCTCTTTAGCGAGACACTACCCCATAATTGTAAAAGTAATGAAAAGCTAGTTATATCCAAAAAGGAGAAAAGTTAGCTCTCTACAAAAGTATAATTGTAATATAGCTTAATCCTTGTTATTGGAAAACTGAATTAGTTACAAGTTAGAATCATTTAAAAATCTCTGGTCTTTTGTCACACAAGGAAGGGAAAGTTCCCTTCCTCCCCCTACTCTCCCAATGTCACGATCTTGCTTCCCCTACTCTCCCCATCACTAATCCTGAGCTGTTTATTTTATAATTTACAGTAAAATTTGACTTTTAAAAAATAACTATGGCTGGAACTGTAAAACTGGATCGCCATCACCATCATAATATAGAGCAGGAATAGTGCAGGAAGGCAGTGTTATGAGAACATGATAGAGTTTGATTGTGGAAACACAGATTAGTGAATTGGAACGATTGCACAAATTGAGAAAGGTGTGATAAGAGTACTCATTCCAGTATTATCTAGTTTAAGTGATTTTATGACTGCCATTGAATAGTAACTTTCTGTGAAAAAGCCCTCTTTCTAGAGGGAATACCACTACGATTGGATTCAGTAGGCTTTCAATTCTTATGATTGAAGTTTGTGTAGCTGTCCAAATTAGAGTAAGCAGAACTGTTTGACCTATACACAGCTTGCTTTGAGAATCTTCCTGTTGTGATTCTGTTTGCATCATCTCTTCCCTTCACCATCTGTGCTCTCTCCTTCCCTTTTTCATATCAAATAAGAAGAAAGTAGTAAGACATGGCCTTCTGGTGGTAAATGATGCTATGAACAAGTTTCCCCATTGTTCAGTCCTAAGCCAATGCTGTGATACCAAGGAGGGCAACACCATGCAATATTTCATGCTGGACTGAGTATTCCAGAACACTTCAGCCCCTATATTTGTCTTTCCCTGGAGTAGGAGTGAAAGGGAATATCAAGAAGAAAGCCTGGCCATTCATGCTGTCCTAATTGTACTATACAACACCCCGAAAATGTTCTAGTGCAAAAGCTGAGGTCCAAAGGAGGACCAGAGAACATCTGGTGGATGACAAAGGCCGAAGAAATCCAACATTTTGCAGATACCCATGATGCTCAGGGATTTTTTTTAAGTGACAAAGGTCATCTACAGACCAAGAAACCATGGCATACATGGGGGCCAAAAATCAATTTCACTACATTGGAAAGAGCACTACCAAAGCCTCCTGAATCACAGCTCCAATGGGGCCGAAGAGGTTCTCTTACAAATCATGCAACAACAAACCAGGGATGAGCTTGCAGCACTGCCTAATTTGGAAGAAGTCAGCAATGCAATCAGCCAACAAAAAATAACAAAGCCAACGCACCTGATGGGATCCCTGCTGAAATCTTTAAAGAGAGTGGACCTGAGCTGACACAAAAGCTCCACCAGCTCATTGAAAAAGTGTGGGGGACTGAGAAAATCCCAGCAGACCTCAAGGATGCCACCATCATCATCCTTTTCAAAAAAAAGGGGGAAAGAACAGACTGCAGAAATTATTGAGGTATCTCCCTTCTAACCTCCGCTGGGAAAATCCTCACAACAATCCTTGCAAACTGCCTTATATCCCTCTCAGAAGACACCCTCCCAGAATCCTAGAATTGCTTCGACCCCTCCAGAAGAACAGTGGACATGATATTCACTACACGACAGCTCCAAGAAAAATGGAGGGAACATAATCAACCTCTGTTCATGGCATTCATTGACCTTTCAAAGGCAATTGACACAGTGAATCGTAGTGCTCTCTGGACCATCCTCCAAAAAATCAGGTGCCCTGACAAATTTGTGAACATCCTGTGGCTCCTCCACAATGACATGAAGGCAACAACCTTGGGCAGCAATGGCTCCCAAAGTGACCCATTTATGGTGGAATCAGGTGTCAAACAGGGATGTGGTATTGCCCCAAACTTATTTTTCATCTTCATTGCTATGATACTTCATCTTTTTGATGGGAAGCTCCCCACCGGAGTGGAAAACATCTATTGGACAGATGGCAAGTTATTTAACCTCAGTAGACTGAAAGCCAAAACCAAGGTCACAACAACATCTGTTACAGAACTCCAGTATGCTGATGACAATGTCACCTGTGTGCATTCAGAAGAAGACCTACAAGCCACTCTTAACACCTTTGCAAAAAATATGAGAAGCTCGGCCTCTCATTGAATATCAAGAAACCCAAAGCGCTCTTCTAGCAGGCACCAACCAATCCATTTGCAATGCCAGAAATACAGCTTAATGGTGTAATATTAAGAAATGTTGATCATTTCCTCTGCCTTGGCAGCCACCTCTCCACAAATTGACATTGAAAACCAACACTGCCTGAGCTCTGCAAGTGCACCATTCTTCTGAATAAAGCATAGAGTGTTTGAGGACCAGGTCATCTGTAGGGAGACCAAGGTACTTGTTTATAAAGCTATTGTCCTCCCAACCCTGCTATATGCCTGTGAAACGTGGACTGTCTATAGACGTCATACTCAAATCCTGGAATGATTCCATCAGCGCTGCCTCTGAAAAATCCTGCAAATCTCTTGGGAAGGCAGGCAGAAAAATGTCAGTGTGCTGGAAGAAGCAAAGACCACCAGCATTGAAGTGATGCTCCTCTGCCATCAACTCCGCTGGACTGGCCACATTGTCCAAATGTCTGATAACTGTCTCCCAAAACAGTTACTATACTGCCAACTCAAGAACAGGAAACATAATGTTAGTGGACAAGAAAAGAAATTTAAAAATGGACTTAAAGCCAACCTTAAGAACTTTGGTATAGACATAGAGAACTGGGAAGCCCTGGCTAACTGGAAGTCAGCTGTGACCAGAGTGCTGCAGAAGTCAGAGAGACATGGATTGAGAGCAAAAGGAAGAAACATGACAAGAGGGAGGCGGGTCAATCCAACCCTGACCAGGACTGCCTTCCACCTGGAAACCGATGTCACTATGGGAGAACATGCAGATAAAGAATAGGTCTCCACAGCCACCTACAGACCCACCACCAAGACACCACATTTGGAGGACTATCATCCTCAAGCTGAAAGGGATCACCTAAGTAGTTAGTAATGAATTTCTGTGTTTGGTCTAGGGCTTATTTACATTGACCATATAATGCAATTTAAAGTGTGGGTGCAATATGAATCACAAAGCAGAATCAGCTCTGCAGAACACGATGTCCATTGGTAGACAGACACCCACCATGTGTGTTGTAAAATTTGGAATGCGGGGGGGGGGGGGGGGGAGTGCAGATGGGACACGAAAAACACTCCAAGGTACAGCTGGGCAGCAGGTGGCCAATTGATTGCCTCCACCGCTAACTCTAACTTTCCCTTCTAGTTTACACCTTGTATACCTCTGGAGAATTCATGTGTATATCTACAATGTCAATATATTCATCTGTACAGCAAAAGCGGGTTTTGCCAGAACAGTTGCAAGCCAACCTAAGTGGTTATCTAGATGACCCCTAGATAATACTTGAGGACTATGACTGATTTTTGGAAAATAACTCATGCCAAGGATCTGCACTCTTTAATAGATGGATATCTGTGTGGTAGGTGTGTATTTTAAGTCTTAGGGTATCTTCATCATGAAAGACTGTTTGCAACAATTAATTGGAGAACGAATTTTATGGTGATGTTCTATTGTAAAGATCTTTATTATACTTTTTTTCTCAAAGGTTTTTCTTACATAGGATTTCAACTGAAGTATCAAATCAATGCAAACCTTGAATCATTATTTTCCTTTACTTATTGTACTTGATTCATGAAACAGTAAACATGTCCCCATGTTCAATAGCAAGTTAATATTGACACATCAGTTATACTGAAAGGAATTTGCCAGTACCTGAAGATCAGATATTTCAATATGAACTATAATCTGTTAAAGTGCTCATGATTTTACTTTACTGTACCTAAAATTGTCAAGTTTTAAAGAAATCACAGTATTTTATGTAGTACCAAATTGGGCACGTTTCTTTTTCACAAGGGCCTCAGCTCTGCATCTATGTTGTGAAATAAATGTACCCTTGTATTCTACAGTCATAGTCCCAGTATTTCCCCAATAGGCTTGGGTCTGAATCAGTTTGAATGAAAATGATTTATAGTATTTGGTGGGTTGTTTTATATAATCTCTGAAAACAGAATGGGGAGGAGGGAGCTGAAGACCCTGGCAAAACAGATTAAGGGAGTAGGATTTTATCCAGTTCCTGGATAGGAAGAGATTAAAACTGTAATATACTTGAAGCAGGGTTCTGCCACGTCTTTTCTCCCCGGCAGACTGAAAGTTTCCTAGGCTCCAGGCATGTAGCGGGGGGGGGGGGGGGGGCTTGAGGGGCTTCAACCCCCTCCCCCCGAAATTCTCATGGCCTTACTGGTGCATTATTTAAACTGTTATGTTTATTCATATCATGATCTGATCACCATACTCAATATATCCCATATGCATGGGGGTATTGGGGTAATGATACAAAAGGTTTGCTAGGGTAGACCCTCTTTCACTCAGACCCAGCCCCACCCGAAACTCAGCCCCCCTGAACCCCCCCTGAAATTTTTTTAGCCCCCCCCCCCGAAACGAAATCCTGGCTACGGGCCTGCTAGGCTCCTCACTTTCCCAGCAGCACTTGCATAGGGCGGAGATTGAAAAGACTCCTCTCGGAGCATGATGGGAGTTGAAGTTTTTTGCTCTATTTCCCAGCCAATAAAAAGCCTGGTTATGCCCAAGCTCTGATTCGCTGAGAATGGACATGACCAGCAACTACCATTCCTAGAACATTTACTTGCAATTGCTCTTATTTTAAAAAGTGTTATGGTCAAAACTTAAAATACTTCTTAAAAAATCAGTAGATTGGTGAATTGCTTTGAAATTTGGCAGGCCTGCAATTGTAAATGGTGTTTAAAACTGAGGTAGGTTTTATGCAGATAGGTTTTAAAATGACTGAGGATTGAGCCTTTTAAATTTCCCATTGTAGATAATGGGGGCCACATTTTTGTCAAATGGAAACCGCCATATGCCTCTCCATTCAAGTAACTTCCCAGTAAACAGAATGAGGTGTCAACCAACAATGGACCAAATTGCACAATTCTATTCCCCAATGGCTATCATGGCATGGGAAGTTTTGGCTGTCCTTGGATGGAGACACTGACAAGATTGTTTGCTTAAAGCTAAATCACACAACAGTATTACTTTTGTAATTCAAATATAGCTTTCCCTCAACAGCAGCTCATTAGCAAGGAATCCCCATATTAATTTAACACCCCCATGCTACGTAACATATTCTTGTATAGAGATGACCTTGCCATGTTTATTCATACAATCTCCATGATTTTCTAATGAGCAAAAAAGCCAACATGAAGCAACTGGGAGATTATACCAGATTAGAACATTTTAAATGTATATTGTGGTAACTGCATGTAATCTGTGCTACTACTGAAGTTTTAACTTGTGTTTTAGTCAATATTTTAAGGACTGATTTAATTTATTTCCATGTGTTAATTAGGAACAAAACTATGACATCATTCTAATTCCAATTGGTAAATGATCCCTACTGCTCATAGTACCTTGGACTTTGACTTGAGTTCCAAACCTTTGACTTGGGTTCCAAATCTGAGCAGAAATGTGAAAATCTGAAATTCTCTGCCTCCCATTCATTATTATTGGAAATATAAAAACCCAATAACCCACCCAAACCAAGATGGTAACCAAGACGAAACCAAGCCTTATGAGAAACAGCAGAGGAAGCCAGATGTGTTTACCTCGGAGGAAAGAAGACAAATTACCTTATCACACAGAGGAGCCCCCCACATGATGTTTTGCCAGCACACTACTCTGGCATGATGACGCTTCCCTCCAATGGAGCCAGCATGACATAGGAAGGTTCCCATGTTTGGAGGGAAGCATCCAAGGACATTTCCACCCTGGTTGAGGGCAAGATATTAAATATTAAATATAATATATACAACTGAAAACATCCAAGATAAATCCATCAACAATGAAGATGTTGACACCTGAGGAAACTTAATTATCATGCACTTACTCTAGAATGTATTTTGCTCCCTTTCATCTGTTATTAGTCAGGAAGCCATTTATTTCTGTCTTCTCTCATCAACACATAGGATTTTTATTATTAATATAAATGTGAATGATATTAGAGATCGCTCCAAGCTTAATTACCTAATTGATTCACCATAGCTGCAATTGGGAATGCTAATTAAGCATTGGTTGAGCTTTATACTTGGGGAAAAATCAAATTGTTATAGAAATCTGTTTGGCTTTCATTCTAATAGGCATTAAGACTTGCATTGTGCACTTGCATTTATTACATTCTGACACGTTCTACCATCTTAATGATGTTATTAGCCTCTCTGCACAAAGTAAATGCTCTTCAAGGCTTTATAAATTATTCTTTAAGTATCTGATAATGCACTTAAATGGGCAACACTCTATAGGAGAAAGGAGAATCAATACTAGAGACTAAGGAGATATAACTATACACATTTAGATACTGAAATTGCATTATCTTAGACTATTTTCTTTGTTCGTGTTGACTTTTATCATATATGTAAAATCAAATCATTGCAATCCATAATACTACATTAAGTTGAACACAAATCATATTGCAAAACATGTAGAGATGGAAAATAAGTTCCAAATGTAGTACCTTTTCAACCTTAATGTGAATAGATGAATGTTAATTATTGCCCTGCTGTTATCAGCAGATATACAATATTTCAGGTTTACAGTTTGAGTGATTAATCGAAGCGGATTTGGATAGCGTAGTAAAAAGAAGGAAAGCTTCTACTGTACAAGCAGAATCCCACTCAGCATTCGGATAGAACTCTCTCCTACTCCATAAACTTGCGGAAATGGAAGCAGATGCCTCCCACATCTGGTAGAAATCAAAGCAAAATTTGGAACTAAATAGTTGATTTAAAAGTCCCAATTCCTTGTAATTAATTCTTTTACCTATTATGAACTCAGAACTGCATGGCATTCCTACTGCATCTTAACATTGTATCATTTCATTTTTCAAACTTTTCTATTTAATGTATTGTTGAAGGCTTTCATGGCCGGAATCACTCAGTTCTTGTGGGTTTTTTCGGGCTATATGGCCATGTTCTAGAGGCATTTCTCAGGAGAAATGCCTCTAGAACATGGCCATATAGCCCGAAAAAACCCACAAGAACTGAGTTTTCTATTTAACTTTTTATCCTCATGGTTAAGAGAGTGTGCCCTCGCTAATGGAGGAAGGAAACCATCACATGTTTTGTGTACTGCCTCATAGTCTGTTGTTGATGATGAGATAACAAGGAGAATATGGAGGAGAATATGTATGCTGACCAAGACAATCACTAGCATGCAGTACAATGATCTTTTCTCATAGCCAAAGTGCCATTCACTATGTTGAGCTGTCTGAAAGTACAGTTTCTTAGCAGATTCTATTTTTCACTGCTATTTATTTATTTAATATTTACTTTATTTTTATCTTGCCTTTTTTCCCACAGGAACTAGCTAATAATGATAAGAGCATATTTCTTTTTTATTGAAGTTTTGCTTTGATGAGTTAAATAAAGTTTGCTTGTGCCCATTTTGACCTTCTTCATTCTGTCATCAGCAAAAAAAGAATTTGGAGAAGAAATGTCAGCGATAAAAAAAAAATCAGGACTTAAAATTCCCATACTTTTAAATGTCAGATATGCATTTAAAACCAGATCTTGGATTATGACTGACTGGTGGCATCATGGATGGACCTTACTTGCATCTCCATAGGATGCTACTGTATTTGAAATAAATGTATTATATTGTCCAGTTTTATGAATCTATAGAATGTACATGGTAGCAATCTGAGGTGTTCCATTTCATTAATACTAATAAATCGTTGCACTGCAGGATGGCATTTACAAAAAATGTAAATTCATTTAAAAACACGGAGCCATGACTTCAAATGGTTCATAAATGATTCTTCAAGCATAAGCTTGTGATGACTAAAACCTCTTTGGAATTTGACTGAACAAATTAGAAATTATCAAAAAGATGTAGATTAAGAGGATATGCTTTATTTATACATATATTCAGTTATTAGCAAAGCCCAAGCACTAGCTTCCCCCCCCCCCCAGCCCCATAATTTCATCCAATTCCAACCACCCATGGGTCTTGAAATCATTGTTTGTATTTTAATTCTGAAATTCCTTTGACAAAACTGCAGAATCCACTAGAAGCTTGGAGGTTGGTAATCTATCCTTCCCACATACACCCCCTCCCCCAAAAAGAAAAAAAGGAAAACTCTTTGGAGCTTGTTTTCACCAGTCTTAAGTGCTTCAGAGGGTTAGGGAAGAAAAAGGAAGCAAGTCCCATTACATTTGCATGGTCACACAAACACTATATCAGTGTTGGAACCCCTGGGAGGGTCACAAGGGGGTTTCTGAGGGGTCACCATAGACCATCAGAAAACACATATTTCTGATGTTCTTAGGAACCTCTTGGGCAGAGAAGGCTGAAGATCTCACCTACTGTCCTTCTCTTCCTTTTTGAAATAGATGGCGAATCCTTCCTCAAAAGCCCTCCTCTTGCTGTGATTGGCTGGCATCTCGTAGGGAACTATAAATCCCAGCAACTACAACTCTCAAATGTCAAAGTCTACTTCCCCCAAGTTCCACTAGTGTTCACATTTGGGCATATTGAGTATTCGTGCCAAGTTTGGTCCAGATCTATAATTGTTTGAGTCCACTGTGCTCTGTGGATATAGGTGAATTACAACTCCAAAACTCAAGGTCAATGCCCACCAAACCCTTCCAGTATTTTTCTGTTGGTCATGGGAGTTCTGTGTGGCAAGATTGGTTCGATTTCATTGTTGGTGGAGTTCAGAATGTTCTTTGATTTTAGGTAAAATATGAATCTCAGAAACTACAACTCCCAAATGACAAAATCAATCCTCCTCCCAGCTCCACCAGTATTCAACTTGGCCTAATTGGGTATTTGTGCCAAATTTGGTTCAATGAATGAAAATACATCCTGCATATCAGATATTTACATTATGATGCATAACAGTAGCAAAATTACATTTATGAAGTAGCAACGAAAATAATTTTATGGTTGGGGGGTCACCACAACCTTAGGAACTATATTAAGGGGCCATGGTATTAGGAAGGTTGAGAAACACTGCACTATATTAAATGTGGGCCTAAATATGTTTTAAAAGCATTTAAAGCAAATATTCCATTTTATTTCCCCCCCTAAAAGACAGTGTCTAATACGTATAATTATGTATGTTCAGTAATTATTTTGAAAATACAGCTGAAAAGAAAGCATTGGTTGATAAACTTGAAAACAATTGCTAAGTACCAAATGGATTCTGTTTCTTAGGCACCAGGCTTCTATTACATTAAAAATGTGGCCAGTAAATGTTTCCCTGGTTCTTTTTAAAAATGTGTTTTAAATTATACTGTTGTAAACAAACAGGCTGAAACAGAAACTAATTACAGAAAGCTCCACCCCTATCAATATCCTGTTGTGTGCTGTTTCTATAGCAATGAAAAATATTTCCAGTAAAGGAGAAAAGCAGAATGTGCTGTAAGCTTCTTTCGCAGGCATCATAATATGTAGCATTAACACAGTAAATGCTTTTGCTTTATGAGCAGCTACCAATATACATTGGGGAAAACTTACATAATGCACCAATGATGCACTAATAAAACCTTAATAGCATCTATTCAGCACTAGCATATATATGTATTCTTTGTAAATGAGCAATTCTGAACAATAGGAATAATGTGTTTTATTTTTAATTTTCAGAACTCAGAGCAGTTACAATTCTTTGTTGCCCTTTTGCAGTTTGATATATGTTTGCACATTCTTGGCACACCTTCTAAGAATTACGGGTTAAAGATATCTTGGACTATCATTGCAGGCAATATAACCTTTAATATGAAACTGCAGCAACATTCAGACACATAATATTGTAATAATCAGTACCCCAAGACACAAAGATGCTTCTGGCACTGCCTGAAATTAGTATTTCACTATGATCTAAAAGGGAAAAAAGGACTCCAGCCAGCTAAGCACATCCACAAATAGCTTTATAGCCTTCTCACTGGGCAAAACTCCACAATAACCTAATATTGAAAACTGTTCCATAGTGTGTGGGCCTTCAGGGAATGGTTTAATAAATCAGAGCTTTTTCATGCCTCTGTATTTTTCAAAGCAATTCAAGAATCATTGCTGATGTATACATTCTAAAATATGGAAAATAAGAAAACGCTTATCGAAGTTGAGAGAGAGAAAAGAACTTTACAGTAAGCAAAGCATTTGGAGTATTGTGTATTATGGTGACTATCTACAACTAATACAATTTAAAAGGCAATTTGAATCCTGACTGGCACCATGTTTGAGAGGACATTAGGAAAAGTGTTCTCTTCTGATCTTGCATTTTTCTGAATATTGCCATGAAAAAGAAATAGCTAAATGAAACAATATTATGAAGCACCAGCAGCAAGCCCATCTACACTGCCATATAATGCAGTTTGAAATTGCATTGTATGCCATTGTAGATAGGACCAGAGGCATTGATGATGAAAGCCATTGCAATGTTTCAGTGACATTGGTGATGAAAGCCATTGCAATGTTTATACAATGCAGCTCAATGCAGTTAAACTGCACTACATGGCTATGAAGATGAGGAGAGTCATTGGTTATTAAAACTGTTGCAATGTTCCAGTTGTTCTATGTACATGGGGCATTAAAAATGAGACATTAAAATTTTGAAAGGAAAGAAAAAAATGGGGAAGGGAAAGGGGAAAGATTCCTAGAAAGAAAACTGGAAATAAGCTACAGGGAGCTACATCCCTTGAATATGTGTCCATTACTCAGCTATTGAACACTGGGGCACACTAGCCAGGAGTGGGCAAGAACAGGAATATCATTTTTTCATCAGTATGGGGCCCATAACCATTTACTAGTTCTGGTCCATTGCTTAGAGAGCTATGGCCAAACTGATCAAAGGAACTTTGTGGTTTTGCATGCATTACTTTTGGCTGTTGAGATGAAAGGTCCCAATCTCAATCTAGGCATTTCCATGTAACTCTCGGAAAGATCTCTGTAGGAAACCCTAGAGAGATGAGGCCTATCAGTAAAACCAATGGTTTATCTCATTATTAGGCAGATTCCTCTTATAGTTGTGTTTGCTAAAAAAGATGGATATCCCTGGTTTAGGAGATTGCAGGCCAATGGGCATGCATTAAAGTGTTGTTAATTCATTACAAAGAGACATAAAGATGAAACATTATCTAGCTTTTATAATGTTCCATAGGATGAACTTTGCTAAACTCTGTATTCAGTGCCAAATATGTAGAGTGAAGGAATCTTGATTGGAATTTAATGGTCATATCTTGCCCTTTTTTGGTAGAAACTATAGAAATAAGCAAATGAGAACTTGGAAGCATTATATGTGAAATACTGCCCGTTATTTCTTTAAACAGAAGCGGATGTTGTAAAGGCAAATGAAAGAGAAGATAATGTGGAGCAGCAACGATTATTGTAATGTTAACATATTGACCCTGCAAAGAAATCTACTATGTCAGCAGGAAATTTCAACTGCAGCTTAGCACTAAATGAAAGAAAAAAAGGAGGGGAGGAGGGAGAGAAAGAAAATCTTGCATTCCTTTAAATATCAGCTATATTTAAGGAGGAGGTCAGTCACTTGGACAAGCTCCAACATAATATATCCTAGAAACAGAATCTTATTACTGTCTGTATTGTTTGTTAATCTAATCAGAAAAAATAGTGAGGATATTTATTTATTTCCAATTAACCTATACTTGGAAGGTTATCTACCAAGCTTTGCATTTACAGCAACAGAAATAAGTAACTACTAATATAAAATGTCATGGTTGGTGATCTGGAGACAAGTGAGACAATCAAACAGGTCAAAGAGTAGCTAGTTTATGCCTAAGGAATCAATTGTTCTAACAGAAAAATGTAATTAGTGTTGAGTAATTCATACAAGCAGGCAGAATCTCAACAGCTCATTGGGTCACCTAATGTTATTGAACATGACCACCCTCCACCCTTAAATAAAAGGAGACATAGTTCCATCCCTGAGAAGTTATAGTTTCCCAAGCATGAAGGGCCAAATGAATGGTAATGGGCACCATCCCTGAAGCCTCCCTCGAGCCTCCCAGGACCAGGAGCAAACATGACTCCATAGCCCACAACTTCCCACACATGCACACCCCCCCAAACTCCCACCTCAGTTGTTCGACCTGAGCTGGTGTGCAGCAACAAATATCCAGAGCTTCACTAGAGATTGCCTCATGGCCTCGCCCTCTCCAACTAAGTTGTAACTCAAATTGCTACAGTATATCAAGCATCTCCATCTGCAGACCCTCTGCTACAAAGTATCTTTCCATTTTCATTAAAATTTTTCTATGTGAATATGCACATGAGCACAGGGGAATGAATTAAAACAAATAAAGGCAAATAACCTTTCCCACTCCACACTCCGCGATAGCGGAACCCTCCCTCTTCACTCCTCTTTCCCTCTAGAAACCTATATCAAAGCACCACAAGAACTATGTTTTATATTTTTCATTATTACTATTATTATTATTATTAAACTACATGAAATTGAAGGCAAATGTGCATGAACTCATTAACTGCAATAACCTTTCAAACAATCTCTTGAGCAATTCCAGATACTCCTTCCACACCCTGTTTAAGAACCAGAGATGGGGCATAATCAATGGAACAAAGAATCTTCCTGAATACTAGTGGGAGGTCATCTGTTTGCTACCCAAAACTTCCCTTTTGGGGATCTCAGCTATCTATGAGACAAAAGTCTAGGAAGAAACTTTGATTGCAATCCCATCACTAATAGACATCTCTGGGAGCCTTTCTTTGTCTTCACAGCATGGGAAGACGTCTGGCAATACATCGCTCATTGTCTTTGCAGACAGGACCTGGTATCTGCATAATCCTATCAATCATCTTTTTCAATTTTCTTTGTCTCCTGCATTCCATTGCTACACAACCAGGGGTTGGCAGAGCTCCTGGAGACCTCCCTGCCCCTGGGACCACCTCTATTGGCTCATTGGAAGCCTCGGGGGCTCCCTGCCCAGCTGGGAGGGGATTCCCAGCTGTGTCATAGGCGCCTCCCCCAATCAGAGTGTGCACCGGCTAAGGCCCGCCTCTCAGCCATTCAGAAGCCAGAAAAATGCTGGCTGCTTTTTGGCACTGGCCAATCAGGGGGAAGGGTTAATACATAAAAACTTTAGTGTATAAAGATGCTTGCTTTTTTATTATGTTTTTACGCTTGTACCTTTTGATCACCTGTTGCTGTACAAGTGTCCCTTCTGCACAGATTCAATAAAGTCTTTGTTGTTTGCCATCAAAACTTGCCATGTGTCCCTCAGTTTCCACAGGGCTTTGAAAAACCACAAATTCCTGGCATCATTGATACCTGCTCATTTGGTAGTGGTCAAGTCATGTCTTAACCATTAGGATTAGGGGGAAAACAGCAAGGAAATAAGCAAGCCATTTGAACCCCCTTCTAACAAAATGACATGGTGCTGGGAAGAAAAAGGAAGGCTCTTTTTATTTTATAGGAAAACCTGCTCCCCATTTTATGATATTTTATACTCATTATTACTTCACAGATGAGAACCAGGACACATTGGTTAATCCACACAAAATTATGGTCAAGTTAACAAAAGTTGTTAATGAAAGAGAACACACAAGCTAGGGAAGGCTATACAACTTTGTTTTTGCCTGATCCTTCTGAAAAAGACAAAATCCTGTCCTCTCCTCTCCTCCCTGCTGAGTTTCCTCTCAGGCTTTGTACTCAGTTTGCACCAGCTGAAGTAAGCAGAGGCCAAAAGGGAAGATGAGAAAGAAAAAGAGAGAGGCTACAGCTATATCCACACCGGGGAATTATAGTAGCTTGACACCACATTAATTGCCATGGCCCAGTACTATGGGATTCGGAGACTTGTAGTTTTGTGAGATAATGACCCCTCTGTCTGAGAGTTCAGGTAACACAATGAACCACAAACTCATAGATTCCATAGAATTGAGATGTGGCAGTTAAAGTGGTGCCAAACTGTTATAATTTCCTTATTGATACATAACTGTAATTACAATGGTTACACATAGAGAATTGTTTTTTCTTACTGAAAGGAACATCAGAACTGTAAGGATCCTATTTAGTATTTCTAACCCAGTGGTTCCCAAACTGTGGTCCATAGACCACCAGGGATCCACAAGAATGAAAATATAATCTGTGGCCTCACCATTGCTCAAAACCACATGGCAATGAGAGTGATGGGTCTTGTGAAACCCTCTAATAGTGTTGAGGCAATGGGGGTGTTGCGAGGGGAGAGGCTGACTACCCACAAAAGATTATTACTACTACATTAGCTCTAGATTATTAATAAATATGGATTTCCATGGGTAAGCATATGGCGCCTACTGAATGGCATATGTTCTGTATCAGAAACTCGAAATGATGTGGTCTATTCAATGCAATTTTCTGATTCAGCACCCCAAAAAACCAAACCAAATCTATAGTTGACCAAAAACTAATTCATAACCCTTTTGGTATTAATGTTGGAGAGTGGTCCCTGTTCAAGTAGTCCCTGGTTTAAAAAGGTTGGGAACCACTGTTCTAGCCTATGAGAAACAGGCAACAGAAGAAACAGAGGAAAGTTTCATTAGTTGTAAAGCAAAGAAGAAAAGTATTTTGTCTCCTTTAGTGAAGTAGGCATAAAGTATTCAGTACCATAAAAAGAGCTGCGAAAATGAAACCAAAGTGAGAAATTGAAATAATCTGTAACTGTATATGATGTGGGAGGGACTGCACCTACCCTCCTCCCCCCCCCCCCCCCCCCCATGTAGCAAAGACCAACAGCTCATTTATGCAAACTGGGAACAACTGCTTCCTTCTTTCCATAGCAAATAGCTGTGACCTTGCAGCTCATAGCTCTCATATTGGCACTGGTCTGCAGATTACCATTTTGAATAGCACTGCTGTACAGTATTACATTAAAGTCTACTGGGCTACATTATCTTTATATAGAATGTGTGGTGGGAAATAAATTATGAACACACTGTTTTAAACATTATGTTCATTACTGTAAATGAAAATATTGGGAACCCCCTCAATTTTCTAGAAATATGAGTTAAAAATAAGTGAAGTGATTTTTTTTGTCTCTCCCCCCCCCCCCCAATTTCCCACATTTCTAAAAGTAGACTGACATTTCAGTTCAGTTCATCTCTTTTCAGAACTTCCTAACATTTGCAAAATTTGAATGAAGGATTCAAGGATGTGGTGGGCATTTCTTTCAGTTCATTTTCAAATCAGAATTTATAATAAAACACAACATTTCAATGTGAGGGTTAATGGACCTGAATTATCCCCAGAATAAATGTCTATTTGCTCATGTAAAACAGTGCAGGTAAAATAAATTATACATAGGTAATATATAGATTGACTATGATACTTATTAGATCTAAATGATACTCTGAAAGCAACAGCAGCATATTCCAGTACAGAAGTATATAATCTATGTATACTGGTATAGATTCCATTATCTATGAATACCTACTGAGCTGAACACTGGACATAAAACATAAGAAACAAGAACCAGCAACTTATTGTCTTTTCTAACTGCAAAAAAGTCATTTCCTCCACATTAGTTGAATTTGTACTTCACAGCATGTTATATACCCAAACACTTAACAAAAGTATAGCGAAAAACTATGCAGCCCATATGTTCATTAACAAATGCCAATTAGTGCCAGACTTCATTTCTGTTGAGTGCCTTCCTTAAAATCTCAGAATCATTTGCTTTGATTTTCTTCTACTTAAACTCACACATAGCAGAGTAAAATTAAAACAACATATTTTGTAAAATAGAAAATAATAAACAATTGTGAATTTCTGTATCTAGTTGAACTAAAACAAAACCAGAGGTTGGAAAAAGTTTCATATTTTAGACTACAAGTCCCAAATCCATCAACCAGCAAGGTGAGATGGGACTATATGTGAACAGCCCTTTGGTCACTGCTTCATGTTTTACCAGGGAGAAGGAATCAGAGGGAATTTGTGCCATCCAACACAAACACAAAACTAGCAGACTGCTATCCTAAAGGCACAGTAAGTGATCCAAATATCGATACTGAGATAAATTTAATCTCAATTTATCAAAGTAATTATATAAGCCCAACAACCTCTCTTGGAATTTAGTTTCAGCTCCACCAGTTCCTTAATTCAAATTGTCTCAGATGTAGCAAAATTATTTTTGAAGATTCATCAGCACCGATTGGTGATGGTTCTGCATCCTTCAACAAGCTCAACTTGTCTGTGACTATCCAACTGAAGCATATTATTCAAGGATACTTGTCTTTTTTCTATAGCCAACTGTGATCAGAACAGAGTTTCTTTCTCTTGAGCGATCACAGTCTGCCACACCACAAGAAAGAAGTTGGGTGTCATAGACCTGCCCTAAAATATACATTCTTCTTTGGATAGATTTTTGCTAGGGCACAGACAGAGTCTGGCTGATTTCTTCATTTGTGGCCACAAAGGAATCCCTCCTTACTCAGATCAGGTTGACTTTGAATGTAGCATGCACATATTTGCTTGAGTTATTTGAATTGATTTTTTTCTCCTTGTACCTTCCTGCAATGCAACTGTCTTGCAGTCGGGAATATGAATTTCATGAATGCATATTGATTCTTCCACATTACATTTTCCCCAAGATGTGTATAAATAATACATATTCATTGAAAACCTTTCAGCAGCATCAGGCCCTTCTCCTCTTGTATTCTGTAGCTTCTTTTTTTAAAAAAAATAAATAAATACTTTTTTGTATTTTGGTATTGCCAGGAACATCAATTGTGCATTTGGTACCTTATTTTGAGTATTTATACACTCATTAAAAATGAAGAATCAGTTCCAACAAGTTCAAGGAGATGGATGCCCCCAGCCCTAATTCAGTCCATGAAAGTTCTCCACTCAGACTATAAAAACACAGGAAAGCCACTCATCCTTCCCCATCCCCTCTCAAATTATCGCCCCCTTTGTGCAATGCCAAGCATGCCAAATGGTTTCTCAGCTGGGAAGGTGCTGAGTCCATAAGGACATTTTGCAATTTTTCAATAGCACCACTAGGATTGTGTGTGTGTGTGTGTGTGTGTGCGTGCGTGCACAGACCACACCAGATGACACAATTTGGAGGGGAGTACAGTCTCCCCCCACCCCTGCATCCCCACCAACACTACAGGATAGCTGACTGGGCTGGGAAAGAGGAATGATAGCTAGTAGCAATGGCAGCCACAAACTCCTCCTTTGCCTAAAAGAAGGGCAGGCAAAATAGAAGGAGGAAAAGAAGGAATGTGACACAATATGGGCAGTGGTGTGCCAAACAGCTGGGCCAGGACGGGACAGTGAGGAAGGCAGAGGAAGGAGGACGGATGGCACAGAAACCTTCCCCTTCCTTTCATCACTGCGGTTGCTGCTTCTCCTTCTATCATCCCCTCCCCTGACCCCTTTCTCCAAGGTTGCATCCAAGTGAGAGAAGGATTGCCTCCTGCTGGAGGACTTTAGGGCATCAGACCGGGCAGAGTTGTTACAAGGGTGGCAGCTTTTCCTCTTTCACATGCCTTCTCTCCCATTTTGTAGTGCTGAGGCAATCTAGAGTAGTTCACACCCCATATTTGCTCTAGGAGCAGTGGCAAGTGGGGGGGGGGGGGAGGACAACAAGACTGTATCCCTGTCTCCACTAGCAGCTCTCAATTAGTGGAACTATGGGATGGCTGCCTTTCTGAGGGTGACACCAAGAATTACCACACTAGGATGACATCAAACCTAGTGATGTCACTTCTGATTTCTGAAAGCAGTGACCAGAGATAACAGTGAGATTCTTTTCAGTTTTTTTCCACAGCCATATGCCCTTTTGTCATCTGGTCAATCTGGCCTCCATTCTACTCTCCAGATTAGTTCTGTCTAAAATGTTTGCCCAGACAGATGTGAACAGTAGAACCTGTTTCTGAAATGTGGTTTTATTTCTATCATGGCTAATAGCAATTTATTGATATGTGAGAGGAAGCCACAGGGAGGAGGGAGCAAGCTTGTTTTCTGCTTCCTTGGAGACTAGGATGCAGAACAATGGCTTCAAACTACAAGAGAGGAGATTCCATCTGAACATTAGGAAGAACTTCCTGACTGTGAGAGCCATTCAGCAGTGAAACTCTCTGCCCCGGAGTGTGGTGGAGGCTCCTTCTTTGGAAGCTTTTAAGCAGAGGCTGGATGGCCATTTGTCAGGGGTGATTTGAATGCAATTTTCCTGCTTCTTGGCAGGGGGTTGGACTGGATGGCCCATGAGGTCTCTTCCAACTCTTTGATTCTATGATTCTATGACCTCTCCTTCTTGAATTGTCTATTGGAGAGTTATCTGTGCTTGTGGCAATGACTTACTGATCATGCATCACAGAAACCTTTTTTGTTTCTTCTGTCAAACAAAATGCCAATCAATTTTACAGAAGACATGAAGGCAGAGTCTGAAGTATTAAAGACATTTTTAAAAAAAATCAAAATAAGAGTGTTTGAAGATGCAAATGTTGGGAAAGTAAATGCATAGGTTGAATTTGTTTTTGTAGTTGCATACATTCAAATGAACTTTGGGCCTTCTATCATAGAGTTCTCTTCCTCTGTGGCTGAGAAAGTGTAAGTTGCCCAAGGTCATCTAGTGGAATTCCCTGATTGAGCAGGAGTTTGAACCCTGGTCCTCAGGGCTCAGTCATGAGCAGTATTTTATATAGATCATCCCCTTTACAAAAAAAATACCTTCAGTTTCAAGCATGATTGTTCTTGCTACAGAATAAAAATCACCCAACAGATTTGGATCATATAATTATGCCCATATACAAGAAGGCAGAGTATGTTAGTTGTCATCCTAGACAGCATCACTGTATTCATATGCCTTGTCTTCCAAACTGTAGACAAATGAGGCATTTTATTATTTTTCTAAATAAAAAAGTATCACTCCAGTGCATTATTCATTAGTTATGACAGATCCTGCATTGTGCATGAGAATGCTAACAGAAAATTATATATTTTAAAGCAAGAACTGTGAAAAAGCACACACTTTAGCTTGTGGCTAATCATAATAGCATTGGACATATGCTGAACTTGTTATTTGCTTAGGATTTTCTTTAGAATAATCTGAGTGATCATGAAATCATTTCCTTCCATTATTCAGAAGTATATCTCACTGAATTAAATAGAATTTTCTCCTAGCTTAGTGTGTATAGGAGTGCAGCCTACACCTTCCTTCATGTGTCATGCATCAGAACACTGCTCTGCCCCAGCTTTAGGCTTAAGGTCATTTTCAGTTATTACCAAGTGGGGTGAGATATATAGCTACTAAGAGAACTCCTACGGGCTAGCACCTAGGCTGTGGAATACCCTCTCAGAGATATTTGTCTGAAACAGTGGCATTACTAGAGTTGGCATCCCCTAGTTTGGTAACTCTTGGTGTCACCCACACCCCTCCTGAGCAGGTGGTAAAGCAATAATTGTGTTGCATAGAAAGAACTGAGGTAGTTATAAACAGTGTAAGACATAACATGGCTGAGGATGTGGGGCGGCTGGGAGCGGGTGCGCATTACTTTGTGGGTCATGGAAAATCTACATGTGACATAGGAACAGAAAGGAGGCTTGCCTGGCTGGATATTTTATTAAAAGTAATGCATTTCTATTGAAGCAGTGCACAAAAGTGTATTGTTGTTGCTGAGTGCCTTCAAGTTTGGGAATGATTGGGAATTATTTGACTGGGTGTTGTAGTCTTTTCCAACTCTATGATTCTATTTCTAACCTATTGTGATTCTAATTTATAGACAGTTAGTTTGATGTTGCTTCCTCTCATGGTGTCACCCGGTGTGCTCAACACACACATAACCCCCATCTCACCCCTTAATCTACTGGTCTGAGAAATGGCTCTCCATTTTGTGAAATTAATGAAATACATTGGGGGATCCCATCAGTGCCCTTGGGAAAAAGAAACTATATGTCATAGCATAGTTATTAGGGCTGGGCGGTTTCGTTCGTTAATTTCGTAATTCGTTAATAATTCGTTTTTTTTTATAACGAAGCGATAACAAACCATTCAGGAGCAACTAAAAAACGAAATGAATTTTTAAATCTATTTCGTAATTGTTTTGTAATTGTTTCGTTATTATTTCCGTATGTCTGGTGCAAGTTTTATAGTTGTTTCCCTCCCCTCTCCCTGGTTGCAGGCGGACGGCATTTACCCCACTTCCGGGTCCCTGGCCTCTGCTTAAGTGGATCAAATTCTCCTCTCCTCCTGTCGTCACCTCACCTCGTTCCTCACTCTGGCCTGCGTGCATTGGGCAAAGAGACACAGCAGTGCAGCACTCAGAGACCTGCCTGTTGCCTGCCTAACCTCCTGCCTTCCTGGGCAGGGGTTAAAACTGTTATGATTATTATTATTATTGAGAAGCATTGTCAAACCAGAATAGAGATTTCACCCCTCCTCTCTCTCTCTCTTTCCCCCCTCTTTCCTTCTCCGAGGTTAAAACTATTATTATTATTATTATTATTATTATTATTATTATTAAGAATGGATGGCCATCTTTCAGTAGTGCTTTCACTGTGCCTTACATGCACGAAGGCAGAAAGTGGGTTGTTATTATTATTATTATTATTATTGAGAAGCATTGTCAAACCAGAATAGAGATTTCACCCCTCCTCTCTCTCTCTCTTTCCCCCCTCTTTCCTTCTCCGAGGTTAAAATTATTATTTATAACTATTATTTTCACGTTGCGCAACCATGTCCGCCATTTTAACAAATTGATTCGTTAATATTAACGAAATTTCGTAAATATCAAACTTTTTAAAAGGAAAATTTCGGAATTCTTTTAAATATCGAAACGCAAAAACCCCCAAAAAACGAATCGATTTTAGAAACAAATTTTTCCGTTGTTACCCAGGCCTAATAGTTATGATCAAGGAGGTAGCATTTTCCACTTTATGATAATCTGATTGACCATTCACTGGGTCATTGCACAGATCTAAATTCACCTTGATAGGAAGGAATGTCAATTTTAGAAACTTCTGAAAGGGGCTACAGGACAGTAAGTTGGATTATTGTGCAAGAGTAACTAAATGACTCTGGTCTACTTTCTGTGGTAGGGCTGCATGAGGAGAGCATTGCATATACAATCATCAATGAACCCTGTAAGGCACATATAAGGTGATGGACAATTCATGTGTTCCAGGGCTATGGGACCTGAATGGGTGGTGTACAGGCACAAGTGCTTCATTTCATTATTTCTGATCAAATTACAAATAGTTTCATACATACTGAAAGGAGGTATTATCTCCTGAAGATAAAGACACACCAGCCCTTCAAGACTGAAATGTAAAAGAAGGTAAAGAAAATTTGATGCATAGCTGAAAATCTTTTGAGGAAATTAAATGTGAGATGAAATTAATATTGTGCAAATAATAGTCTTCAGATTATTTTCATGAAAAATGCACAAAACTTCTATTTCAGCCCTAGCCTCATTGCTTTGAGATTAAGTTATCAATCTGTTATAAATTCAGTGCCATCAGTCGTTCCTTACAGTGCAAGAGTTGTATTGCTCCTGACTTGATTACAAGAAAAATGGGACATTTCTTTGACTGGTGACAATGAGTGCTATTACCATAAGAGAAAGGTGATTTCATTTCATCCTGCAATCAGTGTGAGATGCTCTCTAATCCATTGTATTCCAGTGGAGAAATGTGAAACTTTAATTGATTCCCATTTGCCTCTCTGTTCGCACTTGAAGTGTCATTTGACAGTAGATAATTCAAGCTATAAGACCACTTGCAGTCAGCTGTGCTTGCCAAACATTCTATCCAGCCTTAAGCAGTTGCCAGGGGAGACAGATGTACATCTTGAGGATTGCAGTCTTTTGCAGACTGAGCTCAATGATGCAGGATGTCATTTGGGGAATGAACTTGGGTGGTGGAAATATCATTCATGCCCTTCTGTGAAGACATTTCACTGTAGGTATGACAGATTCTTAGGAGAACAATACTACAGTTGTAAAGCATAAAGTATATCTTGATGTCATAGCCTTGAAACATGGTTTGTCCTAAAACAAGTGGTTTTTGAAGCCAGTGTTGTTCTGAAAGAAACTTGGATTTTCTTCACAACTACAAGCATGGAACATGTGTGATTACCCCAAAACACAATGATTTTCTCATCCTCCTTTTCCCCAATGCCATTCCGATAACTAAATATATAAGACATTAAGGTTTTAGTTTTTTAAAAAACTTAGCAACTATTTTTAGGGGCAATTGTGGGTATCATGTAACATTTCATCCTGCCTTAAGACTTCCCATGTATGTTGTGTGTGTGTGATTTATATCCAATGAAAACGCAAATTAAACATTGAAGCAAAATAGATCTTTCAAGTCAGATTTTAACTAATGGTACTCGCAAGAATTGGGTTGCTGTGAGTTTTCTGGGCTATATGGCCATGTTTGAGAAGCATTCTCTCCTGATGTTTCACCCACATCTATGACAAACATCCTCAGAGGTTGTGAGGTCTGTTGGAAACCAGGCAATTGAGGTTTATATATCTGTGGAATGTCCAGGGTGGGAGAAAAAAAGCCTTGTCTGCTTGAGGCAAGTGTGAATGTTGCCACTTGAATTAAAAACACACCTCTAGTCTTCTGCTTGGTGGCAAGAACTGGGTCAATGCATTCTGTTATCAGATACATAATCCTATTTCTTCTTCCCTACTCACAGGCTGAGGTCAATGGTTAAGAAGATGGACCTACCCTACTACTAAACAGAACGAGACAACCACCAGACCACAGGCAAATGACATAGGAAGCAACAGTGGCAACTTTCTTTTTCAGTTTTCCCTGAACTCCCAAGTTCTTTTCTCCACTTTGAGACCAGAACTGGGTATGTCACACAACATATCCTTAGCTATAAAGTATTCTGCTGCTTTAAATATGTGAGGAGCACCATACAATTGCCACTGTTGACATAAGGGTCCATAGCTAGTCTGGTTAACTTTTATATGTAAACTAGGGAGAAATTGCCATCTTAATCTTTGCTTCAGGAACAGAAATCGTGAGTTCTGTTAAGAACCAGATGGTCAATTTTAGAAACTCCTGAAAGGACTTAAGGAAGGGCACTTCATCTTATATTGTATGCTAAAGTTAATTCTGTGCATGGTCTTCAAACTCTAAAGATAACTCACATTTTGTAAAGTACAAAATTGTCTGAGGATGTATTCTTACTGATATTTTGAACCCAGTTTTCTGAGAGGAAAATTCATTGACTGTAGTACTTCTTATTTCTCAGCAGTATCGATAACACTGCTGAAAAGCATCTGATGTTACTTCACATTTGTTGCACAATATAACAATCAAACCCACTCAATCCCATGTCTATTAAGTGTTATCTTTATGCATGCTTTCAAAAGAAAAATAACAAATTTCAAATTACATTTTATCTTTTCCAGTGATGGCTCAACTCTATGAAAAGTGATCATGCTTTCCGTATATGATATTGCTGTTCTCAGGTAGTTTTCTATTTATGAATATGTTTCACTTATCATAGATTATTTAATAATCAGAGAACCATTTTTGATGAGAGGTCAAAGTAGATTAATACTCAATTCATCCTTTAGAAAAGATGAGGGAAATGAGATCAATCAGCAGAAATCAGCATGGGAATTCAAGGTAAACCCTACAGCGAGGATTTATTTTAAATCAATTTCACAATTGTACAAACATAGTATTTGTCCAATATATATTTGAGCAACTATATGATAGTTCTCTCTGAAAAGTATATCAGGCAAATTTCAATGATAATTACCCATTGCTGCTACTTAAGACAGAATTCGTTTTATAGTACAGAGTGAAATTTTGCGGTAAAATCTAAATGAAGGAATATCAACAATTTAAGCTACACAGATAATGTATTACTATTAGCAAATATAGCAAGGACTGGAACAACTATTGAAGAATATCAACAAAGAAAGACAAAGTCAATATCACAGATGAACATTAAGAACATTAAGAAAGCAAGAATAATGAACAGATGATTTATATAACTTTAAACTAAATGATAAAGACATTGAGATTGTTTTTAAAAATAGCTCAGTCACGTATCAAAATGGAAACTATAGTCCATGAATTAGAAGACTAGGATATGGCAGCTATGAAGTAGCTAGATAAGATCCTCAAGTGTAACAATATATTCAATATGTCATTGAATACTAAAGCCAGAAATATAGCTCATTCCTATGTATGCTTATGAATGTTAGGCATCTGCAAAAACCTTTAAGAAGAAAATAAACTTATTTGAAGTGTTTTGTTGGAGTACAGTTCTATAGATACCATGGACGGTGACAAAAACAAATAAGCAGATCCAAGAGCAAATCAAATCTGAAATCTCCCAAGAAACTCATGATTTTGGACATATCATGAGACTATCTAACTCACTGGAAAAAAACAATAAATCTTGACAAAGTGGAAGTAGGAACAGAGGAAGACCACATTTCAGGTGAGTAGACTCAATTAAGGAAGTGTGACTGCAAGACCAGAGCAGGGCTGTTAATAACAGACTGACACTTAATTTCTTGTTCATAGTGTTGCCATGAGTCAACCCTATGAATTTAACAACAGCAAAACTTGCTAATGTCTGTTAGTTATAAGATGATAATTACGTCTTTATTATTTCTTATAAGCAAAGAATCTTAAAAGTTGATGGAACTTGAACAGCCATCTAATCCAAAGCGTTCTTGGAGAACGGGAGAAGTTCCAGCAGATTGGAGGAGGGCCAATGTGGTCCCAATCTTCAAGAAGGGAAAAAAGGATGACCCAAACAACTACCGTCCGGTCAGCCTCACGTCGATACCTGGCAAGATTCTGGAAAAGATTATTAAGGAAGCGGTCTGCAAACACTTAGAAACAAATGCGGTCATCGCTAATAGTCAACATTGATTTATCAAAAACAAGTCATGCCAGACTAATCTGATCTCTTTTTTCGATAGAGTTACAAGCTGGGTAGATGCAGGGAATGCTGTGGATGTAGCGTACCTGGATTTCAGTAAGGCCTTCGACAAGGTCCCCCATGACCTTCTGGTAAACAAACTAGACCAATGTGGGCTAGGCAAAACTACGGTGAGGTGGATCTGTAATTGGTTAAAAGGACGAACCCAGAGGGTGCTCACTAATGCTTCCTCCTCATCTTGGAAAGAAGTGACGAGCGGAGTGCCACAGGGTTCCGTCCTGGGCCCGGTCCTGTTCAACATCTTTATTAATGACTTAGATAAAAGGTTAGAAGGCAGGATCATCAAGTTTGCAGATGACACCAAATTGGGATAGCCAATACTCCAGAGGACAGGAGCAGGATTCAAAATGATCTTGACAGATTAGAGAGATGGGCCAAAACTAACAAAATGAAGTTCAACAGTGACAAATGCAAGATACTCCACTTAGGCAGAAAAAAAGAAATGCAAAGATACAGAATGGGGGATGCCTGGCTTGAGAGCAGTACGAGTGAAAAAGATCTTGGAGTCCTCGTGGACAATAAGTTAAACATGAGCCAACAATGTGATGTGGCGGCAAAAAAAGCCAATGGGATTTTGGCCTGCATCAATAGAAGCATAGTGTCTAGATCTAGGGAAGTAATGCTACCCCTCTATTCTGTTCTGGTTAGACCACACCTGGAATATTGTGTCCAATTCTGGGCACCACAATTCAAGAGAGATATTGACAAGCTGGAATGTGTCCAGAGGAGGGCGACTAAAATGATCAAGGGTCTGGAGAACAAGCCCTATGAGGAGCGGCTAAAGGAGCTGGGCATGTTTAGCCTGAAGAAGGGAAGGCTGAGAAGGGATATGATAGCCATGTATAAATATGTGAGAGGAAGCCACAGGGAGAAGGGAACAAGCTTGTTTTCTGCTTCCTTGGAGACTAGGACACGGAACAATGGCTTCAAACTACAAGAGAGGAGATTCCATCTGAACATGAGGAAGAACTTCCTGACTGTGAGAGCCGTTCAGCATGGAACTCTCTGCCCCGGAGTGTGGTGGAGGCTCCTTCTTTGGAAGCTTTTAAACAGGGGCTGGATAGCCATCTGTCAGGGGTGATTTGAATGCAATATTCCTGCTTCTTGGCAGGGGGTTGGACTGGATGGCCCATGAGGTCTCTTCCAACTCTTTGATTCTATGATTCTATGATTCTCTTCTCCAGTTTAATCATAACCAATTATTTCAGTTATTCCTCTTGAGGTGTGGTTTCTAGACTTTATTCTCTTCTTCTATTCCTCCTCCTTCTGTATTTGAATAGACAACTTACTTCAAGTGATTGATAAGTCATTGGGTGCTGCTGTTTTTGTTTCTACTGCTGTGTGATATTACTTAACACCAACTATCTTGCTCACCCCTCAAAGATTCTATACAGACAACTGGAGACATGTTACTTCTAACAGGACTGCAGTCCACCCTGAACACACTTGGTAGCAAGGGAGATTAAACGAGCAGAAAGCAGAAAAGAACATTTGTCACTATTGGTTAAAATTGTATTCCCATTCTGCTCTCTTTGACTTATCAACGTTTAGTACTATTCTAACCTCTCTTTGGTTATACATCTTCATTTTAAAAAAAAGAAGGGATAAGCTGGATGTATATGGACTGCCTACCTGCACATAATACTAAGCAGCAAGTTTTCTTTCAAAGACAGAAGCAGCAGGATGTCCATGAGGATTGAATCATTGTACTTCCTTTACAAAATTAAGTGGCAGCAAGCTCCCATTTTCCTTTGATAAAATTCTGAGAACATAGTGAAAGATTTGTTAAGAAACTGTAAGGACTTGTTCTCTGCCTCATTGCCAGTAGAAATTTTGATGTGTGGTAAGTCCAAGTGGAGGTAGTGTCTCAGCAGACCATAACCTGCCACAGCAAATGTCAATAATAATATTTTCTCTATGATTTAATTTAATTTAGATGTTTTGTTTTCATCACATCATCATATTCCTAGGGCATGTTTATTAAAAAATAGAATCACACAAGAAAAATATAAATGTAAATGGATAATATCATAGCCTAAGAACAATCAGTATCGTTAAAAGTACAGTCAGCCCTCTACATTAGCTGGGGTTAGGGCTGCAATGGTAGAAAAACTGAATTAAAAATGCTATTTTACCTGGAAAAACACCTCTTTAGGAATCTCTAGGTCTTGCAGTATGACTCTACGGTCAGCCTCTGCTGGAAGGGGGATCTACAAATGCCTATGGAAGTATTCTCTCTAGAAATCTCTAGGGACTTCAGCACACTTGCCAATTTAAGCATCCTACAATGCTTGTCAGCCAGTTGAGGGATGCATGGGCATTCAGCTCATCACATGATGTCCCTCAACTTCCGGCAGGGGCCCTGCTCCCAACTGGCATGAAAGTGTCCTAGGACACTTCTTCATCAACATAGGAAATTTCTGCCTCAGTTAGGTGATGATTTCCCTCATTTACTGGCAAAATGGTACTGGAAGGCATGAAGGGGGGGGGGCGTGATAAGGTCCTAGGTCATCAAGCATGACTCTGTGGTCAACTTCTGGCAGAGTTGAGCATAAAGTTACACAGGAGGAAATAAATATTCTCAGAGGAAAGATATTACCCAAATCTGTACATAATCAAAACCACAAATGTCAAATCCTCAAATGGGGAGGGGGAGCGTATAGCTAAACATCCTGTGAATTTTTTTTAAAGTTTGCCTTGCACTCCAGTGCACCAAAACTCAACATGATATGGGGCTTCAGAATATAATGGTAAGCTTTCTGCAATTAGACCACAACCTTCTTTTTTTTTGTCATGTCAGGAGCAACTTGAGAAACTGCAAGTCGCTTCTGGTGTGAGAGAATTGGCCGTCTGCAAGTATGTTGCCCAGGGACTCCCGGATTATTTTTGATGTTTTTATCATCCTTGTGGGAAGCTTCTCTCATGTCTCAGCATGAGGAGCTGGAGCTGATAGAGGGAGCTCACCCGCCTCTCCCCGGATTCGAACCTGCAACCTGTCTGTCTTCAGTCCTGCCAGCACAGGGGTTTAACCCACTGCGCCACCGGGGGATCCACCACAACCTATGAGAAAGCCTTATTTAATTTTGATAGTAATCCTCATTTTCAATGGTGTTAATCGTGGAAATCATTCTCTGCTAAAGATCTAAGCATAAGGAGGAATATCTAGATAAAGGTATCCTGATCTTGAATGAATAAGAGTTTTGAAAGTGAAAACCTTCAATAGGCCTGGAAATTGACTGTGAACAAGTAAAATATGCTTTAAAATATGCTTTAAAAATATTTATAGTTTTAAATTTAGCATGTCTATGTGTATTTTTAAAATAGTACTGGCTGTATTATTTAGAGTCCACTTCTGTAGACTATTCTTTATTTTTATTTTTGTATTTAAAGAAATGTGAAAAACAAAAATTAAAAAAGTAAGAATTATCAAAAAAATAAATGATGATAGAAAAAGAGATTACTTAAAATACCATTGAAGGAAAATCTTTTCTAAAACCATCAATGATTTTTTCTTATTTTTTATCATTTCTGAGATATGGGGGAGGGGATATGAATTGAACTTGCATGCTGACTTTTGTCCTGCTGGTTCACTATATGTGCATTGTTCCCATCTGAATGAGCTTCATAAAAAACCTCCTACACTTAACAGAAAGTAAAATAATGCTTCTTTTTTAGTGTTCTAAAAATAAAGGAAAATGCAATTGATTTTCTGAACAGTGAGAGATTTGCATGGGATCTGCAATTTCAGTTTCTGTAGATCTCCTTTCCAGTTGGTGCCATTTTAACCTTTTTAAAAAAAAACACACACACACACACCACATTTGCTTACTGGATGAATAGAAGTTATCCAGCCGCTCAGATGAATACATTATTTGCTTTGAAAATGAAAGAAAGGAAAAGGAAATGAATCTAAAAGCACATGTAAAATGTCATTCTAAATCCAATTAACCAGCTAAAAACAAATTGGTGGATAAATCCCTCATTGGCTTCTGTTGACTTAATTTTGACCTTCAAAGGCCAGCTACAATAGAAAGATTTCTTTTCTTTAAAAGAAAACCTTCCCCAAAGACTGCAGGATTGGGCATCAGCAAATCTCCAAAAGGGAGTATAATACTGAGCAGTTACTGAAAATATTCTTGATATCTTAAGGCAGAATACAGATAACATGGCAGTATGGGAAGACTCAGTCTCTCAAGAGTAGGTCCAAGGAGATGAATGTCCCTGAAATGAAAAATCAAACCACCAAGACTGCTATGTAACTGAGTCTCCAAATGCTTCTCGGGTGTTTTCAATCAGTTGATGAAACACCAAGAAATATTAAGATAATGTTAAATCTCAATCCATCCTAAAAAACAGTTCCCGGAGACTCTGGATCTTGATCATAATCAGCCCTACACAGATGTTGACTGTCAAGTCAAAGTTTAAAAGGAATATTCTTTCTGAACCAGGATCAGTGCTAGCTGTCTTGACTGCCATCCTGCATTTCTCCAGCTCAAGTGGCCTAGGGATGCAGGATGGCAGTTCCGTGTCCTCTTCTCTCCATGTCATAGCTGTCACAAGTCATGACACCCCCACATACCTTTTCATGGGCACTATGACTGATATCAGCAGGAGAGCTAGTGGGATGGGAGGAGGGAGAAGGGGCTTTCTCCCTCTCTTACTAGCTTTCTAACCAACATGGTGCTCTGGCTAATGTCATCTAGACCACCCCAAGATGATTGGGGGGTGTTGTGGCTGGTGACAGTCACAACATGGGTGGTGGGAGATCCTGTAGATGTGGCGACATGGCCAATTATCAGGAGCTTGGGTTTCCACAACCAACAGGAGAATCAGCCAAAGTCAAGAGTCCAGTATCAGAAATGTGGAAATTCAGGTTAAGCTGGAATAACAAGCCATACAAACTACAAACAGATAGGGGTGAGCCTCAATTCTGGAACTCCCTGCGCAGGGAGTTGTCATTCTGGTTGCAGGCTAAAACAACCAGACCTATGTATTCAGACAGGCTTTTAAAGATGAAGGTTTTAAGAACAAGTCAGGAGGTCTTGTGGTTTTTAATCTAGAATATGGATTGTTGTAGGTTTTTTCGGGTTATATGGCCATGTTCTAGAGGCATTCTCTCCTGATGTTTCTAGAATATGTTTTAATGGGTTTTAACTGTGATTTTTTAAAATAAGAGTTGGTTTGGCAGAAACTGGTTTTGCTGTGTAGATGATTAGATTGGCATTCTTCGAACAAGTTTGAGGCCAGGAAGATGATTACACAAATTACAGAAGATTACCTCCTGCTACCCAGATATGCCTTTGGGGCACTTTTTGACCCCCCCCCCCCCAGTCATATTTTGCAAAGTGGCTCAGCACAGATGGGTGCCTACATTGTACTTCACATTTTGCAGAGTCATGTGGTTTACATTTGAGACTCACTGATGCACATTCAGGGGCTTAACTCAGATTTTCCTGACTTTGCCTGAGGGACTTTAAACACTGTAACCCATTCTGGAACACACTTTGGCAGTGTGTGTTATTTTGCTGCTGCATTTCAAAGTTAGTTTCAAAGTGCATTATATAGTCCATGTAGATGAGCCTTAATGCTTACCATAGGATTTTTAGGAGTAAGATTAATTCAAATGAGATTTATCAAGGATTTCCTTTCACACTGAAAGACTGTGACATATCCAGTGAGTTTCCATGGCTGAGTGGGGTTTCAGACTCAGTTCTTCTGGAGTTCTACTACAACACTCAAATGACCAAACCACATGGGAGTGTTTTTCCATATTAGAGTACACTAACTGAAATAAATGGGACTTCATTTAGTCATGATTGAATGAAGTCCTAACATTTTCAAAATGCATGTTAGCTGAATGGTATACTATAGGGCTCCACAGAAGAATAGGGCTCCACAGCCACCTACGGATCCACAAGAATACAGATCATGGAAGACTATCCTACTTGTCCAACGAGGGATCGCCTAAGTAAGTAAGTAAATACTATAGCAACTTATCACCATTCTTAGAAAGGTAATTAGAAGTGCTTCCAACATTTCACTTTATAGATTCCAATAGGATCCTTCCACATCTGATTCTGTGAGGATGTTGCATATGTTCCTCAGCACCCAATGTACAATAATAACTCTGCCTTGCTAAGCAATTGGATTTGTCTTTCTTATCCACACCCTTCTTTCACATTCTCATTTTCTTTTATTCTCACTGCTCACTTTTTAACATGAATTTAGATGTAAACCAGCCACACTGGCTCTTCCTCAGTCAAATAAGAGAAAGGAGTGTCTGTGGAATTAGATAGATATGCTGAAGATTTATTTTAAGAACAGATGTACCCAGAAAAGAGAAACAATATACTTATCACAGCCAGCAGTACAAAATCACTTTAAATATTTTCCCCTGCTCTCATGGTTAAATAGTTCCACTTGTACAGCTCCCAAGATACTATTATTAATTTTGCTGCTACATTTATTTTTCAACCCACACTGTACAGTTAATCTGCATCATTCTTCAGTGTCTTTTATTCATGGTGTTGTGGTATTTAGAGGTTTAGCACATTCAATTATGATGGATATTTTCCATTTATTCTTACATAGAAGCGCTGCGATCTAGTTCAAAGACTTAGAGCTGTTTGTTTATTTCAATTTCTCTGAGCATGGGAAATCAATACATAGGTTCAAGTGAAACATGAGGAGAACAGACTAGAATTTAGCACAGGGCTGCATTATTTTTAAAAGCCTTAATTGCCTCATGCACTAAAAGCATTTTGTCCTGTGACTGCAATGATACTGAGGGACGATTCATACATTCTTGGGCAGTTAATACGTGAAGCTATTCCTGACTGCCCTCCAGGGGAAGCTGTGACAAATACTGGCTTTACATCAAGGCTGGAGCTCATGGTTATGTCATAACACCTTGAAGGAACAGAATGGTTGAGAGAATAACCAAGTGGATGCCAAAGAGAATGAGGCAGGTCAGCAAAGTTAGAGACATATCTATTCTCCTTCTCATCTGTCTCCTCCTCCTTTTGTTGTTGTAAAAATCAACCCACTCGCAAAAGACAGACTCAATGCAGATTTCAAAATCAAATATGAATGTTATTATATTTTTACACATTATGAAGTTTTGTGATATCTAAACAATAGCATTCCCCCTGCCTGCAATAGACTGCATTTCCAGTAGTCTGTTCAAGAAACCTCATATTCCAAAGGAGATTAGATAACCTTTCACCCAAGGGAAATTGAAGAGGAGACGTGTGCCCACGAAACCCAGACAAAAGCCCACCTGCAAATCGCCTAATAAAAAGAGTTTTGCTCAGTACGTCAGAACTATAATAGTTTTCTTAAAAAATCATCTATAATGCTTACATGGCTATAACCCTTTGGGACCTCCACATATATGTTGCATATTTAAAATAACTAAGATGCAGTTGAGCAGAGAATCATATCTATGCTTATACAGTCCAGCATTTGTCTTTCAGGAAAACTTAAACAATATATCTGTTGAGGCCTGTGAGACCTCAGCCTCTGAGGATGAGGTCGAGGATTTTTTGTGTGAGCCTGTGACTTTGCCGGGGGAAAGCAAAAGTATTTAAGATGATTTGGATACTTCAGTTGCTGGGGAAACAGACCATATTTCTGATGAGAATCTCCCAGGGATTGACTGTGAAAGGAATGTGGGGGAGAACGGAGGACTACCGATAACCCAGCGTTTATGGCTCAGACAGTAGGGGATGAGGCAGAAACAGCTTCAGGTTTCTCAAAGACTGAAAGATAAACAAAGGGAGCCCAGGTGTGGGAAAGTCTGGTGTTTACTGTAGGTAAGAGGAAGACTTCTTTAGGGATCTGAAGCTTTGTTCGGTGTGAACATCAGTGTTGGAATTTAAGGTCGTATGTCTTTCTAGCTCCGAATCGAGAGTTTTAGTCCTTAGTTTTTGGGTCTTGTTTTCCTGCTCAACTTCCATGTCTCCTGTTTGTATTACAAATCTTGTTTCAAGTTTTCAAGCCTTTGGAATTAAAGTCATTTTTGGAGTGGCATCACTTTGGGATTACAGTTTCTTGTTTTGCCTTCTGTGATTTTTGGATTCATGTTCAGAGTTGCTCTTTGCCTTTTGTCAAGCTCTTGATATCTAGCTCATGGATGTACTTGAATACTGTTTTACAATGTGACCTTTAATGTTACTTTCTTGCATGCTTCGTTTGCTTATTTTAAATGACTTTTAGAGAATTGCTTGCACTATTTTGAAGCTGTTGTTTTTATATACTCTTATTGAGGCCAAACACGGAATTCCCTACATTCAAGCTGATCTGACCTGAAGCAGGGAGTTCCATAGCAGCAGCTGCAACTCAGAAGCTTTCTCATTTCTTTGCCTTTTCCCCTTCCTAACATTGTAACTAATCCCGCAAATAAAAGTGGCAATTAATTGTAACCTTTCCCTCTCCATAGTGTTACTTTGTGTCTTTTACTGCCTCAAAACTTCTCTTTCAATAAACCTTTCTTCTCCCAGGTTGCAGATGGCTGCCGGCCCTCCTGGAATGCGATCTTCGCATCCTGGGGAGACCAAAACTGCGTTCTGTTAAACTGCGGATAAGGAAACCCCTTGGGCCCCCTTATCCACAAGTCAACGGATCGCTTCAAAAATGGTGTCAGTCTTCTCCTGGGAGAATTCTAAGACTAATGGCTATCTCGGTTTTGCTTCACTGCCCCTTCCACCCCGAGAATAACCTTTTTTGCCCCCTAAACCCCAACCTGGAGTCCAGCTGTTTTTCCAAAGACGTTGCCTCGCTGCCACCATTTTGTGGATGTCCAAGGAACCCCTGATCCTGGGAAATGGTCGCAGTCAACCCATGGGATCCCTAAGATGTCAGTGGGCTACCTTGGTCCTTGGTGTGGAGGGATCTCTAGTTCTCTCCATGGATCTCGATCTTCAGCGTTGGTGAATGGCCATAAGGACTCCATGGATACTGGGACACCTTTTCCCACTTGCCTTTTCTGGATTTTACAACTTTGAACAACTTTCCCAAACTTTCAAGAACTTTTGAGAACTTTATGGAACTTTCCCCAAACCCTATGAACTCCCTTTTTCATGATTGAGGGATGATATCGTTTCGTGCTTATGAACTTATTCTTCTGGACTCTGATGGGTGGGATGGGTGTATATGAAATTCCCTTATACTTCATTATTCCTTATGTATCTCCCTGACCCCTGTGTGTATGTCTGTATATGAAATATGGGAAGCTACCTTTTCGTGACCTCCAGCATGACATCAGCCTTGGGTAGCCAATTTCCCAAGGCATATCCCTATTGATTCAAGGTTTTAAACAAAGACTGATTGCATGACAATAACCCGGCCCCCTCGAGCAGGACCGCTTGAGGGGAGCCCCCTGGTGAACTAGTCATCTACCAACAAAGAGGCATCTTGCTTTCAAGGGAAGCCAGGATGTCCCAACTTTCCTCCATTTTGTCATTTCCCCATGGACCGGGAAAAACATAAGATAACAAAGGGAACCCATATCTGTGACAAGGAAATACCAGGGCTGGGCGATCGTGCCAGCCATACCTGCATATCTCAACCTTTCAAGAGACCCGACCAACTTGAGGAAACTATTCTTTGATTTATTGCTGGCCATTTGGACACATCAAGTCATTTTAATCCAATCATCTGGACATTCACTTCATTGTTTTTCCCAAGGACTGCCTCCTCCGCTCCCATTGGCCGAGAGCCTGAAGCGGCACTGGATTTCTGATTGGCTGAGGAACGGCTAAGCCAGCCGTGCCTCCCCTCCAGCTGATGACAACAGCCAATCAGGAAGATGTCAGCTGAGGGGCGGGGGGCAGGAAATTTGAACTTTGACAGCTCTGTTTTTCTATAAAAATGTACCAAAATGCATTGCATGTATGTCTCTCCTGACGAACTATCGCAGTTTTGCATCCGTACCAGCTGGACGAAATAAATACAACTCGGTGGCTTTTCTTCAACTTTGGTGAGATTTATTTGGGAAAAATCAGGGGAAATCTTTTGGCTCTCTCTCTCTTCGCTCACCAGAATACCAGATCCTCCTTGGTGGATCTAAGGGCTCCTCTCTCCTGGGTGGGAGCCTCTAAATTCTAGCTTGATATCACTTTCTTAATTAACACATGATTATTGTTGATCTGTGTTGTGTCTGGGTGAAAAAGGACTAGAAAGGTGACTGGGCTGCAACAATTTCATGCTTGTTTGGGTTCCTGCAGGACATTTCTGGCTCCCCACCTACTTTGAAGTGGGTCTATCAGAAAGAGAAAATGCCAGCCCGAAAAGTTAATTCCATCTGATAAAGTTTTCCATCTGCAGAGGGAATCTGGAGATGAGCTGCCACCAGAATATCAGTAGTGTATAGATTAAATCTGCATGTTTTACATTGAGCTGTTCATATATACATAACAACTCACTGTATTCTCTGAGGCTCACCTTGGTTAATAATCTCATCATGCACTGTTTTACATAGTGCTTCAACACATTTTGCGTATTTGCCCTTTTCCAGGGTAGATATTCCAAATGACTCTGGCTTCAAACTGACAAATTACTGCTGTTCATTTTTCCCACTATGGAAGAGGTTCTGCCCACCCTTGACATCATGAGGATTTCCCAGCCAACAGGATAAAAACCAGGCTGGTTTCTGAGCAATTAGGGGAGGGTGCAGGGACTTTGAATGGCTATCAAAAAGAAAAGAAAATGTTGTATACTGTACTGTATGCTTTTTGTCTGGTCCTTGCGAGTGCAGTCTCTATATCAGACATCCTTTCAAATCTCTCTGATGCTGAGCAGTATGCTGCATTCTGTATTCTAGTTTAGGACAGGGCCTTTTGAATTCTCTGGCATAGGGCTCCTCCATTCCCAAAATACATTTCCCAGAGTTCTGTGCTATTCCCAGAAAACACCTCTTTTCCCCACTCAATGATAATGATTATGATGATAACATGGAAGGTAGTAGAGAAACCATGGGGGAAATACAGCAAAGTGAATTAAACTTATCTTCTCTAGCTCTCAGTTTTCACCTACCATTCTCTATGATTTCTTCAGAGATCTTCATTTGAGGCTTTGAAAACCAAAGAAGACCCAATAATTTGGTACTTCTTCATATATTTCTTGTTCAGAGGCATAAAGGAGTAGAATGCACAGATCTGTCTTGGACTCATTGAATAAATATGGCAGATCCAATTCAGTCATTTCCTGTTTCAGATGGAAAGCCATACACACACAAATGGAATATCTAAATGTGTGAGGAATCATAGCTGACAGATTGCTCCATCATTAAGTACAAGAACGAGCATGCACCCCAACTTATCAACCCCAAATTTAATATTGGGTGTTGAATATATTGAGGGTAAGCTAGCAAAAGAATCAGAACTTCTCTCTGCATTTGAGGAAGTCCTCTTTCAAAATCAGCCAATCTGGTCAAACACAAAATTTATGAAGTTTTCTTCAAAACAATTTACACTGCTGACAAAATCTATAACTATCTTCTACAATTATTATTACAGTCAGTACAATTGGACCTGAAATTGCTATATGAATAAATTACTCGTGTTGGAGAAGAATACAGTACAATCCAATTACAATAATTTCCAGCACTACCATAACGTTGGCCTTTAGATATTATATTTCTACTTCCAGAAGTGCCAGTGGTTACAGTTGGTGGGAGCTTTAGCCAAACAACATATCTGATGCAAATAAATTAAACAGAATGTTTGCATTTGTTGTTGCCTATGAAGATGTAACAAAAACAATGAAAAATAAAACATTATTTCTGTGAATACAGCACTTTTTAGTGTTAAAAACATTCCTTCAGTTACTGTATTCATAACAATTCTGTGAAAGAGTGAGTCACTCTCAGCCTAATCCAAACACTAACCAGTAGGATTTATGGCTTATGACGTGGGTCCTCCAGATTTAATACAAATGATCTACTGCACAATAATCCACACTAGTTCTCATACCCGCAGACTTAGATCATAGTTTGAACATAATAAAACACAAACTCCTTGTGATCACACCTGGCAACTTTTCAATGCATTCAGCTGTGAATACAATCCGCTTCTCATGTGTTTATAGATACACAGCAGCAACAAAGAACACCCTTGTTTCATATAAGATCATCTGTTGATCTAGAGGTATTTAGCAACCCTGCCTATATTTTTTCCAAAATATTAGGACCAGGAAACATCTTATTCTATCAGCTTTATTTTTTATTCTTTGCTCAACATGCTTATGCACTGCCGTCATGACTCTAATTTCCAAATACATGAAGGCAGGTGTGAAACTTCTGCAGTCCTCCAGATGTTGTTGAACTGCAATGCTCAGAATTCCTCACCACTGTTTATGGAAGGTAGGGCTGATGGGAGCTGTACTCTGGCAACATCTTGCACTCCAACAAAGCATGCTCTATTGTTGTTTGAAGTGGTAATTAGTTGACAAAGTGGGGACTTATTGATTAGATTTACACCACAGTTCCCCCCATATTTGATTTTAATTCACCATATATCTGTGGGTGGGAGTGTCAGAATGCTCACTATTTCTTCATGAAGCAGAGTTTTTGTTATAAGAAAAAATTCATAAGTGTGTTAATTGCTTGTCTCTTTCCTAGATCTGATCTCAGCTGAAAAGAGTGTGACTGCATACAACTGCTCATAGATTAATAAGAATTGGCATGTGGAGACTATCGACTGGATTAAGAGTCAGGGTCTGTGGGGGAGAGAAAAGATACCGTGAAAGGAGGATAAATAATAATTGAGGTCAAACTTAGGTGGCGGTGATGGTGGCAGCAGCAAAAACAACTGAAATCAGGCCACAGTCTAGGGTTAAATTAAATATGGAAGACAATACATTTCAGTAATCACCAAAATTACCATAACATAAACAGGGACAGGCAGCTTGTGGCCCTCCATTTGTGCAAGAGATGTCAGTCCTAGCCAGCATGCCCAATAATGAGGGGAGATGGGACTTGCAGTTACTAATTCCTCACTTTATGATGTAATGTTCTTCTAAGGCTCTGTCATCATAATACATTCTGCAAAGAGATCAGTTGAACTCAGAGAAATGTATCAAGTTTTGAGCATATTTGAGCATTTGTCATCACTGGACAAAGTATGTACAACAGCATTGTATTGCTGTTTCCTCTTTGGAAGTAATCCAAAGGTATCTTAACTCCTCCCTTAGGTCTTTCTTTGCTCTTACATCAAAATGCCTACTCTACTGGAACATATTTAAACTGGTATACAAGTGGTCAAGAACTGGCGATTCTTCAAGCTGAGAAGAAAATAGTGGCCTTATAGGATTAGATTCTTTAATGGTCCTTCAAGCCAGAATCCCACATTTTTCCTTCTGTTTATCCCTTCAAAAAAAAAGTAATTAACATATGGTTGTGGATATAATATGTAATGTGAAGAAAAAGAAGCCAAAGCAGAGGGAGCCAAGAATTCATGCCAGCTCAATAGAGCAGAAGGTGACATTGACAGCATATATGGAAAACATACTCCAGGAGATTTTTCAGGAAAAGAAAATAAGTGATTCAGTCTTATGTACCTTTATTGGCTCTGACTCATGATAGCACTAACATAAGGTTTTCTCAGCAAGAGATTTGTTTTGTCTTTTAGACTCAGAGAGTATGAGTTGCCCTTGGTCACTTGGTGAACAAAGGTTTCAAGCTTTCTCTCTCAGAACCCTAGTCCAATTTCAAACCATTTTACCATTCTGGCTCTTATGCAGTCTTGGACATACTTAATTTGAAATGGCAGTAAAACCAGTTGAGACCAGACTTATTACTTCTTTGAAATAAATGTCCCCAACTTTCCATTCAAGATCAGTGGTCATCCAGCTTGTCAGATTTCCGGGAGCTGTAGTACAAAAAACCCTAACACTTCCAATTTTTTGGGTGAGATTCCAAAGAGGAAATATTAGATAAGCAGTTGGATATACAAGGATTAAATAATAATTACAGGTTGGACATCCCTTACCTGGAATCTAATGCATCCCAAATTCCAAAATCATCCACATGGGTGCCTGGCATAATGACTTTGCTCTCTGATGTTTCAACATATAGAACTTTGTTTAATGTACAACATTATTAAACCTGTGTATAAAATCACCTTCAGGCTATGTCTATAAGGTGTATAGGAAACAAATTAATTTTACATTTAGACCTGGGTCCTATCTCCAAGATACTTCATTATGTAGGTATGCATAAATAAATGTATTCTGAAATTGGGGGGTTGGGGATGCAAGTACTTTGCATAAGGGATATTCAACCTGTGGAGCAGAATTTAAATGGAGCATTTAAAAATGAACTTTCTTGGATGTTTGAGGCCTTCCTGGTCTGCAAAATTTGTTCTCAATACATAATGGGTTCCATATCAATCTCAGAGCACTGTTCTTTGCATAATTTAGACATGTTTTTTTCTCTGAGCTGGAATACAAACTGTCCATTTCCCTTGCCCAAAACAGACCTTTCTACAAAAGCATGCTGGGATACTGCTGCCTTTTACAATCATTTCCCTTGTCCACAAAATGATCACATTGTAGCTCCTATGGGCCTCTGCTGCCAAACTTTCACTATTTCTGTTGCTGGCCTTGAGACCAAATGGTTGTGTACCACCTTGTCCAACCACTCTTCAGCAATTCTATTCTTCACAGGACTGGGAAAAGGAACAAAGAAACACTGAGAGAAGCAGCAAAGAAATAGAGGAATCAACTGGGTGTCTAGAACGTATCCTTGATCTTGTGATTATGTGATCTGTTCTATGTGGTTATGTAATTTAACTAATATTACCGTTTAATTGTTATGTAATGGATTTTATATTGCTGTTTTATATTGTTGTTTTGATATTGTTGGCATTGAATTGTTGCCTATGTTAGCCGCCCTGAGTCCCCCCTCGGTGGTGAGAAGGGCGGGGTAGAAATGGTGTAAAAAATAAATAATAAATTTATCTGTCTCCTCTGACCTGACATGCTTGTGCATCTGGCACACTGCCACCTATATGCTTCATTCTTATCCAGCTGCTTCTGAATCCGTCATAAGTTAGGAGAAAGAAATTTGTCATCAATATATGCCTTCTAGTATACTAAACAGTCCTGATATTATTGGCATCAGTGGACAAAGTTTATTCTAATCAAATTTATTCTAATTAATAGAAAATCACAGATCAAATCTTTATAACTATTTCTAAAATAACTATGGTTTGTTTGATTTACAAAAGAATTAAGACATAGTGCTCACCCATTTTTCCCATCTTATAATGCTAATGCACTTCCTATGTAATGATGAAAAATGTTTCAAAAATATGGTCCCTTTTATTTTATTTTTGAGAAGTGAACAGAGCAGCAAAAATGTTATTTCAATAATATTATTTCAAATGTATATTTCTGGAAAACGTGAATATATGTCCACATAAACCGCATTGAGTCCCCCTCAGGGTGAGAAAAGTGGTATACAAATACTGTAAATAAATAAATAAATAAATAAATCTTGGCAATATTATGTTTTTTTGAACCAGGAGAATATTCTTGGTTCTTTGTTTTCTACATTTCATGAGTACTTAGAGAGAAAATATTATGGCAAAAACATCCACAGAAAACAGCTTATGCTAAGTAACTGTCAGAGAGTAGGTTTTGAAATTGTAACCTGGGTATTCACATAAGAAATTTGAAGAGTTATGCTATTTCCACTATTTTCAGCGTATATGTTATTTCTTCTTTCTTGTATGGAAAAATCTGCACTTATACAGCTTTAACAGTGAGTCATCTGCCAAATAAACAATCATCCCTTATGTTCTTTCTTTTTACTTGCACAGCTATGCTGTGTTATTGACAAAAATCAATCGGCACTAACTGAGAGCTCAGTTGTAGCTTTGTTTAAACAACCAGAGGTGCCCCTCTATTGATGCAGATAAGAAGAAAAATATGCATTGGCCCTATATTTCAAAAGAGAAGTACTAAGCCATAGGACTATGCAGTGTATGCTCAATTATTTAAGCTCATATCTTTTCTCTGCTCCTCCCACTCCCAGTCACTATGCACACCTTCTGAGAAATGCTATGCCTTTGAAAGCAACAGAACTTGGAAAGGTACTTTTAAAAAGCAATCGTTCCTTTTATAGTTATTACTATATCCAATTTCTAAGTAACTTTGTACTTACCACTGTCCCCTGGGTAACTAAAATGGCTAGATTTTTTGCTATCCTTCAGAAAGTTGTATGTGCAGTGTAACTAAAACATAAAATCTGAATGCTACAAGTTTCCATCCTGCAATATAAAAACAATCTTTCCCATCAGTCATGTCACAATCTGAACACCCAAAATGGAGCATGAGTCAGGAGTATAAAATATAGCACTTAATTCATGTGATGCTCACCTTTCATCATTTTCTGAGTTCACTACCCTTACAAGTAGCATAAAAATAGAGTACAAAAGTAACCAAAACATTACAGTTATACTGCAATGAGAGTGACATTATCCCATGGGTACACTTCTCTACTGTGGTTACCTAAAACTGTAGATATTAATGAACCTTATATTTCAACTATAGAGCCAGAAGCATACCAGAGAATAGAATTAAAGGATTTAGAGATGCCCACAAACACTTTTGGAGGAATAGTTTTTGGTGTGTGTGTGTGTATGTTAAATCATTGATTAAGAATCTGTGGATAAGGGGCTCATACTGTAGGAATCATGATGTAAAATGGATATATCAGAATTATTTATGCTTAACCTCGGCAAATAGATCTTAATGGCTGAGAAGGGAAAGCCGTTAACATCATTATCTCTATGAATTAATCCAGATTGATTGCATATATTTCATCTAATACTAATTTAGGTACCCACTGATGTCCAGGTGAAGTAGTTGGTCAGGATAAATATTGGATAGTCATTGTTTGGTTTTGCGTTTTATGAACGTTTCATTAGTAAATACATAAGAATGTAGGTAAACAACAACTCCCATCATCCTTTGTCATTGCCCCCAAACCCTGGTCATGATGGGTATGTATGCCAGGTTTGGTTCAGGTCCATCATTGGTGGGATTCATAGGGCTTACCGAATGTGAGGGGACTGCAAGTCCCAACGTGCTGGGTCAATCACTCCAAACCCCTTCAGTATTTTCTGTTGGGTGACATGAGAACTGAAATCCGCACCAAAGTGGGTTTTTAAAATCCGCTTTGGCACAGATTTTACTCCTGTCTGGAAGTGCTCTTCATCACACTACAACAAGGTGAGTAGTTGCAGTGCTCTGGAGGTGTTTGAACTTCTCATTGGTTAGTGTAAGAGTTGTAGGCTAAAACTTTCTTGAAGGGCACAGTTCTCACCACAACATTAGGATATGTATTCATGATACCACCCATGGAGCAGAAAGACTGTAGGCGATTGACTTTCTTCATCTGGAATGTATTTAGCTAAAAGCACCCCCCCCCCCCCCCCCAAAAAAAAAGAAAATTGAGGAAAATGTATTCTCTTCAACACTGGGCAAACATAATCTTTCCTCACATGTTTGGGTTTAAAGGTAAGAACTTTCATAGACCCTCATGTTGGAATAAGAGTGAATCTGTTATTTGTGTCTATCCCACATATGCTAAGTATCATAACAGGTAAGGAAATTCATTATATATGTTGACTTTATTCAAAGTTAGTAGTAAATGAAATTTTAATGAAAGCAAGAGCAGATGAATGTATGATGTAGGTACTAGCTAATGATCACTTAATGTGGAATCAAATATTACTTCATACAGCTGCTTTTCTTTTTAGGAGACATTTATATGAAATACCTTTAAACCTCTCCTTGAAATTTCCACAAGTTTCGATGATCAACTGATAATGTATGAGAATATATTTTCAAAACATTACAATCATAGATTCTGGTTATCTGCAGGTCAAAAAATGATTGTTGTAACGAATGCGGTTGAGGTGACTGAAACAGTATGTAAACATTTATTCTGGCAGCACCTATTTCCTGTAAATCACAGGAAAAATATATTGAATGAACATTGATGAAACTGTTGAGGAGCAGAAAGCATTTCATTGGGAAGAATTTGCAAAGCTGTTTGAAAAAGGCAGTGAGAGGAAACATGGCTAGGAATATTGTTGGAAACTGTCATTCTGGCTTCTCGAACCCCCATTCCTCAGTATCTTGGATGCACCACCATACATAATATTGGGAAAATGCCTGCTGAAAACCTTTATAATGGTTAGCATTTCTTCCCCTCTTCTCAATACCTCTCTCTTTTCTTGGGATATGAAGCCCACCTACCCTCAGATCTGGTTTTCTCATTTTATCTAATCTTCATCTCCTCTTTTTAAAGCCATAAGAAACTGGGAAGACAAGTGAACAGAAAACAAAACAAAACAAATAACATGATTAACTACACTAAAAAGGCAGATTACATAGCAAAACACATGTATAATATTGACAAACAGAAACAATTATGATAGTTTCTTCGCATCACTTCTTCTCTATTACTGCCATACATCCTTTTTGGCTGAAGTGATTTAACACAAATGTAAAAAGCATCCAGCTGCATTGTATCTGCAAGAAAAGATGTACTCCTCCATGCGACAAATGAAGCAGAAAGCCTCAAAAGAAGGAGACACAAGGCTGGACGCCTGGCACAAAAGCATTTGTGTTGACCTAAAAACACTGCAAAAGAGAGGCAAACCATACTAGAACAGTGACTTTGATTTGACAGAGTAGCAAACTTGGAGAGGACAAAATTGTACATGAATGAGGCATCCCATTTTTTTTAAAAAAAATCATTTACCAGGATCTGTCAAAAGCTTTAGAAGCCTGTGTTTAAAATCAAACAGAATATAAGGAAGAGTTGGTAGCTATAATCAAGATCTTTTTTGAAGCTGGTAAAGTGCAAAGTTCTGCTCTTTCTCTCTCCCTTTATGTCCTACTCTATGTTAACTTTGTTATATTTTCTCAATAGAAGGTTGATAAAGATTAGAAAAATCACAGCCTTACCCTGTACAGGTTTTTACAGTAAATCTGCCATTTAAAAAGAAGGAAGAAAGCAAGGAAGAAGACAAGGCACAACAGAAGAGGATGATGATGATGATGATGAGGATGATTGTTAACTACCTTTCCACACAGATCAATGCTGGTACAACACAGTTAAAATACCCAGAAGAACACATTATCATAAAATACATATGTTAAGGACCTAACAGAAGCTGAAGAGATCAAGAGAAGGTGGTGGGACTATACAGAAAATCTGAATTGGAAAGATAATAATATTGAGGATAGCTTTGACGGTGCGGTTAGTGAATTAGAACCAGACATCCTGAGGAGTGAGGTGGGCCTTAAGAAGCATTGCTAATAACAAAGCAGCAGGAGATGACAGGATCCCAGCTGAACTGTTTAAAATCTTGAAAGATGATGCTGTCAAGGTGATGCATGTCATATGCCAGCAAATATGGTAAACACAAGAAGAATGGCCATCAGATTGAAAAAGAATCAACTTATATCTTCATACCAAAAAAGGGAAATGCTAAAGAATGCTCAAACTTTTGTAGAGTGCCACTAAGTTCACATGCCAGTAAGATAATCCTCAAGATCCTGTAAGATAGGCTCCAGTCATACATGGAGAGACAGTTGCCAGATGTACAAGCTGGGTTTAGAAAAGGCAGAGGAACAAGAGACCAAATTGCCAATATCCACTGGATAATAGAGGGAGGTAGGGAGTTTCAGAAAAGCATTTATTTCTGTTTTATGGGCTATTCTAAAGCCTTTTGACTGTGTGGATCATAATAAATTGTGGCAAGTTCTTGGTGGTATGGGGATACCAAATTACCTTGTCTCTCTCCTGAGGAATCTGTATAAGGACCAAGTAGCAACAGTAAAAGACCATGGAACAACAGACTGGTTCAAGATTGGGAAAGGAGTATGGCAGGGCTGTATACTCTCACCCAACCTATTCAACTTGTATGCAGAACACATCATGTGATGTGCGGGGCTTGATTAATCCAAGGCTGGAGTTAAAATTGCTGGACAAAACATTAACAGCCTTAGATATGCAGATGATACCACTTTGATGGCTGAAAGCGAAGAGGAGCTGAGGAGCCTTATAACGAAAGTGAAAGAAGAAAGTTCAAACTCTGGGTTGCATCTAAGCATTAAAAAAACCAAGATTATGGCAACCAGACTGACCGATAACAGGCAAATAGAAGGAGAAAGCATGGAGGCAGTGACAGACTTCGTATTTCTAGGTACGAAGATTACTGAGGATGCAGATTGCATCCAGGAAATCAGGAGACATTTACTTCTTGGAAGGAGAGAAGTGCCCAATCTCAATAAAATAGTGAAGAGTAGAGACATCACACTGACAACCAAGGTCCGCATAGTTAAAGCAATGGTATTCTCCATAATTATCTATGGATGCGAGAGCTGGACCATAAGGAAGGCTGAGTGAAGGAAGATAGGCACTTTTGAATTGTGGTGTTGGAGGAAAATTCTGAGACTGCCTTGGACTGCAGGAAGATCAAACCAGTCCATAATCCAGGAAATAATGCCTGACTGCTCACTGGAATGAAGGATATCAGAGCCAAAGATGAAGTACTTTGGCCACATAATGAGAAGATATGAAAGCTTGGAGAAGACAATAATGCTGGGGAAAATGGAAGGATAAAGGAAGAGGGGCTGACCAAAGGCAAGATGGATGGACTGTATCCTTGAAGTGACTGGCTTGACCTTGAAGGAGCTGGGGTTGGCAATAGCCAACAGGGAGCTGGTCCATGAGGTCATGAAGAGTCAGAAGCTACTGAATGAATAAACAACCACAAAACAAAAATTAAAATCCAATACTAGTAGAAGATAGGCTTGTGCACAGATTCGGTTTGGTTGCTTCTCTTTGGCCAATCTGGCTTGTTCGGCTGGCCATAACGGTAAGGGCTCAGCCACCATATGTTTTGGCCAAAACGGGCCATGCAGTAACCAGCCACAGCTCCTCCTCTCCTATTTGGCATCACGCGGTGCATGAAGAGGCTGCCACATGCTTGCACCGGGTTTTCCAATGAGCCCAGCCTATTGGGCTGATCAGAATAGAATAAAGCTATGTGTCTTATGCAAGCTGTGTCTATTTAATGGGGTGAGCACCTCCATTGCTCTCTGTTGCATCCTGACTCTAGTCTGACTGCCTTGCTGCTTGTTCTTAGCTTTGTTTTTTTGGCTTGGCTTGGCCTCTCTCTCATATCAAATATTTTTGTTTTTCCATTATTTTCTTGATTTTTTTTTATTTAGTGGGACTGGGAGTTAGGAAAATGTGGGATGTGTGGGTGGGGTGAGAGTGTGTATTTGGGAACTTGTGAGAAAGAAAGAGCACCTCTTTGCTCTTGATGTACTTTTCTTTAAAAAATATTTGGGTAGCTCTGAGAACCTTGAGACACCCTTTAGCATTTTTTCTCCCCTCCTCTCCTTCTGAAAATACTTTAAAAAGATTAACAATTATTATTAGTAATAATAATCCCAGCAAACAAACAGAAAAGCCTAATTTTCAGAAAACTAGTTACCTGCCTATAATTTCATTCTTTTGCAAACAAATTCTCTGTTTATTTCTTTATATATTTATTTCCTATTTCTCTCTATGCTCTAAAAAGAAAAGAAATTCCTAAAAATCAGGGATGACCCAGAAGTTATGAAACTTGCTGGGCTAACAGTGGTAGATGTGTCCTCCAAGTGCAGTCATTCTCATCCTGATAACCCTAAAAATGATAGGAAGGGAAGCCCGGGAAGTCCCCCTATTTCCTCCAATGGGCCAGATCTTACCATATTTTTTGACTGCAAAACGAAAACGGCTATTTGGCTACTCAGACGTTTTCAGGAGGCATGCAAAACTGGATCCGAAATTCGGCCAGCAGAAATAGATCAAGGTTCAGCTGAAATGCACAAGCCTAACAGAAGGTGCATTTAAATTGTGACATCTCATTTAGCTGTCATAACCCTTCTGGAAGACCATTCCACAGTCTAGGGGTGGCTGATAAAAAGGTCCTCTGGGTGACTGTCACCAGTCAGGTACTTGCGATTGAAGTAAACTTATCCCAGAAGACCTGAGTGTATGGAGTAGATTATATGGGAGAAGGCCACTCTTTACATAACCCTAAGTCTGGTGGGATGTTGATAGGGAGATATTTTGCATAGAAAGAAAGTAAACAGTTGTGAGTGAATATATAAATATAGAGTGTAGAATAATACACATGTTATTCTACGTATTAATCACAGCAGCAAAAAACAATAGGTATACTTCAGAGTTATCAGGTGCAGTCCATTAAATTAAATTAAATTTCTATTTTCTGTGATAGTTTAAAATATCCACTTTGTGGTGTTACACAAATGATAGATTCATAGTTTGTAGACATAAAACTTGAAGATTTTAGATTTAACTATCTAAGATTGAACATATTGTCTCTCATTATTTCAAGGAGTTTGTCCTTGCTGAATCTTTACTGATATGTGGGGGAACTTAAACACCACCAAAACTATGGTAATTCTTAAACATTTAAGAACTAATAATATATGCCATTGGCTTGGGTTCAGCACTGAGTTTACTTGAACATCATCTGGCTCACATGCACTTTTTTTGTTTTTCATGGCCTATAAAGCAATTCTAGTGGTCTAGACAAGCTCTGAGACCTCCCTTGAACATTGTGAAAAAATTAATTGAGGATTCACTGTCCTTGGAATTTATAGCTACTGGACCTTAATAGCCAAATTAATTCTCTCTCATATGTTAATAAATTACTACACCACTGTAGCATTTCTGGCCTGGCATCTCCTCAGTTGCTATTCTGGTGTTATTACCACTAGCTACTATAGAGCTTTGCGACCTCTTCACACAGAGCTAAAATCAGCGGCATGCACTGGTTTAGCCGAGAGCATCTACGGAGCCTGCCAGCTCCCATCAAATATTACTGGTGGGGCTCCATGGGTGAAGGAGGGCAGAGCTGGCACATGCTGCCACCACAGCAACGCGGAAGGTTTCCCATGTTGCCGTTAGAATCAATGGGGGGAAGTTGAACACGCCACGCATGTTCCAAGCTTCCCCCAATGGGATGGACATCTGCATTGAGGCACCAAGTGCCCCACACCTTCCGACAATGCGATATGATGTGGGATTACTCTGGCGGCTATGTGAAAAAGTTGTTGGTCATGTAATTCTTCATTTAAGCCTTTTTTCTCATTCTCTTTTGTCATATGAACACTTATAGATTGTGGATTTTTCTTTGCATTTGTTTTTTCTATATAGTGGAAGCAAGTTTGGGGTTCCTATTTTTAAGTTTTTTGTGATGATAGAAATCATAGTTGTTGTGAATTCCTTTACAGCTATATAGAAGTTTAGAGAGGTGGGCTCATTTAGATACCTTTAAAAGCCAAAAAGAGAGAGAAAAACATATTGAAAGCAGTCTACCATATGATCTTAGAAGCCTAAAAGATATCACCTGAGGATGAGACAATTATAAAACATCTAGCTACTATCTATAAGGGCAGAAAAGATAGTCATGTGTAAAGAGGGGTGCCATGGGATATTTGCCACCCACACTTCTTTATTCTATTTGCTATATGCTAGTTTCCTATTTTCATATTATGTAAATTTCAGCTTTATTTGCCCATATTTTTAGGTTTGCCCTACCCTTGGGTAGAAAGAGATGATTGCATCAGGAAACATATGTGCATTATTATTATTATTATTATTATTATTATTATTATTGTTATTGTTATTATTATCTTTATTTGTACCCCGCTAGCATCTCCTGCAGGACTCGATGCAGCTTACAAAGGCCAAGGCCTCAAAACACAACATAACAATACACAACCTAAGCAAATTAAAAACAGTTAAAGCAATATTAAACAACAAGCAATAAAACAATACACCAAGACGCAATAAAACTGGGCCGGGCCAGAGTAATGGGTACAGATTAAAAGTGCTGACATGACAAGTGGTATGTAAGGATTATGGGGTAAGTGCAGTGTGCAGTGTGCAGCAATCTTAATTCTAATAAAGTGCTTCTGGGACTAGTTGTTGTAGGGTGGCTACTCTGGAAAGGCACATCGGAACAGCCAAGTCTTCAGGTTCTTTCTAAAGACTGCCAATGTAGGGGCCTGTCTAAGATCTTTGGGGAGGGTGTTCCAGAGTCGGGGGCCACCACAGAAAAGGCCCTGTCTCGCGTCCCCACCAGCCGCGCCTGCGACACAGGCGGAATTGCGAGCAGGGCCTCTCCGGATGAACAAAGTGAGCACATGGGTTCATACACGGAGATGCAGTCACGCAGGTAGGATGGGCCCAAACCTTTTAGGGCTTAGTAGGTCAGCACCTGCACCTTAAATTGGGCTTGGAAAATAAACGGCAGCCAGGGGGGTTGACCTCTCTCTGTAAGGAGCACCAGTTAACATCCTGGCCACTGCCCGTTGGACCAGTTGAAATTTCCGAGCCGTTTTCAAGGGCAGCCCCACATAGAGTGCATTACAGTAGTCCAATCTAGAGGTGACCAAGGCATGGACCACCCCAGCCAGATCAGCCTTTGCGAGGTACGGTCGCAGTTGGCGCACGAGTCTCAATTGTGCAAAAGCCCTCCCAGACACCGCCAACGCCTGAGCCTCAAGCGTAAGCGATGAATCCAAGAGGACTCCCAAACTGTGGACCTATGACTTCAGGGGGAGTGTAACCTCGTCCAACACAGGTTGCCACCCTATACCCCGGTCAGGTTTGCGATCGACCAGGAGGACCTCTGTCTTGTCGAGATTGATCTTCAGCTTGTTCCTCCTTATCCAGATAGATACAGCGGCCAGGCACTCGTCCAGGACCCGGAAGGCCTCCTTGGAATTGGGTGGAAATGAGTAATAGAGTTGTGTGTCATCTGCATAGAGGTGGCACCTAACTCTAAAACTCTAGATGACCTTTCCTAGCGGTTTCATGTAGATGTTAAAGAGCATGGGAGACAGAATAGAGCCTTACGGGACCCCACAGGTCAAAGGCCAGGGGTCCGAGCAGGCATCTCCCAGCTTCACCATTTGGGATCGACCCTCCAGGAAGGACCGGAGCCACGACAAAAACGTGCCCCCGAGACCCATCCCAGAGAGTCAACCAGAAGGATACCATGATCGATGGTATTGAAAGCCACTGAGATGTCCATTAGAACCAACAAGGTCACACTCCCCCTGTCTAGCTCTCTACGGAGGTCATCCACCAAGGCGACCAAGGCTGTCTCGGTGCTGTAATCAGGCCTGAAACCAGACTGTGACTGATCTAGGTAGTTGATGTCATCTAGAAAGCCCTGGAGCTGGGAGGCAACCACCCGTTCCAGCACCTTACCCAAGAAAGGGAGATTGGAGATCGGTCTGAAATTGTTCAGCACCGTGGAGTCAAGGGAGACCTTTTTAAGGAGTGGACGAACCACAGCTTGTTTCAGATTAGATGAAAAAAAAACCCTGTTCCAACAATGCATTAATGATCAACACAAACCAATCAACCAACCCCTCCCTGGCCGATTTAATTAGCCAAGACGGGCAAGGACCTAGAGCCGATGTGGTTGCCCTCACAGCCCCAAGGACCTCTTCCACAGTCTCAGGAAGAACAAACCTAAAAGAATCCCACAAAATCGGACAAGCAGATGCCTCAATCACCTCCTCTGGCACTGTGATGAAATTGGAGTCGAGCTCGAGGCGTATCTGAGCAACTTTGCCTGCAAAGTGGTGTGCAAACTTGCAACACCGAGTTGCTGGGGCATCGAAGGTCTCCTCCACCACAGGTGGCTGAAGGAGTTCCCCGATGACCTGAAACAACTCCGATGATCTATTTGCAGTAGTAACAATGCCCCAGCCATACTCTCGGAATCTATTTAATGGAGGTTCAAGTCTTGGGAGAGCATGACTTGAACTTACTAAACTACTTTGCATTCCCCAGGTTTGATGAAAGAGGTTGATCCAATGTGAAGGCTGAAGGAAGATGCAAAATGTCTTGGGTCATCCACAAATGGATATTATTTCATGGCACTGGTCATGTCTCCAAATGTGCTTGGAATCCACTCTGAGCCCATTCCTTGAAATCATTCTCTGAATTCCTGTATTTATTATTGGATATTTGGGAATTTATATTTCTGGTGCTTAAAATACATCCCCAAACATCCCATACAGCTCAATAAAGAATTTACAAGCAGAAACAAGTACAGATTTAGAGAATCCATTTCATACAAGTGTTTATAAAATTATCTGCCCATCTATGCCAAGAAAACAACTCACCTAACTGCTCCACACACACAAATCCCATTTCATATATATATCACACGTGGCTTCATTTTGGCAGCCCAGACAGCTTTTGAAAGATTCTAGGGGCAGAAAATACTGCTACCACAATGGCTAATGAAGCAGTGTTTCCACCTTGAGCAAAGTAGGATGTAACACTGAATGCATCAACACATCACTGTCCAACATTAAATTATTAATATGTTTCAGCAGAAGCTTGCATGTCTAAGCACACATGATGCAACCTCCTTTATGAATTAGGATTAAGTCAAGAGTGCTTGGATGGGAACTACTTGGCATGTCATGGTTTTGTGTTATTTTCAGTGACATGGTGCTATGCTGTTGTAACAAGTTTTACAAATACTTTGGAGCATTTGCATGGCTAGTCTCACTGTAAATATACATGAACTCAGTGCCATTATTATGTTACCAAGCCATGTCTGATGAAGCAAGCTCCCATTCATAGAAGCTTATATTATTAATATTATTCATTTATTTGTGGCATTTGTATGCCAATTTTCTCCCAAAGTGGGACCCAAGGCAGGCCCATAATAAATTGTATAAATGATATGTACTATTTCTTAATGTCAAAATAGACGTGGAATTATATCCCCCCAGTAGCATTGTAATTACCACAACATGCAGTCAACATTATGCTTTTAGAAATATGGCTATGTCCTCATATAATATATGTGACTGAAAGAATTCTAATTAATTTCCTACCATCAAATTTCTTTTTCTGATTTCTTTTGTTTTCCCCCTCCTTTTTACAAGTCTAGTGCCACCATGTTTACTTAGAAGAAAAATCCATTGATTTTGACAAAGCTTACTCCTTTAGTAAGCATACATTGGATTACAGCCTTTATCTGAATTAATTCCATTGAAACTTCTCAGAGTGGCAATTAAGATGTAAATATGGAATTGTGTGACTTGGGACAGGGCAGTTAAAATAAGTTTTACTACAAAGCATTTCAAGCATTAAATAGATTCTGCAAAAGATTAACTACCAATTTTCCTTTTGTCAGAATGAAACATAGAATTTTCTGTTATGATAACAAGCATAGAAGAATTTCACAGAGGGAGAGGTGCTGACATTCAAATTTACAGTACTTATACTTGTAAAATTTTGTCAGCATGAATAAAATATTTCTCATTATCAACAACACTTTTGTACCCTTTTGCCTTTACACAAATAGCAACTTATCTTTAATGCTGCAATGCACAAAATATTTCCTTGTTTCAGTTCCGCCCTCCCAAAAAGTTATTTTTTGTCATATATTTTAATTTTTTCAATATGTATGCCAAACTAATATTATTTACTTCAAGAGTTGGCAGCCTGTAAGTTGCCACCTAAAGGAATTCTATTTTGTCTCTGGAAGACCTACCAGATGTTACTCAAGGTTTGGTGAAAAGGTAGTGCCTAGTTTCTTTTCACATTTTATTCCAGGCTTTGTTGGATCTTTAGATGTTCTCTAGCACAGGTTCAAGCTTAAGTAGCCATAGTTGCCATGATTGATGACATTTGACTAGAACTGCCCTAAGATATTGGTTCAACTGGTTCCATCTGTGATGTTTTGATACCACAGACCAAGGTCCTCAAACTTTTTAAGCAGATGGCCAGTTCATGGTCCCCCAGACTATTGGGGGGCCAGACTAGAGTTTGAAAAAAAATGAGCAAATTCCTATGCACACTGCACATATCATATTTGCTGTGCAAAAAACAATGAAAGAACAATGCAATATTTAAAATTAAGAACAATTTTAACCAACATAAACTTAGCAGTATTTCAATGGGAAGCATGGGCCTGCTTTTGCCTGATGATGTAGTCAAGTTAATTAGGGTTGCTTGCTGTTGTTGTGTGCTTTCAAGTAGGCTTGTGCATGGATCCTTTTTAGTCATTTTACTTCAGCCAAACTGGCTTCTTCAGCTCTAATGGATGGCCATAAGAGCAAGGACCCAGTCATCACATTTTCTTGTCTGTAATGGGACCATGTGGTAGCCTATCATAGCTCCTCCTCCCCTATTTGACATCACAGTTGCATCCTGGCTTCCAAAGGGTAAAGGATTGCAGAAAGAGTGGTTTCTTAACACTGATGCTTTTTTAGTCCAGTTTTTAATGAAGGATATAAGGACATTGCCTAAAATGACAGAAAGGGGAACCCAGTGAGCCCTCCCATTGCCTCCAATGGGCTGGATGTAGACGTATTTTTTGGCTGCAGTCTGAAAACGCCAGCTGGCTGCGCAGCAATTTTTGGGAGGCAAGCAAAAATGGATATTGTGGTCTACCATTATCTGTCCAGCAGAAATAGACTGAGGTTCAGCCAAAATGCATGAGCCTAGTTCCAAGTCATTTCAGACTAACGTTTAGGGCAGAGGCTGGGTAAATGATGTTGGAGCACCACGTCTGGCCCAAGAACCTTAGTTTGGGGACCCCTGTCATAGACTGTGGCATCCTTCTGGGATTTTTAACCAATATGCAACTTGAGACACTGTCCCAGAACACTTCTAATATTATCTTTCTGTGTGTAAATGACTGCTTGGGCTCCATTTCACTGTTTTATGGGCTCTATTTTAATTATTGTATTGTGTGAAATCACTTGAGACTCTGAGGCTAACATAACTTTCACACTACACAATTATAGCACTATAATTCAACTGAGGCCAAGGTGCCTGTAGAATCTAGATGATGTAATGGATTCTCTACAGACCAAACGGCTGAGAATCACTTTGGACAAGATTGAGGTATTACTGGACATTAGAAAAATTAATTTAAGATTGGGAAGACATCCTGTTCTGGATGGAGTAGCACTTCTGAAGGATCAAGTTTGCAGCTTTCAGATATTTCTCCATTGCTGGTGGAGAGTGCCTTTGCCCATTTTGATGGGGACATTTTCTGCCCTTTCCTGAACAAGACAGCTCTAGACACAGATCCGGGCTATGATTAATTCATGTTCTTCATAGGATTGCCTTTGAGAAATATTCAGAAACTGCAGCAAGTGTAAAATGTGGCTGCCAGACTGTTTTCTGGTTCAAATCCTGTTGAAATTAAAAGAAACTGCAACATCCAATGAAAGTCAAATCAAAGGCACCTCCAGACAAAGAAAATGTGTCAGGAGGTTTTGATATTAGCTGCCATAGTTCTCAGCATTTTTTGAAATATCCAAATGACATTTTGCTTCTTCTGATGACACACTTTTGGAATTCTTTGCTATTAAATATTTTAAAAATACAGGTCCAAATGAAAATCCTAGCAAGAGTCTATTATTGTTTACATTTTTCCATTGTGAAAGGAAATTATTTTCTGGTGGTATATTATCTGTTATTAGTGACACAGCTTGTAACAGAACTGATGTGACTCCATAAATACACTCAGCACACATTATGGACATTGCCATAGTGATATGGGAACCACTTCCTTCTAGCTTGTCTACATGCTGTTCATGAAGTGTTTGGGTACTTTATGGCATGTTCCTCTCCGCTAGTACATCACCCTGACTTTTTCACATATAAAAGGTTCTGTTATATCAGCATATGTACTGTGCAATTTTTTTTTACTTATTTCTCATGTCTATTCCGACATGAGCCCATGGTGGCTTACAACAAGACTAAAACAACTAGGTAGTAAATCTTTGCTTCTATAAATCCTATTTGCAAGAACAGATTTTTAAAAAAGAATCCTACTGGGCAGACGTATGAACCTTTTGATTTTTTTGGAAAACATTTTTGCACAATTGGGAGCTTTTTTTTGTGGAAATTTGATAAAGTACATTTCTTGTGCAAAAAAACCCAGGTGGGAATGGTATTTTTGATCTGAACTAGAGTAGATGCAATGAATTTATCTTTGTGTTGACTCACCAATCAGCAATTGTGGCGTTTGTTTTTAAAAGGCACCATTTTTTTTAAAAAAAATGAAAAATGTACTGATCAAAACTTAAAAAAAGTTTCAAATTACTTTAGTATGGGGATTGGAAAATTACATTTTATAGCCAAAAGAATGCATATCCTTCCATTCCTGTGCACATGGATTTGGTACTTTTTGGAAACAAACTCCACAGCTGTTTAATGGGTTTACTCTAGTATGGTGACCTGATGAGGTTACCATACTTCATCAGCTCTCAATTTCAACACTGGGATACCACAGGGAATTTTACTGAGTTCTCTGCTTTTCACTTCGTACGCATTTGATTGTACCCCCATCCACCATAACAATATCATTACCAAATTTACGGATGATACAACTGTGGTGGAGCTTATCTCTGAAGGGGATGAGTCTGCCTATCAGGATGAGGTGGATTGACTTTTCTTGTGGTTCAGGGACATTAATCTGGTTTTTAACATCAATAAGACCAAGGTGGGACAAAGAACTCTTGACTGTTGGAGCTAGGTGTGAAAGTTTCAACTGACCACCTTGATTAGCATTTGATGGCATGGCAGTTTTTTGGTGTGGCTTGTTAGTGCCTAGGGGAATCTTTTGTTGAAACAAAAGATTCCCCTAACAAATTCCCCTAATTCAAATTCCCCTAATTCTCCCAGGCACTAACAAGCCACACCAAAAAACTGCCAGGCCATCAAATGCTATTCAAGGTGGTCAGTTGAAACATTCACACCTAGCTCCAACAGACAAGAATTCTTTGTCCCACCCTAGTCATTCCACAGATATATAAATCCAATTTTCCTAGTTTCAATAGACCTCACTACCTCTGAGGATGCTTGCCATAGATGCAGGTGAAATGTCAGGAGAGAATGCCTCTAGAACATTGCCAGATAGCCCTAAAAAACCTAAAACCCAGCACAAATTGATTCAGTTTTCTACCTGTAATGCTAGTCATGTGGTGTGTGTGTGTGTGTGTGTGTGTGTGAACAAACCTCCAGATTTGTAAAATGAAAAATAGGAGAGCCTTTTTTATATCTGAAAAATAAAAGGGTGCTGCTCCTTTAGTGTAGAAGCACAGCACGTTGGATATGTGCTTTTGGGTTCTTGAGAAATCCACAATCACAAGGAATATACCCATAAGAAAAAAGAAATGGAATGCATTCTAAAATTAAAATCACTAGTTACTTTTAAGTTTTTTTTAATGTGGACCCTATGAATGAGAGAGAGGCTTGCTCAGATCTTGCAAAAACGGTTTTGGCCTCCTTTATTAAATCAAACCATTTGGAATATGGCCTTCATACTCCCAATTTTTCCAGACTTTTCTTTTCCTGTGAGTCACGTTGTCCTATGATAAAGCAAAAGTAAGAAAAACTTTCAGTATTGTTGCCTTTTAGTGAGGGTTCAGATTCAGTTTGCTCTAGGAACCATTTATTTGTCTCTTTAATGGTCTGTGGTATCTGTAGAACTTTTCCCCAGAACCACATTTCAATAAATTTATTGATTCCCTTCCTGTCAAATTTTCTCACTGTCCAGCTTTTACAACCATACATAAAAATCAGAAATACCATGCTTGGATGATTTTGACTTTGATATTTACTAATACACCAAGGATTATTCTGTACATAATTTATAGTACATAAATAAATTATATTATGTAAGGAACTAGATGTTCCCAGCACAATTGATTTGTGTTACAAAAGAAGAGAACTCAATAATTTGACTCATCCTACTTGATTCACGCAGTCAAAAGGGACTTTGAAGAAGATCTAGGGAAAATCTTTGCTTTATAATCAGGATGACAGAAATGGGGATAAACATTTAATTCATAATGATGTTATGATTCAAATGGGAAACTGTAATAATGCTCAGTAGGAAATAACAAGAAGTATCCTAAATGTACTCCAAGATGATAAAAGGTTTGAGAATTCTATGGATGATACATTGTATTTGAGTCACTTTTGCTAAGAAAATGCAAATGTTGCAATGTATTATGCTGTATTTAGAGTAGTAAATGCAAAGGAAGTAAGCTAAGTATTCTTCTTAATGTGGTCTGCTTTTCAAACTGTGTCTAGAGCCTGGTGTTCTGATTTGGGCAAAGTTTGAAAAATGGCAGCCAAATTGGGAAAAGTTCAGAGAAAAAACTATTTAAAAACTACCCTCATTTTGAAAAGAGGGTACATAAGAAACAATCTTAGGGAAAATAATGTTATGAGGAGATGGAATTCATAACTAAAAATGTCATGGGGTGTTGAAAAAGGACAGGAACCAATTATTCTTGTTATTTTTTCACAGAAAAAAATTAATATTTTTATAGTCAACCCTAACCCAGCATACTATTATATTTATGCGAAAATAAAACCTTTAAAGGAATTGAAGTGCTCAATGGAACAGTCTGCCAACTGATAGGAAATCACCTTAATAGAAAGCTGTCATGACAAAAATAATTATTGCTAATCAGTCCAATAAAAAACAATGTTGCATGTGCCAATATAAGTTTTTTTAAAAAATGGAACATTGCTACAATGGTGAAGGGACAAAAAAAGATGTCATGGTAGAATTTCCCTTGTTTTTTTCTTGGTTAAAAGATGGCTATGGGAAAGTGGTGCTATGGAACAGAGGGTTTAAGACTTTGCTTTCTACCATTTTTTCTAATTAAAATATCTATGTTCCCACCAAACCATTAGAAAAAACTTCCTGATGGTATGAGCTATTCAGCAGTGGAATATGCTACTTCCCTTGGAGGTTTATAAACAGAGACTGAATGGCTGTCTAGCTAGAGTGCTTTGATTATTTAATCCTGCAAAGCAGGGACTTGGACTGGATGACCATTGTTGTCTCTTCCAATTGTATGATTACATTACTTTAATCCCCGAATGAGCATTAAACATGGAACACAATGGACTTGTCTTTCCCCATTCTACTGGCAATACAAGCTTTGCAGAAGGGGGAATTAAATTGGGAGAACATTCTGTAAGAAACAGGGTCAGCCGCCCAGCCCTATTTTCTGTACTGAACATTTTACATTGTGGAATGAGATTTGAATGTCTATGTCAATTTATATTCATAAAAATAAGGAGATGGTCACATGATGTTAATGCCCAGTTGCCCATTCTAAATGGTTGAAGCTCATCAGCTATCAGAAAAATATATAGAAGCAGTGGTGGCTGATAACCACTGTGTCACTGGAGTGGTGAATCAGCTGCAGGAGTTACCCTGTTAAAGTTCTTGGTCAAGGTGCTGAACCAATTTGATGGTTTCTGGTCCAGCACTTTGCATGGCTCTTTTAAAGTCTGACATAAAAGCTAAGGTTGATTCACTACACCACTGATATGGAAACTATCAGCTGGCACTGCATGTTGGATTTGTTTTAGCTATCTGCTTTTACCCTTTGAGGGATAAGAGAGTGCTTATTATATTTTTACTTCTAGACATAATTGGATTAAAGCTGGAGGCATAACTGAAGCTTTTGAAGGATTGAAGAACTCCAACTTTCAGACAGTCAGAAGTAGTTGGAGTGTTTGGATAAATTGATAATTTTTAATGGGGGGCTGGTAGTAGCAGTGGATTCATTTACAAGGCTAATCCAAATATTATTTTTGCTTTATCTTCATTTTCCACATATATTCTTTTGCATCCCAAAAGTTCTTTTTTTAAAAAAACCCTTGAGAAATCACATCGCATTTCTCCTCCATTCCTTTGACATTCTTAAGTCAAAAATCTACTGGCTGCAGGCAGAAGAACCTAATTAAAGTGTTTAGTTCCCATGACAACTTTCTAACCTGGCTATTGACACCTTTTAGATTTGCCTTAGGGCAGCTGCAAAATTCACTTAGCTTATGATACAGGCAAATACCTTCGCAAAAATTGTGAGATAAAACCTTGTTGTTGTTCTTGTTATTTTATTATTACCAGCAACATCTCCCAAGGATCCTGTGCTTTCTGGAGACAGAAAGGACAGGAATGTGGGTTTTAATGAGGAACAGATACAATGAATGAGATGAGCCATTCCACCCTTCATCCTTTCCTCCCCCAGACTTCACTATTTCTGAATTAGCTGCAGTCAGAAATTCCTCCATCTTTCTACCTTCATATCAATGGCATGGTACACCTGTTACATTTGTGAAGCAGCTGTTAAATACATGGGGAGTTTAATTTCAAACATAAAAGGTGTGTGGTTCAAACCTATTGAAAATTTATCTGTGATCTAGAAGATAGGTCCTAGTCATTCTGAAGAGGGTTGGAAAAGTAAAAACAAAAACAAAAAACAGTGAGATTGCCTTTCTTCTATTTGCTTTGTGATGATGGAGACTGCAATGAATCTGCAATGATGGGACAAAGGCATCTTGCTCAAAGCTACAGTTTTCCTTTGACATCACATTACATTCTACAAATTTCAGCCTTGAACTAAGGGAATAAAAGAGTTTCCATGATTATGGCAACTTTGATTGGGACATCATTTTTCTTTTCTTTCTCTCAATCTTTGACATTTTCTGGGGAGTGCAGGACATAGATTCCTCTGAATGCTGTGTTCTGTCCAAATTTGGTGTCAATTCCCGCAGTGGTTTTTGAGTTCTGATGGTAGCACAAACAAACATTACATTTTTATTTATATAGATGGACACTCTACAGTGGGATGTATGCAGTTTACATACTGATCTCACTGGGAGTCCACGGTGGCGCAATGGGTTAAACCCTTGTGCCAGCAGGACTGACGACTGACAGGTTGCAGGTTCGAATCCTGGGAGAGTGCGGATGAGTTCCCTCTGTCAGCTCTGGCTCCCCATATGGATGATAAAACATCAAAACATCCAGGCGTTCCCTGGGCAATGTCCTTCCTGATGGCCACTTCTCTCACACTAAAAGCAACGTGCAGTTTCTCAAGTCACTCCTGACATGGAAAAAATGAGCTCAATGAAGAAAGGCAGAAAAAAGTCATTTTCTTGTCTGTGATGGAACAGTTCATCACATTATTTGATCAGATAAAAAAGAACATAAGTATTTTCCTCCACTTCCCAGTTGCAAATATATAATACTAACAAATGAAAATGAATAACAATTAGCCACCTTCTTATGACCCTAAAAATCTGGTGTCTGAGGTGGCTGTTGTGCCTAATGTTAGGGCCAGCTCTGCCAATGTAACAATGAATAAGGATATAACTCTTTGCTTATTTTCGCTTGCATCCAGTAATGAGAGGATTTCTCATTGCTGTGTAAGATTATGATAGTTTTTCACATTTATCCATCACTTTTCACATCTCAGGACCTTGTTGACAAAGATTACATGACCTTTTTGTACAAAATACCATACAATTTGTTGCACACAATCCCTTTGTGTCACAAAGCAAGACATTTCTGCTAGTGCTGCTGGTGACAGAAAAATATTGGTATTTTTCATAGGGCAGAAATATCTCATAGGCAATGAAAATATTTCCAACATTCTGTCTAGGATGACACAAATATCTTCTTTACATTCCAACTGAACTGGGAGAAGAAATCCAGATCAGCTGTCCTTGTTTTTCGTTTCTCTGATAATGTTCTATGTAAATTTCTTCTGTAGTCTCCCCTTCTCTTCTTTTTATTGCATGGTTGGAATCTCAGGGCCTGCCGTCTGTGCCGAGGATGGTTTTGCAATGAGATCTGTAAACACACTCATTCCCCAGATAGCAAGAGCAGCCCAGGCCAAAGGTCTCACTTACCAGAAGTATTCCCCCCTTTCCCTTTCCTGTCATCAGCCACCCTCTTGATATCTCACCTCCAAATACAGTGTCCCTTTAGAACTGTCATCAGCCCTGCTCCATCAGTTGAGTGACAGGACCTTCTGCCCACAAATGCAGTTGGCCTCCACCTCCTCTTCCCCCCTTGAGTTCAAAGTGTGACACCTTTGCAGTACACTTGAGCCCCCACTCATCAGCCCACAGACAACATCCCAATGTATTATTTTAGAATTTTTTTTTGTTTTCTGCCAGGGATAAAAAAGGAGAACATTAAAGTGTACTGAAGCTTCTCCTGTTTTCTCAAATTGATGAATGTTGTTCTTTTTCTAAAAAGAAAGAAAGAATATCTTCTGGATCCTAAATCATAAAGTCCATACAACATATTGTAAACTGCTACTTCATCCCAAATAACAAAAATGATCACCAGCGTTATCACATGGTTGTTTCCAGAAATACAGAACCTATGAGAACAAGTATGGTAGAATTGTTTTAGTATTTGTTTAGGGCTTCATTTACACCAACCAATTATGCCAGGGCCAGTCCAGAACAAAAATGCTCCAGACTGGTCCTGGAGGCTGCAAATGTGTTCCAATGGTTGGTCTCCAACCCATGACAATAACAAGGCAAAGTCTTCATGGTGCAGCCAGGGCAAAACCAATTTGGCGCTGCTGGACTGTCATCCTAACTTTTCCTGTTATTGCCATTACCAAATGGTTCCTTCTCCCTTGTTGAACAGGCACCTTTACTAATATCAGCAAACATGTTTGCAATGACCAGGAGACAGTGGCAATGGTAACATGGGCCTGATACATCCACTTTTCCCTGTGCTGATGTGTAAAAGGGATGTGACACTGGCTCGTGTGAACAGTGGCCTGGTTCACATCAGAACTACTTGTGCTGTTCACATTCTGCACAAAGTGCTAGACTGCTCTGGAATTTTGCTCAAACTCCAGAGCATTCATTGCCTTTCCTTAACATGGAGCTAAATTGGTTCACCCATTTTACTCTGTGTTCGGGACAAAAAAATCCCTGGATGTCATGTGAATATCCAGGAGTGATTTCTGGCCCACATCAAGTTATTGGGCTTGTGTAGACAAGTCTTAGGATTGTGGAAGACAACCATTTTTCTGGTAGAGGTGGTGATTATGGTCCACAATGAGATGCAAAGTGAGCATCCAAATCTCTACTCAGTAATGGATGCCTACTGGTTGACCTTGAGCAAGTGACATTCTGGTTGAATGGTTTGATCTTGCATTGTCTAGAGGGGGAGGAGAAATCCAGGCCTGTGTGAATTTTGCCTAACTGTCATGTAGTGGGGAAAGAAATGGGTGTCATATTGGAAGGTAGGTAGGCGGGCAAGTAGGTGGATGGGTGGGTGGGTGGGCAGGTGGGCAGGCAGGCAGAAATTGTGTGAAAAAATACAGGTGCCAATGAAAGAAAAGGAAGAAATCAGAGTTTTAGGAGCAAGGTGGAAAATGGATTAGAAGGTGCCATTGGAAAGAGGGGGAGTGCAAGCAAGATTTGCCAGACAGGTGGATTTAAAAATTCTCTGCCAGATGACTCTAGTACCTCATCAGTCTACAAACTGAAATGTGTGTATATTGTACTGGTATAGATATTTTAATAACTAAATGTATAAATGCTAGGGCTGTGTGATCAATGAAAAAATGTTTCAAAATTAATTACAAAATTAGGGAGCACTGGCATTTTGTTTCTAAAGTATTTCTAGAGCATTATTTGTTAATATTTCATTACTATAACAAGAGTAACAAAATTTTGTTACTTTTTCATTAAAGTAATTGCACAAGTGGGGAAACTTCAGGGGCTTCTTTCTCTCTCATTTTACAGCTATTTGGGTGGAACTTGCTACATTTACCACTGTTGGCCCATCAAGGTTCAGAATGTTTCACTTATCCATGGATTTTTGGGGAATTTTCAACTTTTTATAAACAACATTTTAAAGAAAAACCTGAAAGAGCTATCTCCTTGAATTTTCTATACAATGACACAAGGTAACAGGGGATCGTTTTCCCTAACTTTCAGAAACATTGATACATCCACTGATTTAGAGATTTTTTAAAAAAGTTTTGACAAAATGATTTTTTTAAAGCCAGGGCAGCTATCTGATTGAATGTCTCTCATATTAACCAATAAAACTTCCATTTAGAGATTTCTTCCCAGCACAGCACAGAGAATTGCTTACTAGAAGGCTCAGTCAGGAGATTCAACAATTCATTGGGACTCTGGCTGGCTGCTAATATGGAGGGACAAATCTCTCTCCTATCCTGATTGGGGCTTTCAGATGCTGAGCAGAAATGCAGTTTATAATAGCACCTTTTAAATTCTCTGGCATAGAGCTCCTCACCTTCCCAAACTACATTCTGTGCTTTCTCGGTCTTTTTCCCAGTAAACCTTTTTGCCTTTTATTTGCTTGCTTGTGCTGAAAATGAAACTGATTTTGGGAGGCTTCCAAGGTTTACAAAATTTAAACAAATAGTATTGGGTAAGATTCGATTCTTAAGTTTTTTGGCACAGGTGTAAGTGCGGATTTAATGAATTTGATCCAACTTATGAGGACTAGCAAAAATTCTGCAGAGCCTTACAAATACCCCGAGGTTTCCACAGAATACAGTCATAGCAGTTGATGTGGAATCCCAGTGCTTTAGCAGTGTATAATATGAAAAAAGACTGTAACCTGAGATGGTTATAGATGGTGATCTTAAGATTTGTTGACAAGAGTTCCATTGACAAAATTACAGGGAAGGCTCTGGTTACTATCTAACACTCTTGTTCTGTGGGGTTCATTTCAAAGGACCAACCTTGTTAACCTGAAGCATTGGGAACGCAATGTGTAATGTCTTTCAAAAAAATGACCGACAGAGCATCCAAAGATGTTCCCAAACATTGTTGAACCCAAGAGTTGTAGATGGAAAATATTACTTCTATTAATATTTTATATGCATACTTGCATATGTACTAAGCACCCACCCAAAATTAAAAAAACTGTGAAACATTAACTAAACTGAGTGATTATGGCTAAATCAGAAGAGTTTTTGAAATGGCCAAAGTCAATAAAATAAATTGGGCTCCAATATTAGAGGAATAGAAAGTTTGGCTTTTAATCATACACACACAAACCAAGAAAATGAAAACCCAAGAACTGTGAATGGAAAATATTATTACTATGAATATTGTGTGTGTGTGTGTGTGGGCCGCCGGGCCGCCACTGCCACAGCTGCCGGACCACCACCAGGCGCGGCTGCCGCGGCCGCCATTGCGATCGGCCGCGGCCGACACCATCAGTGGGCCGCTGCCGGCGCCGCCGCCCGGAGGAGATCGTTGCCTTGCAGCGGGCCTTGCAGCGGGCTAGGTGCACCATTGGGCCGCCACCGGGATTGTTGTTGGGCCGGCCAGACCATCGCCAGGCCGCCGCTGGACCGCAGCCACCAGGCCGCCACGCCAGTACCATCAGGCCGCGGCTGACACCATCGCTAGGCCGCTGCTGCCTAGGCCGCTGTTGCCGCCGCCCAGACAGGGGCGGAGTCATCGCCAGGCCGCCGCCGTTGCCTCCATTAGGCCGCGGCTGTAGCTAGGCCGCAGCTGCAGCGAGGCCGCCATTGCGGCCCACTACCACCAAGCCGCTGCGGAGTGGCGGCCTCCTTTGCCGCTAGGCCGCTGCCGCCGCCGCCCGACGAGACTATCACCATCCCGTGGGACTGGCCGAACGACCGCCGGACCGTCGCCGTCGCCGTGACTGGGGGGCCGTCGCCGCTTTTCCATCTTTATGATCCGGCCGCCTCTTCCATCAGGCGGCTGTTGAATCACGGCCCCCTCTCCTGCCCAACCCCCATCAGGGCAAAGCGACGAGTTGTGTAGATCCTTGTGCTGACCGTCTTTGTGTGGACCTCTATGAGATATTGTGTACTGACCTTCTTGTGTAGACCTATGTGTAGACCCTTGTGCTGGCCTTTCATATAGATTGTTGTGTAGACCTTTAAGCTGGCCTCTCTTACGTTGCTACTTATTGAGTAAGAGTGTGATTGACCATCCGTGCTGCCCCACCCCCGAGTTATCATCTCCGGAAGCCCCATCTGCTTGTATACCAACCGTCTAGAGACTCACCGGGGTCATAGCAATATTTAGCTAACTACCATCATTTCCACCCCCATAAGAGGGTGATCATATATTACCAACTAGTACATTCCTGGTTGTCATCTGTTGTTATCTGTTGCCAATGTGATAAGAACGAAATAGAGCACTTAGGTGCCTGCCATCTGCTGCTAGATTGCACCAGCACTTACGCCCCTTCCCCGTCCCTCTGTGCCGCACTTTAATTATCGCTGAATAGAGCACTTTAGACCTAGCACTTTATGAATGTGCCCGATGGCACGTAGTGTTGCTGCTGACTGAATACGATTACTGACGGGTTGCTCCTAAAATTTGTGCACTTTAAGAACTATCCCATTGGAGTAGCCGGAACATCGACTACCACCTGTACCGCTGCTACCCATGTGGTCCCCCGCCCCCCTTTGTGTACTGTCTCTGTTGCTCTTGTGTAGCGGAGGGGGCAGAGGAGGAGGTGGGTTGGAGCCTGTGAATGAAGGTGTGGTAGGGAGGGGGGAGGAGGGGGAGAGAGGATGCTGGCAAGAACCAAAAAATCTAACAACGAGCAAAGTAGAAAGTAATCTCTTGGCTCTGGACCGCGGCATGGAGGGGGGGAGGTGTTCCACTAGCCGAGGGGCCCCCATAGAGGTCGTGGTGGGAAGGAGGAGATGCGGGAAAAGGAGACCTCGAATTCGGCCTAATTCGGACCGCTTATCCAAATTAACAATTCCCAACCGGTCTCCTAAGGTAAATTGGTGTAACCAGGTGAGCGGGCCCTCTGGCTTGAAGGATGACCCAAACAACTACCGTCCGGTCAGCCTCACGTCGATACCGGGCAAGATTTTGGAAAAGATTGTTAAGGAAGCGGTCTGCAAACACTTAGAAACAAATGCAGTCATCGCTAATAGTCAACATGGATTTATCAA